>NC_139550.1:40137698-40499500 GCF_965153285.1 Podarcis tiliguerta
TGAGAGGTTAGAAGGCCGGAACCAGAGAGACCATGACTACAGAGATATGGATTATAGATCCTATATGAGAGATTTCAACAGCCAGGAGCCTACCAATGACTATGATGATTCTTCTGAGGAGCACAGTGTGGAGGTAAGTTGTGGTGCGGAGCTGTTGGAGACGCCTGTCCTCTTTGTGACTACCTCTTGGGAGGTAGAATGCAGTGGCCTGCATGGCTCTCTGAAGAGCTGCCTCTCCAGAGGAAACCATCAGATGGGAGGATTTCACAGCTGATTTTTATAAGCAGCTGGCAGTAGGAGTGGGATCTAGCACCCAACAGTTGTGCTTCTGGGTGTAGTTTTGCAGAACTGCTGTTGCGGGGAGACTGTAACAAGTTAAGTACAGTGGTACCTCATGTTACATATGCTTCAGGTTACATACGCTTCAGGTTACAGACTCCGCTAACCCAGAAATAGTGCTTCAGGTTAAGAACTTTGCTTCAGGATGAGAACAGAAATTGTGCTCTGGCGGCGCGGCGGCAGCAGGAGGCCCCATTAGCTAAAGTGGTGCTTCAGGTTAAGAACAGTTTCAGGTTAAGTACGGTACTTAACCTGAGGTACCACTGTAGCTGCCACAACGAAATATGTGGTCATGTGGGACAATATGCTACTGGTTGTGTGAAGGAATCATGGAGGGAAGTGCTGGAACAGGTAATGGAACTGGACTTGTGAAACAGTCCCAGTTGCTAGAAAAATGCTGTATGCTTTGGAAGATTGCTTTTCCTATGGCACCACCAAAGGCAGAGGAGTGAAAGTGGTGATGGTGCTGTGACTGCCGGACATTTAGTAGGGAATTGTTAGGCCTTGTCCTGCAAAGCTGGGCACTACCCCGTTAAGCCCCATCCATTCTGAGCTTTTCTCTTCTTTTCTGTACAACAATCCTAACCCAGGATTCCTATGAGGCCTCCTCTGGATCAGAGACACAACGTAGAAAGCGGGACAGCCCCAGTGAGCAGTTGGGATTTCCTGCAGATGGTGACTACCGGGACCAGGACTACCGCACTGAGCAAGAGGAAGAAGAACAGAAGGCTAGCAGCATCATTATGCTGAGGATGCTGCCCCAGTCTGCCACTGAGAATGATGTACGTTAGGCAGTTGGGCTGGGAGGCACTGCTTCCTTGCAGTAACTTGTTGCTGTTGCTTCCTTGTTTCTCTAACTCTTACCTCTTCAATGCTCCCTGATGTTGGCATTGATCACTCCTTTTATGCAGATCCGAGCCCAGTTGCAGGCACATGGATTCCAGCCCCGAGAGGTGCGGCTGATGCGGAATAAAGCTTCAGGTGAGCTCCCGTTCATAGTTCTATCTTTTCCCTTCTCTTGGTATTGCCATAGTGTTTCACCTACCATGTGACACACTCCAAATTAGAGTGCAGTCTTCCAGATATGTATCTATGTGGAGCTGGTTTGCCCTGTGGCATTAGTTTTGGTCTGTGCTATGTACATTCCCCTAGTGTTTAGAACCAACCAGGCTTTTAGATGTCACCAATGGATCATTAATAGCTCCTTGTGTGCTATTGTAGTTCTGTAAACTTGGAACTCTGTAGTTCCTCTGCTGTGTGATTGGCAGAACATTGAGGCCTATTCTTGGTTCCTGTTCTTTTCCAAGGTTTGTTGCATACTATATAATTGTGAGCATCCTCAGATCTAGCAATTCAGCATTTATTTCCATTGGAAGATCTTCTTTGGGGGTTTTTCTGCCTTTCTTGCTTGGCCTCTTTCTCTGTGGTAGGAGACAAAAACCAACAAATGGATGAAGGATGAAGACAATCCTTTTGGATATGTATGGTGTCTTCTATTTGACCTCATTTGATCAGATATGAGGTTTGCAGTGATTCTTCTTGGATCTTTGCAGCCTAAGTTGAGCTCTTTTTAATAGTGGCACTGAGGAAACAGATATGAAGGCAGGCTATACAACTTTTAACCTATCAAGTTGAATGCAGCCCTTTAACCATATATGGCTTACCAGGGACATATTAAATCTGTTTGAATTTTTTCTTATTATCATGGGCAGGCATGGAGGGAGGATTTTCAACTCACCAATCAAGTATTGTGGTCAGTTTCAGTGGATCCTAAGTTATGCAGGCCTCCATTAAGGAAAGTAGTTACCAACCAATTGGGGTGGCATTGGAAAGTAAAAGGAAAGCATGAGATCCCTTAAGTCTGTTCCAAGAGAAATGGTCAGACTGTGTCCAGTCTGCGTCTTAGGACTGTTTTTTGAGTAAAGTTATAACCAAGCAGGTAAGTTTGCTCCTTCTTTTCAGGGTTACTCCCTGCATATCACACACACTTGCAGCCTATGAGTCATGGTTGTGTACCTTTTTCTTTTTAAAAGCAAGGTGTGTATGTGATTATAGTCCTCTGTATCTGCCCTTTGTTATACCAGGCCTGAAAAGGGCTGGTTGGTACTACAAGATGGAGGGTACAGAAAGGCACCCTGCTTCCATGGGCAGCCAAAGGCTGAGAGAAGCAAAGACACATTGCAACACATTACATAAATGGGAAAACCCATTTTTACAAGGGCAGAGTCCTCAAACCTTGAGAATAAAATTCCCTGGAGAGTTGTAACCTCTTGAGAGCTGTCCACAGCAGCTTGCTCTTGTGTATATTGGTTCAATTCTTTTAAAAATCATCTGTCATATTAGAATAGGAAACCTGTTCATAGACTTCCAACATTGTGCTTAGTTACGTTATTGCTAAGGGGAAAAGTGGGGAAGAGGTTAATCACTGCCATATTAGTTGGTTGGATTCAGCACATCTTTTCTGGGTTTGTATGAACCTTCTTCCAATATAGGCACATGTTGTTACTGGTGTTTATGTAGCTCATTCTTCTTCACAACAGCTCTAAGAGATCTCTATTATTTCTGTTGTCTAAATGGGGAAATGAGGCTAAATGTCTGGCCCAAAGTCATTCAGTGAGTCTTGAGGCAGAACTGGGATTTGAACCCAAATCTTCTAAGTTCAAGTCCAACAGATCACAGCTGTGTGTATCTTGAAGATGCCATTGCTGCTGGGTCCCTTGTGCTAGTGCCCTCTGTGGTGGGTGTTTTTTGGTGCTCCTTCCAAAATAAGCAGGCATTTCACCTTTCCGAATGATAGCACAAGTGCCCTAGTGTGGTATTAAGAAGGAACCTCCTGCACAGATGCTTTGCCACAACTGTGGCGTACACTTAAGGAAAAAGTGGTAGATGGCTAATGGAAAAAGATAGCGTTAGTGGAAGCAGTAGGAATAGATCTGCTTGGAGCCATCACTCTCTGTTAAACTTTTCGCCATTTGGAGGTGTTATGAGTTGGCTGATAAAGGCACAGGACTGAAAGTTGTGACTTCACAGATCTGTTCCCAGCTTGGGGTGAGGGAAGGGGAGAAATACTTGGAGGTTTGAGTAGAGGTGAGTGGCAATTGTACATCAGAAACATTCCTTGCTTAGGATGATCAGAAGAGCAAGCAACTCCCTTTTTGTGGTCAGCATCTGAGTCTGCACCATCCCACTTTACACCTAGGGTGCCCTTTCTGTGCCTTTCCACTCTTCCCTGTTTCTCCCCCGCATCCTGCCCTTGCCCCAATTGGTACAGCGACAGGGATGCGTGATGTTGGCTGGATCTGTTGACTAACACACTGCGTCTGTATCTGAATGCTGTCCTCCAGGTCAGAGCCGGGGCTTCGCCTTCGTCGAGTTTAATCACTTGCAGGACGCTACACGATGGATGGAAGCCAATCAGGTTGCTTTGCTGCACTTGAAACCCACAAGTACTGCTACTGTTAATGACCAATCCAAACACCTGGTTCATATGAAAAGCCCCAGCCGCTTTCCCCATAGGAAATTACTGAAGGGAATGGGGAAGAGGAGTTAGGTCTGAATCAGATATCTCTAGTCTCAGGAATCAAACAGAGAATTTGACTTTTTGGGACCACCCAAGTCCCAAGAAGTGGGGTTCTGGTGTCTTAGAATAGGGACACAAAAAGTCAGGACTTCTGAGTGGTATTAACAACCCAGGGAGTGGGTTAGCCTCTGGATTTAATTTCCACATTGGGGAGAAGGTGGTCTAGCAAGTTGAGCAGGGGAACTAGGGATCTAGGCTATGATCCACGGTAGTGGGGGCTGGAGCAGTTCCTGGTAGTAGGGAAAGGGTTTGGGCAGTTAGGACTCCTGTGTGCTCTTTCTGCTCTGGATATATGCATGATCCTGAGTGTGTTACAGGCTCCAGTCTCAATGGGTATCTGTCAGAGATGATGCTGATGCTGCGTGTGCGTTCTCTCCCAGTGCAGTCAGGGTTCAAGATAAGAAGCTTTCCTGGGAGGCCTTATCTCCTTCCTCACAGCAGTCTCTGTCTTGACAGCCCATCTGTGCGAGACCCCTTGTTTCTATCCAGCACTGTAGGATCACAGTAAAGGTGTGAAGGGCCACAAACCAAGCTTTTAGACCCCAAACTGTCTGTTTTGACCAGAGTTTCAAACTATGGTCCTGTTTCCAAGCAGCCATAAGGTTGGTGAAAATGCACCCCTAGCCCAATATGTTTGGGTTTTCCAGTGTTTATGCAGTCATGGCAATTGCCTCTGCCATCGACTCCTCCTCCTCCTCTTCCTTCTGTTCTCTTGTGTTGGCAGTGTAGCCGGGCCGTGTGTGCGCATCCCCAGTGGGAGCTGACACAGGTAGCCTTGGCATGGCTGAGATGGTGCCCTTTGCTCAAGATGCAGGAGGGGATAGTGCAAAAACTGGCCTAACAGGAAGATGTGGGCAAGGGATTATTTCCAGCACAGTTTCTACAAGCGTGTGAAAGTAGTAATATGTTACTTTGTAAGATTGCAGCAGGTCAGAGGTAGCATTTGTCAGAAGAAGATTCTAGCCTATGGGACCTTGAGTTAAAAGCTCCTAGCAAATGCTTTTAGAAATTGGTGTGGCTTAGCTCTCTAGTTCTTATAAATTATGAGTCCTGGTAATCATTTGATGCCCTCACAAGATGTTGAGAATCACCAATTGAGGATAACAGTACTTTTCAGAGGCCACTTTAGAAAGATATGATGAGTTGGAAGCAGTTTAGTTGTGTGCATGAGCGAAGTAGGGTAGGAAGATGAGTACTGAACCTCTGGGGATGTGTATGTAGCTTAAAACCTTATTTTTGGTCTCCCAAAGTTTTTACCTCTTGGACAGAGTTGCAACCAGAACATTGGGTGTTCCTCCAAGCATGCCCATAAATGGGAGCTGACATAAGCACAGCAGAGATCTGTGCTGAATGAGGGAGTGGTCCCTATTTAGGGGAAGGTGCCCACTGTGGGGGCACAATGGCTTTGGGTTGGGAGGAGAGGATGGAAATGCATGCTGCTAGCTTTCAGGACGGAAGCTCAAGACAGATCATTCTGATCATTCTAGAGGTTATCATTCAGATGATCATTCAGATCATTCTAGAGGTTATTGTATGGCGGTGTCTCGGAGCATGGCTGCATTTTCTCTGTCTGTTTCTCCTCCTCTCCATCTTTCTTTCTGTCTCTCTCTGACACACTCTCCCTCCATCACAGTAGCCGGACGTCCCGGTGCCTTGGGTAGAGACAGGTGCCTCTGTCTGCCAGGTTAGGTGTGTGCTAGCCAAGTAGCCAAGTTCCAAACCTCTCTCGGCCTGTGCTGCCTTCCCTCCCTCACCCTCATCCATTCAGCTGAAGGGTTTGAACCTCTCCTTCTTTCTGCTGTGGCAGTGATGGGCACCTGCTCACCACTTCTGCGTTTGAGTCTCATTGCAGCATTTCTCTCCCTGCAGCACTCCCTCACAATCCTTGGCCAGAAGGTCTCCATGCACTACAGTGATCCCAAGCCCAAGATCAATGAGGACTGGCTATGCAGTAAGGTAACTGCTTTGTGGTCAGTTTGAGGATGTCAGAGGAGTCAAATGGGGTATGAGGGTGTTGTGTAAGCAAGGTGAAGGGTGGAGAGAAGGCTGGAGGAATTTTGGGGGGTGGGGGATGGGGATGGGGTTCTACTGTGCAGCAGTAATGGTTAGCTTCTTCCAGACACGGCTGCTTCAAAGGAACAGTGCAATATGGAAATCCAAACTCAGCATCCAGGAGACCCAGTTTCCTTTATCAGAGTCAATTGGAAATGAAAATCAACATGGCGCTAAGTAGGGTATCTGTGCAGGGAATGAGGTCCATGTGCTCAATGGGACTTTCTGTCCTCCTCCTGCCTGCCCCCTGCTCTGGGGGTTATCTCAACCATCCAGAGCAGATTTAGGGGCCATGGGGGTAGGAAATGTGGGGAAAGTCCTGTTGAGTGGACCTCATTCTGTATGTTCAAGTTAATTCAATCCTGACCTAAGTATTTTTGCTTATTTTGAATAGTTTTGCTTTCAAGTAGAGGTTTTAAAATGCTTTTTACAATGATTGCTGGGACTGGAAAGAAAACAAGGCACAGTGAACAAAGAACAGCTTACTGGGGGCAGAGATCAAGGCACAGCAGACATGAGAAAGGACCTAGTTTCTGAGATTATGCCAAGCATTTATCAGGGTTTTTTGTTTTTGATTTTTTTTCTTCACAAATCTGAGGGCCAGAAAAGCAGAGAAGGCGTGCAGCAACCAAACCAGCTTTATGGCAAGTGTTAGATGTTTTGCAGGAGGTAGCAAGACTTTGTAGGGTCAGCCTTTTCCCATCTCTGGAAGTTAAATAAAGACAGGATGTGTCTGTTCTCTCAACAGTGTGGAGTGCAGAATTTCAAGCGCAGAGAGAAGTGCTTCAAGTGTGGCGTTCCCAGATCTGGTAAAGTTTAATGGGGTGGTTGTTGGTTTTTTTTTTGTTTTTTTTTACAATGATTTCTATTTTCAAATTACAAAGATATAAGTACCAATCACATGGAAGATACATTTGACATGGGTACATACTCTCCAAAAAAAGAGCAAAACCTCTCACTACATAAAAACCAATTAACTAAAGAAGTAAATAACCTCTGGACTAGGGTTGCCGTTTTTCAAACAGTGAAAATTGTCAACTACACTGCCAACATGTGTTGCCATACATGTAGATTTTCCTGGACATTTTAGCGATTTCTGCCTAGACGCTGCTTCCGACTGCAGTATTCCAGATTTGTCTGGGAAATTCTGGACGTATGGCAGCCCTGCTCTGGTCTGATAATCACAGTAGTTCCAAGTGCTACAGTTACTGTGCCATTTCACATCAGTGGGAATATAGTCCAAGTTACAACAAACATACAGCACTTTTCAAAGTGTTAGTTCAAGTGAAGAAGGCCATGTCCACATGTAGTGATGAGATAAAGTTTAGCATTCTGATGATATGTAGCTCCCTAGCATAGTGTAGCCTGTAGCATAGTGACCTCCCCGTTGATATTATTATTTCTTCTTCTTTTTCTTTATGACCATCCCTCAACAGAAGCTGAGCAGAAGCTGCCACCTGGTAGTCGCTTGGACCAGCTGGTGGCTCTGTCAGGAAGAGAACTCAGCCAAGGCCTTCTGCCCCTCCCACAGCCATACCAAGTGTCAGCAGCCCTGTCCACTCAGCCTGTGGCACAAATGTCTGAACCTTGTGCGGAGAATGCTAATGACAGTGAGTATGGAATTGGAGAGTGATATAAGAGCTTCAGTTACGTGGCTGCAATCGGACCTAAACCTGTTCAGTTTTATGGCTTGTTCCCAGTGAAAGTGACAAACTTAAGTATCATGATGTTGCTGAGATCACCCTGTTAGGCATCCCTGACCACCTCAGCGAGCTCCAATTCCTGTGTTACTTACAGTGCAACGGATCATGGCAGTGATGGCAGGTCTCTGATTTAGCCCTAGAATGGAATTTGATTGGTTTAAAGAGTCTGAGAGCCTGTGAGATTCATAGCCATGAGGGTGCTGCTGTGGGGAGATAAAGCCTGGTACATTTGATTGTAATGTTACAAGTTTTGGAATGTTGTGCTAAATATATTGACCACAAAAAAAACCCAAAGTTCCGCTATCAGAGCACAGTGGTACCTCGGGTTACAGATGCTTCAGGTTACAGACTCTGCTATACCAGAAATAGGTACCAGAAATAGTACCTTGGGTTAAGAACTTTGCTTCAGGATGAGAACAGAAATCATGTCGCGGCGGCAACAGGAGGCCCCATTAGCTAAAGTGGTATCTCAGGTTAAGAACAGTTTCAGGTTAAGAATGGACCTCCAGAACGAGTTAAGTTCTTAACCTGAGGTACCACTGTAGAATCATAGAATTGTAAGGTACCCTGAGGATCATCTAGTCCAACCACATGCAATGCAGGAATATGCAATTGTCCCATACGGGGATCAAACCTGCAACCTTGGCAATATCAGCACCACACTGTAACCAACTGAGCTATCCAGCGAGTAGATTATGTGTTAAGAGTCAGTTGTGGCAGGATCTGTAATTAATTATTTTTGTCATAGATTTCAAAACTGCAGAGAGAACGGCTGTAACGCTATAAATGAGGAAAATGTAGACTGAGAGCTGTGCTGAGTGATGACTCCTTCTTACCTCTATGGAAGAAGACAGGCATGCATTAAAAAGAGGCTCACAGCACTGTGAAATCTGCTTTGAGCTCTGTCTCTAACACTATATGAGTGGCTAGAGCATAACGGTGAATCTGGCAGTGATATAGGTTGCAGCTGTTGCCTGGCTGCTTCATTGCTGCTGCGCCCTCCCCAGGAATGATGCACCCGACAGTTAGTTAGATCTGAGAGGGCAATCTTTTCTGCAGCAACACTAGGAGGTAGTTGCCTCAATAGCATTGGGAAGGTGAGTGTGCAGGAAAATAAGATGTCATACAGCAAAGTGTTTTCTTTCATTGCTTCCTTAGTGTATGAAATGGAAATAGCTGAAATTCCTTCTGCATCAGGTTACTGGTGGTCGGGCACTTCATACCCCAGCAGGAAGCAGAGAAGAGAGATGGTGGCAGTGGTGGAGCAGCCAGTCAGTGACTGCAGTATATATGCCTTATCCTTCACAAACATGCCTATAGAATCCTAGAACTGTAGAGTTGGAAGTGTCTGGAGGCAGTTGGAGGATGGATGGCAGCTCATGAGTTGAAGTTGAATCCTGACAAGGCAGAAGTACTGTTCTTGGGGGACGGGGAGCAGGTGGGTGGGTGGGACTCCCTGGTCCTGAATGGGGTAACCTTGCCCCTGAAGGACCAGGTGCACAGCCTGGGAGTCATTTTGGACTCACAGCTGTCCATGGAGGTGCAGGTCAATTCTGTGTCCAGGGCATCTGTCTACCAGCTCCATCTGGTACGCCGGCTGAGACCCTCCCTGCCTCTGCCTTGTCTCGCCAAAGTGGTACATGCTCTGGTTATCTCTCGCTTACTGCAGTGTGCTCTACGTAGGGCTACCTTTGAAAATGACTTGGAAACTACAACTAATTCAGAATGCGGCAGCTAGACTGGTGACTGGGAGCAGCTGCTGGGACCATATAGCACCAGTCCTAAAGAATCTCCACTGGCCCCCAGTATATTTTCAAGCACAATTCAAAGTGTTGGTGCTGACCTTTAAAGCCCTGTGTTGGCCCTGTAGACCTGAAGGAGCGTCTCCACCCACATCCCTCAGCTGGGACACTGAGGTCCTCCTCTGAGGGTCTTCTGGTGGTTCCCTCACTGCAAGAAGCAAAGTTACAGGGAACCAGCCAGAGGGCCTTCTCAGTAGTGGCGCCCACCCTGTGGAATGCCCTCCTGTCAGATGTCAAGGAGATAACTACACAACTTTTAGAAGACATCTGAAGGCAGACCTGCTCAGGGAAGTTTTTAATGTTTTTATATGTGCTGCCCCTATGGCAGGGGAATAATAATGATGATAATGATGTTGATGATGATAATAATTGGAAGGGATCTCAAGGGTCTTTATTCCAATGCCCTGCAATGCAGAAATCACAGTTTAAAGAATCCCTGGCAGACGGCCATCCAACCTCCATCTGAAAGTGTGCTCAGTGTTCTGTGCACTTTTTCTTAATGTGCATCTATTCTCTCAGGAGCAGAAAGTGCTGATACATTTTTGTTTCGTTTTTTCTGCAACAATGAGGGCCAGAAGCTTGATCTTTCCTTCCAAAAAATTGAAGGCAAAATTCTAGGGAACTTGTACAAGCTTTGTTAATTCATAATCCATTCTCAGCTGTGAAATTTCGTAAATCCTGTTGAAGGAGAGCTCTGAGGTGGTTGAAAGAGGCCAGGGTTCTGATTACCATACCATGTGTTACTCTTCACAGCAATCATCTTGCGAAACCTGAATCCTCATAGCACAATGGACTCCATTTTAAGTGCCTTGGCACCATATGCTGTTCTCTCCTCTTCAAACGTCCGTGTTATCAAAGATAAGCAGACACAACTCAACCGTGGTTTTGCGTTCATTCAGCTCTCTACCATTGTGGTGAGTGCCACAAACAGCATGTTGTAGTTCCAGTCCTATCTTAGAAAAAGGCAGTGGGAATGGGCGGCTGTAGAGGAAAGGGATTTGTTGTTGTTTAGTCGTTTAGTCGTGTCCGACTCTTCGTGACCCCCTGGACCAGAGCACGCCAGGCACTCCTGTCTTCCACTGCCTCCCGCAGTTTGGTCAGACTCATGTTTGTAGCTTCAAGAACACTGTCCAACCATCTCGTCCTCTGTCATCCCCTTCTCCTTGTGCCCTCAATCTTTCCCAACATCAGGGTCTTTTCCAGGGAGTCTTCTCTTCTCATGAGGTGGCCAAAGTATTGGAGCCTCAGCTTCAGGATCTGACCTTCCAGTGAGCACTCAGGGCTGATTTCCTTCAGAATGGGGAGGTTTGATCTTCTTGCAGTCCATGGGACTCTCAAGAGTCTCCTCCAGCACCATAATTCAAAAGCATCAATTCTTCGGCGATCAGCCTTCTTTATGGTCCAGCTGAAGAGCTTTGGTAGTTTAATTTCTCTCCCTATGCTCTCTCCCAGGAGGCAGCTCAGCTGCTGCAGATCCTTCAGGCCCTGCATCCACCACTGAACATTGATGGCAAGACGATTAATGTGGAATTTGCCAAAGGTTCCAAGCGGTGAGTATAGGAGTGTCCAGAACTGGGCCTGCTGTAGTTTCTGCTGCAGACATCCCTAATGACTCCTGTGTCTCTCTGCAGGGACATGAGTTCATCAGATGGAAACCGCATCAGTGCTGCTTCTGTAGCCAGCACTGCCATTGCAGCTGCTCAGTGGGCCATCTCGCAGGTAACGTAGTGAACAAGGAACAGTGGGACAAGGAGAGTGATAATGGCTCCCGAGAACTGCTCTCGGTAGCAGGAATGTCTTTGGCTTATCCTCATTAGCTATTGGCCCATATTGACTTAGTATAGGAGTGGGGAAATGTTAGTCATAGACCAACCTGCTGGGAGCTGCATGCTTCACACACATAAGTGCGCGCGCACACGGAGGATACAGATGTGCACCCAGCTGACTCTGCCATTCCGATCAGTCATCTGACATGGGGCTGATTTGCATCCCCATTGTGGTGCTCCACTGGATAGAGAAGGTTTATATCTTTCCACCTAAACCAGCACCACAGTGGGAGTTAAAATGACTACATCCCTACTTGACTCTGAACACATTTTTTCTCTCCTAGCAGTTCTGCTGCCCCCAGAAAGTATGTTGAAAGTATAGTTAGAGGAGTATGTTGTATCTAATATATGCAGAAATATTTTTTGGAATATGCTAAAAATGTGTAATTAAATACATTAAGCATAGAAAAGCCCCCTAAAAGGAATTGTTCTAGGTGGGGAAAGAATCTTTGCATGGACATTTTACAGAAACCTTTTCCTGATAGGCCAAAGTACATACCCTTGCATCTCCTTTTATAACAAATTCTTTGACCAGTTTCCTGTTTGATTTTTCCAATAGGCATCACAGGGTGGTGAGGCAACCTGGGCAGCTCAAGATGAGCAGACGGTTGATTATGGCTATTACCAGCAGGATGAAGCCTATGGGTCTCAGGGTTTGGAAGCCACAATGTACACACAAGCATATTTGAAAGGGTCCCAGCTGCAGAGCGGCACATCTGGGACATCAGCTGTGGGGAAGGCTGACAAGATCCACAGTGAAAGTTCAGTGGCAGGTAAGAGGCTAGGCCTGGTCTCCTCTTTCCACCTTACCTGAAGTCTTTTTCTGCCTCCTGACTGACTGTGCTCTCTCTGCCTTCTTGTCTCCTCTTCTCTCACGAAGTAGTGGAGGCATCACTGGAGCCTGGTGTGCCAGGCATAGACCCTGTGCCTGTCCTACCCACTTTCCACCGTACCAGCCAGACCTCAGCTGTGCCAGTCACATACCAGCCAACTGGCAGCACTGAAGGGTCAAGTTCTGCCCAGGGAAATGCTGCTGCTGCTGCTCCGGTACAGTTGGAACGGAACTTTGTGTGTGTGTGTGTGTGTGTGTGTGTGTGAGAGAGAGAGAGAGAGAGAGAGAGTGAGTTGCAATGCTCTGTACCTCCCAACCTGCCTTTTTGTGTTCTCTCTCACAGTCTCAGTCATATACTATCGTCTCACCAGCTGTACTGAAGCCTGACATGCCTAGTACTGCTCAGCCCCCCAACGCAGGCATCTCCACCAGCACTTCCAGTTTGCCTGTTACCAGCCCTGTAGGGCAAGAGCCTTACACTCAGTACCGTGAGTGCTGGATTCTGTAGGGAACAGAGGGTGGGAAGGGAGGATGTGGCCAGTGTGAGGGGTCTGGGAGTGACTGGGGATTGATGTGACTAGCTGGGGTCTGGGAGCCTTTTATTCCTAGTTCAGGAGGAAGGGAACAGGGCCAAGATCAGGTGCGCTTCTGGTTTGATGTGCTGTTATTTAGTTCATTTCCTGTTTTTCTGTGCCCAATTCCAGCTGTCCCAGATGTATCCACCTATCAATATGATGAAAGTTCTGGCTACTATTATGACCCCCTGACTGGCCTTTACTATGACCCTAATTCCCAGGTGAGTTGAACCTCTCTTTGGGCCCACTTTGCTCCTTTCTGGGCATGGCCAAGAGCTGAGAAGTGATAGCTGAAAGGTAGATGCTGAAATACCTGCTTCTCTACCGTGAGATGACTGTGCTCCCAACTTGATATGGTACACTGTCTTGGCACAAGATGCAGCACAGGCTCATGTGTGATTGTCTCTTTCCAGTACTACTACAATGCCCAGACGCAGCAATACCTGTATTGGGAAGGTGAGAGACGTACTTACGTCCCAGCCTCAGACCAAGCCTCTGACAGCCACAAGGATGGCAGTGGACCAGGGGGTGGCAGTGGCAAGGAGGGTAAAGAGAAGAAGGAGAAACATAAAACAAAAACAGCTCAGCAGGTGAGAACCACGATTTCCCCACATCCCCTTTCTGTACCTGCTGCTCCTTATCTTAAACTTTTGTCTGCCCCCTGCTTGCCCATAACTTGAAAAGCCCTTTGGTCTGCTTCCAGGGCTCTAGGTCTTGGGTCATGTAGTTACAGTGCTGCCTCAGCCTCTCAGTAAGCTTAGCCTCCTTTCTCTGGAGTGGCCAAAGGGGGAATGCCTGCATAGGAAAGGCCTTATTCGGGTATTCTGGTGAAGATGTTGAAAAACAGTTGGATGGCATGGGGTTGTATTGCTGGAGAATAACTGGAAGTAGTTGCTGGAGGAGCGTTCCTTCTTGTAGGGACTGGAAGAGAAAGAGAATAGCTAATTTTGGAACCTCCGGGGCCATTTTAAGTGAAAAAATAGCTGTTTTTCAGCCCTGTTGCACAGTTCCAGTCAGTTGTTGTTTTTGAGAAACACCTATTTTCAGCCTGGACTAAGAACTCCTTTGTTCCTCCTCCCCCACCCCCTCTCCTGGATTATTCCCCACTTTTGTGTTATCTTCTGCAGATTGCAAAAGATATGGAGCGCTGGGCCCGTAGCCTCAACAAGCAGAAGGAGAACTTCAAGAACAGCTTCCAGCCAGTTTCCTCTATACGAGAGGATGAGAGGCGGGAGTCGGCCACAGCTGATGCTGGCTATGCTATCCTCGAGAAAAAGGTAACATCTTGGGTCTCCTCATCCATTACCAGGAGCAGATTAGTACTAAATTACCTACTGCAGCTAATTCCTGAAGCCTAAACAAAACTGAATGACCTGAGGGTGTGAGGGCAGGTTGTTCAGCCTTGTGGCATCATCTGTTTCAGTGTGTCTGCAGTGCAGTTATGGCCTAGATGCTGCTAAGACAGAGTCCCACATCTCCCACCTTCTCTTGCTCTGCTCAGATCTCTTGTCTGTGAGACCGAACAGTGTCAAGTGCTAGTCTTTCTATCCTGGTCATGTGAGAAGTTCTTGTCAAGAGTATTGTATCAGCAGTGAGCACATCCGTGAAGCCGTGATTTTCAAAGGGCAAGATGGGTCTCTTTCAAGAAAGCAAGCTTCTGTCTTGCCTATGCTAATTAGAGTGTTGGCCTAAATTAAGGCCAAGTGGCCCTGTAAGGAGAACCACCTGTGTTTGATCTCTTCCCAGGGCTGTGGGTCATCCAGGGGCTGGCTGGATGAGTGAGCAGAAAGAAAGCATGCTGTTCATTTGGGGAAAGAATGTGAGAACTTCTGTTAGAGTTAACGCTTCTTTTTTTCCTTTTCCTTTTCTGGGTATCCTCAGGGGGCTTTGGCTGAGAGACAGCACAGTGGCATGGACCTGTCCAAGCTGGCTGGTGATGATAGACTGGTAAGCCTTTCCCTTTCCACTTAATCCCCAGTTCAGGTCTTCTGGCTCTTATAGAATAATGGGTGCTGGTGCAGGGACTCTCTGCTCTTGTCTCCTTTTGATGGCGAGGGAATAGGTGAGGTGCACAATATGAACATGGGGAAGTCTTCCACATAAAGCCCTCTGAAGTGGGGGCTTCTTCCAAGGCAGTCGAGCTGTACGGTGCACCGACTCTCCGCTGTGAGCCCATGGTGGTCTGGGTAGAGTAGGCTGATTCAGGGGTGAGGGAAAGGAGACAACGGTAAGTGGCCTGTGGGGTCCTTCTGAATCTGATTCCAGCCGAGATATATTCCGTCTTGTGACCTTGCTTAACTTGGCAGAGTCCCCCACGAGGATTAGTGGCTGCTTACAGCGGGGAGAGTGACAGTGAGGAGGAGCAGGAGAAGGCTGCTGACCGGGAAGAGAAACTGACAGATTGGCACAAGCTGGCTTGCTTGCTTTGTCGGAGGCAGTTTCCCAGCAAGGAGGCACTTATCCGTCACCAGCAGCTCTCAGGATTACACAAGGTATGTAGCTGACAGAAGAAAGAATTGGAGATCTGGATTTCAACCAAACTATGGGGAACTCTGTTAAGTTCTATAACTAGGGTGTCTCTGGATCTTAGATTAAGACTTATACAACAAAAAATAAGCTTTAGAACTTACTGGACTCCAGTTCGCTTGTTTATGAAAGGACTATCTAAGGCATTAGCTGCTGGAGATGGAACAGAGATAATGCTGCCCTAAACATACGTTTGTACAATGTCCTATATTGAACATATTTTGGCAGAAGGTAATACAGGTGAAACTCGAAAAATTAGAATATCGTGGAAAAGTTCATTTATTTCAGTAATTCAACTTAAAAGGTGAAACTAATATATGAGATAGACTCATGACATGCAAAGCGAGATATGTCAAGCCTTTATTTGTTATAATTGTGATGATCATGGCGTGCAGTTGATGAAAACCCCAAATTAACAATCACAGAAAATTTGAATATTGTGAAAAGGTGCAGTAGCTATTCAATCCATAACACCTGCAATGGGTTCAGTAGGAAGCACAATCATGGGGAAGGCTGCTGAGCTGACAGTTGTGCAGAAAGCCATCATTGAGACCCTCCATAAGGAGGGAAAGCCTCAAAAAGTAATTGCAAAAGAAGTTGGATGTTCCCAAAGTGCTGTTATCGAAGCACATTAATGGAAAGTTATGCAGAAGGGGAAAGTGTGGAAGAAAAAGGTGCACAAGCAGCAGGGATGACCGCAGCCTGGAGAGGATTGTCAGGAAAAGACCATTCAAACGTGTTGGGGACTTTCACAAGGAGTGGACTGAGGCTGGAGTTAGTGCATCAAGAGCCACCACACAAGGACGGATCCTGGAGATGGGCTTCAAATGTCATATTCCTCTTGTCAAGCCGCTCCTGAACAGGAAACAACATCAGAAGCGTCTTACCTGGGCTAAAGAAAAAAACAACTGGACTGTTGCTCAGCGGTCCCAAGTCCTCTTTTCTGATGAGAGCAACTTTTGCATCTCATTTGGAAACCAAGGACCCAGAGTCTGGAGGAAGAATGGGGAGGCACACAATGCCAGAAGCTTGAAGTCCAGTGTGAAGTTTCCAGAGTGTTGGTCCACTGTGCTTCATGAAGTCCAGGGTCAACGCAGCCGTCTACCAGGAGATTTTGGAGCACTTCATGCTTCCTTCCGCAGACGAGCTTTATGGGGATGCTGACTTCATTTTCCAGCAGGACTTGGCACCTGCCCACACTGCCATGGAATTACTGTGCTTGATTGGCCAGCAAACAAAGAACAAAGAAACAGTGGGGTCACTCAGAGGAGAAGATGGTGAAATGCAAACAGGGGACACAGAAAGGGCTGAACTCCTCAATGCCTTCTTTGCCTCAGTCTTCTCCGATAAAGAAAACAATGCCCGACCTGAAGAATTTGGAGGAAATGATTCAGCAGAGGAAACACAGCCCAGAATAACTAAGGAGATAGTACAAGAATACTTGGCTAGTTTAGATGTATTCAAGTCTCCAGGGCCAGATGAACTGCATCCAAGAGTATTAAAAGAACTGGCAGATGTGATCTCAGAACCACTGGCAGTCATCTTTGAGAATTCCTGGAGAACAGGCGAAGTCCCGGCAGACTGGAGGAGGGCAAATGTTGTCCCTATTTTCAAAAAGGGGAAAAGAGAGGACCCAAATAATTACCGCCCAGTCAGTCTAACATCAATACCAGGGAAGATTCTGGAGCAGATCATTAAGCAAACAATCTGTGAGCACCTAGAAAGGAATGCTGTGATCACCAATAGTCAGCATGGATTTCTGAAAAATAAGTCATGTCAGACTAACCTGATCTCATTTTTTGACAGAATTACAAGCCTGGTAGATGAAGGGAACGCAGTGGATGTAGTCTACCTTGATTTCAGCAAGGCATTTGACAAGGTGCCCCATGATATTCTTGTAAAGAAGCTGGTAAAATGCGGTCTTGACTATGCTACCACTCAGTGGATTTGTAACTGGCTGACTGACCGGACCCAAAGGGTGCTCATCAATGGTTCCTCTTCATCCTGGAGAAGAGTGACTAGTGGGGTGCCACAGGGTTCTGTCTTGGGCCCGGTCTTATTCAACATCTTTATCAACGACTTGGATGATGGACTCAAGGGCATCCTGATCAAATTTGCAGATGACACCAAACTGGGAGGGGTGGCTAACACCCCAGAAGACAGGATCACACTTCAAAACGACCTTGACAGATTGGAGAACTGGGCCAAAACAAACAAGATGAATTTTAACAGGGAGAAATGTAAAGTATTGCACTTGGGCAAAAGAAATGAGAGGCACAAATACAGGATGGGTGACACCTGGCTTGAGAGCAGTACATGTGAAAAGGATCTAGGAGTCTTGGTTGACCACAAACTTAACATGAGCCAACAGTGTGACGCGGCAGCTAAAAAAGCCAATGCAATTCTGGGCTGCATCAATAGGAGTATAGCATCTAGATCAAGGGAAGTTATAGTGCCACTGTATTCTGCTCTGGTCAGACCTCACCTGGAGTACTGTGTCCAGTTCTGGGCACCACAGTTCAAGAAGGACACTGACAAACTAGAACGTGTACAGAGGAGGGCAACCAAAATGGTCAAAGGCCTGGAAACGATGCCTTATGAGGATCGGCTAAGGGAGCTGGGCATGTTTAGCCTGGAGAAGAGGAGGTTAAGGGGTGATATGATAGCCATGTTCAAATATATAAAAGGATGTCACATAGAGGAGGGAGAAAGGTTGTTTTCTCCTGCTCCAGAGAAGCGGACACGGAGCAATGGATACAAATTACAAGAAAGAAGATTCCACCTAAACATTAGGAAGAACTTCCTGACAGTAAGAGCTGTTCAACAGTGGAATTTGCTGCCAAGGAGTGTGGTGGAGTCTCCTTCTTTGGAGGTCTTTAAGCAGAGGCTTGACAACCATATGTCAGGAGTGCTCTGATTGTGTTTCCTGCTTGGCAGGGGGTTGGACTCGATGACCCTTGTGGTCTCTTCCAACTCTATGATTCTATGATTCTATGAAACTCGCCTGACCTGAACCCCAAAGAGAATCTATGGGGCATTGCCAAGAGAAAGATGAGAGACATGAGACCGAGCAATGCAGAAGAGCTGAAGCATCCTGGTCTTCCATAACACCTCAGCAGTGCCACAGACTGATAGCATCCATGCCACGCCGCATTGAGGCAGTAATTGATGCAAAAGGGGCCCAGACCAAGTACTGAGTACATGTGCATGCTTCTACTTCTCAGAGGTCCAATATTTCTCTATTTGCAATCCTTGTTTTGCTGATTTCATTTAATATTCTAATTTTCTAAGATTGTTAATTTGGGGAGTTCATCAGCTGTACGCCATAAACATCACAATTATAACAAATAAAGGCTTGACATATCTCGCTTTGCATGTCATGAGTTTATCTCATTTATTAGTTTCACCTTTTAAGTTGAATTACTGAAATAAATGAACTTTTCCACGATATTCTAATTTTTCGAGTTTAACCTGTAGAGACGGTCAACATGCTATACAGAGCAATGGAATCTAACAAAGGGACAATATGAATGGACTCTCCATGCCCCCCAAAAGTCTGGCGTTGATGAACTGGAAAAATGAAAATGCAGCTCCCTTTAATGATTGGATTGAAGAAATGGACAAACTCGCAACATATGAACAAGTTGTGTACAAATGTAAACTTGCCATGGACAAATTCAATGTTATTTGGAATTCATTTTTATTAGGGATTCGGCTACATTAGTAGAAAAACTATGCATTGAATGCACTTTAAATATGCAACACCAGATGGTGCCAGAGAGCCAGAATTGTTTAAAAACTGGATTTCTCATTGGATTTTTTTTCTTTTGTCAAAATGGTCTAATTTCTGCCTTATTTATAGCACTTACCTACAAGAACAATTTCCCCCCTTTTTTGTAATGTATACAATATTTTTTTTTCTGTTTTGTTTTCTACATGGATACTATGTCTTGTTTCTTCTTTTTTGTGTCATACTCGTGCACTTGTAATTTTTATTTTTCAATAAAAAATATAAAATAAAAAGTTATGTAGCTGACAGAGGCACCAGCTTGCAAAGGTGATTGGGGTGGGGGACCAATATTGAGAAGATGTCAGGAGGAGCCGGAGGTGGAGCCAAACACAGCGGCCGCACGGCTCAATGGCTCCGCCACCGGCAGAGGCTGCTCAACCCTCCTTCTCCTCTCCTGTAGGAGGAGGAGAAGGAGCTGGCTGCTGGAGGCATGCTGCACTTGGCTCAATGCTTTTGGGGTATGGGGGGCAGTCCCTACCCCAAAAATATGGGTGGCTCCAAAAGGGCTCGGCCCCTAGGAGCCAGCACTCCAGTAGCTGAAGTGTCTTGGTTGCTTTTGATACCATCAACTCTAGCATCCTCCTGGGACTGCTTGGCAGATCTGAGATTTGGAGGCATTAGTTTGAGGTGCTGTCTAGAAATTATGTTGTTGCCTACATAGTTTTTGGTACAGGTAGCCCTGTTCAGGGAAGTTTTTAATATGTAACGCTGTACTGTTTTTAACACTTGATTGGGAGCCGCCCAGAGTGGCTGGGGAAACTCAGCCAGATGGGCGGGGTATAAATTATTATTATTATTATTATTATTATTATTATTATTATCATCATCATCATCATCTTGAAATTTACCATGTGCTGCTTTAGCTATTTTTTTTTGGAAGTGATATTTGGTTGTTGTTTTTTGGTGATGTAAGGAGTCTTTCGGCCTGGGGGCCACATTCTCTTCTGTGCAACCTTCTGAGGGCCATATGCCAGTGATGAGCAGGGCCAGAGGCAAAACTGAGTGGAGCACTGGATGTCAATTTGACCTTTTTATAGTAGTCTAGTTTTAGACATCCCATCCTCCATCCAGGGAAGCAAGAGGCATTTTCCCAGCCAAAAACACTCCAGGGCAAAGGGAAGTTGCTGAGGGGTGAGGCAGAGGAGGAGGTTTCTTTGAACCTAGTCCCAAGGGCCTGTAGGGCCATGTTTGGCCTCCAGAGTTGAGGTTCCCAACCCCTGCCTTAGAACTGAAACACAAAGGTAGATTATTAATATGCTTATATAGAAATAAAACATAGTGGGAATCTTCAGGTGTCCACCTTAACCTTGTCTCTATTCTCCCCTGTGCAGCAAAATCTGGAGATTCATCGGAGGGCACACTTGTCAGAACAGGAGCTTGAGGCACTTGAGAAAAACGACATTGAGGTAGGTATGGGAGTAGAGAGTGGCCCCAGGAGGGTGAGGGCTACCTGGTCAGTGCCTTATTGCTGTCTCTTCATGACCACCAGCAGATGAAATATCGAGATCGTGCAGCTGAACGAAGGGAAAAGTATGGTGTTCCTGAGCCACCAGAACCCAAGAAAAGGAAGTATTCAGCTGTGACACCAGCCACTGTGTAAGTCCCACCATGCCCTTGTGGTTCTCCCTAAGTGTAGTAAGGGTGAGATAAGAGATCCCTTCTAGAGCAGTCTGCTTTGGTAATGGTGAGAGGCATTTCTATCCCATAGTGACACATCCTTAGTGTCCTCTGGGCAACATGCTATTTCCTTTTTGCTCCTTTTGGCAAAGTTAGAGGGTAGTGCATCTGAATATGTTCCTCTCTTCTCCCACCTTCGTTTACAACAGGGATTTTGAACAACCAACGCGGGATGGACTTGGCAGTGACAACATTGGCAGTCGCATGCTACAAGCCATGGGCTGGAAAGAGGGCAGTGGTTTGGGTCGCAAGAAACAGGGGATCGTTGCCCCTATTGAGGTACCAAAATACCTTGCTCAAGTTACTGTGGATAAAGCAAAGTGTATAGTGCTTGTATTTTTGAGGAGCATTTAGTCTTCCTGTTACTTCCCCATTTTTGCAAAAACAACCTAAAATAAGGGAGGGAGGGAGGGAGGAAGTAGTTGGGCTTTCTTGCTTGGTGTGAGTTTTGCAGGCATAGCTTTCTTGTCCCTGCCATCACCATCTCCCCCACTTCAGAAAAGGTCACCTCAGCACATGGGAAATTAGGACAATTGAGAAAGAGGCCCTTTGGCAGTATGTTGAGGAGAACTTGCACCAGAAGGAAGTACAAAGTGGTGGTATTAGTCTGTTGTAGGCAAGGAGGGACCTCAGTGGGGTGTCCTAACATTCTGGGTGAAATGTGGTTTGGGACAAAAGCTGTTCCTCTAAAAAGGTCTGATGCACATTCTTTTTTCTTTTCTACCTAGGCCCAAACACGAGTGCGTGGCTCTGGCTTAGGGGCCCGTGGCAGCTCTTACGGGGCGGTAGCATCAGAGTCCTATCGTGAAGCATTGCACAAGACGATGCTGACTCGTTTCAATGAGTCAGAATGAGTTCTTCAAGGAGCACCCACCTGTACAGTATTTTGCTGCTGACTGTCTCCCTTCACCCGTCCCTCACTTTCACAAAAGGTTTCTTTTGGTTGACTTTTTTTTTTAATTAAATGTTGAAATGGGCAATAGGTTTTTGTTTTTTTAACATAGCTGAGGCCTGTGGAAGAAGTGGTGCACTCCTGGCCCTTGTTCAGTTATGAAGCACTTATGGGAACATCTATATATAACAATGGTGTAGAAATACATTAATTTACTATACCATAGTAACCTGTTGAGCTACAAGCTCTGCACATTACTCTGCTGGGGCAGCCATTGTTGAATCCAACTGAAGTCCATGCCATGATTACTGGTCCAGCAAAAACCAACCAACAGAGAAGACCTCTGTATCAGCCACAAGGACAGCCTTTTCCTTCTAGAGTGTTCGGTGTAGCCCTTCCACAAGCTCTACATAATGAGGTTCTGAAAGAAAAGTGAAATCTATTAAAAGAGTCTGTTTCTAGCCATGGTGCAGTGATGCATGCATACCTATACAGAGCGAGCCCCTGCTATATCTTGCTCTTATATCCTTCTTGCCCCTCATACATAAATTCCCTCTTACCAGACAAGCCACCTTTCTCCTGCAGCCTACCTCCATCAGGTTGGATGTAGCCATGTCTGATAAGGAAATCCAGAGCCACCATTGCACAGTTGGGCTTGAAATCTGGAGATCCAATGGCCTCTTTGACCTGCAGAAGAGGAATACAGTGGTACCTCAGGATACATATGCTTCAGGTTACTCCGCTAACCCAGAAATAGTACCTCGGGTTAAGAACTTTGCTTCAGAATGTTAACAGAAATCATGCTTCGGGGGCGCGGCAGCAGCGGGAGGCCCCATTAGGTAAAGTGGTGCTTCAGGTTAAGAACAGTTTCAGGTTAAGAATGGACCTCCAGAACGAATTAAGTACTTAACCCGAGGTACCACTGTATTTACAGTTCACATATCTCTCTCACTAGGAGGTGGCATGCTAATTGCCATGACCTTACTTTGTGTTCACCCTATACAGGGTAAGGTAAAGGGACCCCTGACCATTAGGTCCAGTTGGAAACGCCATTTACCTTCCCACCGGAGCGGCACCTATTTATCTACTTGCACTTTGACGTGCTTTCGAACTGCTAGGTTGGCAGGAGCAGGGGCCGAGCAACGGGAGCTCACCCTGTCGCAGGGAGTCGAACTGCCGACCTTCTGATTGGCAAGTCCTAGGCTCTGTGGTTTAACCCACCTATACAGGGTAGCTGTGTCTTTGCTTAGGAAGCACAAAGTCCACTGGTGGATAATTTTTTCCAGTCAAACAAAATTCTAGGCTATGTGAATTTAGGAGGAGGAAGAGACCCAAATTCAGAAGTCAACCAGCAGCCTAAGGAATTATTGCAGTTTATACATAATTACCACACTGCTTCTCAGATTATTATTACACTACCTCAAAAATTCTTTTATCAAATTACCAACCATCCCTCTCTGGACTATTTCTTATACAGGCACAGGAATTTATAACCCTAACCAACAATTAGAGCTTTTGGCAGGTGGTTTTATGAAAGCGAGTAACTTTGAGGAAATCATGTTAGTGGAAGGCCTTAACCCATTGTTGTAATTTGCAGCGTAATTCTCTGCGGTATCAACTTCTGATTTGCAAAAAGAGTCATTTTTTGCCCTAAGTGAAGTTACACCTACCAACCTTCTCAAGTGGCCAGAGGTAGAACTGCTGCACCTCTCCGTCTCCCACCTGGGGCACAAAACCTTCAGGCAACTTCAGGTCAAATACAAACTGGCATTCAGCATAGATGCCTCCCTGTGCACCCTCATAGGTGTAGCTGGGGTGGGAGAAGGCAGGGGAAAGAGTTCAGCAGTATTTATGACTGTGGAGACAAGTTGCATTAGGTTCTTATTTGGTTGGGGAGGGAGGTAAACTTTGATCTCAATTACTGAGAATCTGCCTTTTCCAGAATAGCTACAGTGATTCTGGTGTTTGACTCTCTGTTTCATCGATTCCTACTGATGTTTGGAAAAGCTGGTAGAGAGGGAGAGAAATGAAGGCAATCTACTTTCTATACTTGAGGCACATTAGAAATATACCTAAGCTATGGTAGATATTTTCATGATTAAGCTCAGTTAGGATTAGTTTGTAAGAAGCAAAAGGAGGCAAATCATGAATGGGCAAGGCAGCTGGTGGGACAGAACAGGAAGTGCTGCTCAAGGATCACAGTCAGAGTTGGCAGTCTTAAGCCCTGGCACCAGAGGCCTTGCCACATACTCCTTGTGCACCAATGAAAAGGTGGCTTTCTACAATATAGCTGGAATTCTCAAATACAAGCTTGAAGTGTCTGTGCTCATACAACAAATTTGCAGAGGCATAGAATACAAACAGCCTTTTTATACAGGCCCTGGCTTTTAAATATTAATTTTCCTCTTACCTACACAACTGCATTTTCCTGAACTTGAGGTAGCTTTTTAATATTACCTGATAGTTCCGGCAGCTTTGGCAAGTGCAGTGAGAGAAGCGGGGATGCAAGCTTCTTCCTGGCTTTCCTTCACCAGCGTCTCTCTGACACCCAACCCTGATGCAATGCCCCCAGCAGCCTAAGGCGAGCGAAATGAGGGATTAATATTGAGCTACTATGGTAAATGGGCACAAAGCAGCTCTGCTCCCCCCGAATTGGCCCTAGTACCTGGTAAGCTTACTACCCATTTAGTGGATCCCCAATTGTCTGTTATCTTGTGCCTCAATTTGCAGAGTGGGGAGAAGGAGTTCACCTTTAATGCTGGGCACCAAGCCGCCTGGTGAAATGGCTCATGCTGAAATACTCACTTACCAGACAGGTGCATGTTTTGTGCATTCAGCCTTTTAGCTCACTATTCCCTGTGGCTGTTATCTGACCAGCCCCATAGAAGAACACTTGATTATTGAGAGCTGCTCCCAACTCTCACATCAAAGAGGCAGACCTATTGCCTTTTCCATCTCATCTCTTACCATGTTGTCCAGCAAGCCAGGATAAGTCAGTTTGCTCAGCGCCCTCCTGGCCAACCACATGAACATCTGCCCATTGCGCCAAGTGTAGCCGTTCAGATGGGTGCCATAGCGCTTCACTCCAAACAATGCTGGGTGCAAAAGAGAAACAAAAGTAACTTGTCCAGGTTAATCATTTCCAGATGCAACCCCAAAAAGAGTACAGGAGTGGGCCGACCTTCCCCTACCACCGCCCCAACACTTGGCGTATTATGTAGGCCAGGCTTCCTCAACCTCGGCCCTCCAAATCCTTGAGACTACAATTCCCATCATCCCTGACCACTGGTCCTGCTAGCTAGGGATCATGGGAGTTGTAGGCCAAAAACACCTGGAGGGCCAAGGTTGAGGAAGTCTGATGTAGGCTGAGATAATTAACACTGCTTAGAGAATAGGAGTTTCTTCCGTAGAATGACAGGAAAGCCGTATTGGAGGGGCACCAGGAAAACAGCCAGAGTTGCAAGTGAAAAGGAAATGCATGGTGAGAAGATTGAATATGCACTTACTTTGCACTTTTGCTGTGCAATATTCTTTAGCTTCTCTTGTAGTCATTCTATAGAGGAAGTCACTATCAACATCTCATTTCCAAAATTCCCAGCTTATATTAAGATGCCTGACAAGGTTTCACAGGCCTGGAACAGCTGCTAAATGAAGCTACACAGAAAAAGCACTGGATCAAAACTAAACCTCAACTGCCCACAAAAGCCCCACAGATCTCCTGAAGTGCTGCAATTCTGGAGTTATCATTTTATTGAAATAATGTGTGAATTTCAAGCCTTTCCCTATAAGGAAACCTGTGGAGTTTCAGAGGGTGGACGGGGCAGAAAAAGAACTGAAGAGAGTAACCAGTGCACTCTCATTCTGTAAAAATAGAGGGAACTGGGAACAACAAATTTCAAGGCAAAGCCTCCCTGTGATATGTGTTTCCAGGTGCTCAACCCCTAAGGCCAGATGACTAGGAAGAACAAAGCAAGATGAACACAGAACAGTTTGCAAGCAGTAAGCAGACAATGCAGTCCTGGCTGGAGATAAAAAGCAGGCAGTTCTGAAAAGGAATGAAGCAATCAGGCTTTAGTACCTTAAGAATCTGTCTTGGGTTGTAAAGTATTATCCCTTTTTACAGATGGGGAACTGAGTCTGTGACAATGTCTGAGACCACCTAGTGCACAGTTGACCAAGTCAGGATTGGAACAGAAGCCTCCCACTTCACATTGAATGCTGTCTCATTTTCAAGGACAAACATTATTATTGGGGTGATATCCAACCACGCAGCCACATGGGTGGGGTATAAATAATAATTATTATTCTTAAATCATACCCAGAGTAGACCCACTAAAATCAATGGACTTGCATTCATGTTTCATTCACTGCACATAGTCCTTTATAGAGCACAGAAGCTAGATTTCTCCAGCAGGGTAAAAAAGGAGATATTTGGACAAATCTGCACTTGAGCTCTTAGCTGTGCCCCTAATGGATGGGATTGGACAAATGCTTCTAGGAGGTCTCTCTTAATTACTTCTGCATGAATCGTGTCTCATATCAATGGAATACAAAGCAAGGAAGTCAAACATTTTTCAGACTCACGAGTTGCAGAGCGCTCCATGCTGAAGAGAGGCGTGTCACAAAAATAGGGCATCACACTGTAGAGCTGCAACGAAAGCAAGTTTTGGTTCAAGGACAACTGTTTCATTGGCCCAACCACTCCTTCCTCCCAGAGCTAGTATCCTGAATGGAAGCCCTGGGTCCCTCCCACATGACCCTTACAGTATTCAAAGACATCCATGGGTGCCACATGGCCCTTCGCCTTCCTTGGGTGCCTGGTAATCTCACCTCCTCTCTCCACTCCTTCAGGCAAGGGAAGTCTTGCTGTGCTCTCATTTCCCTGAGTACTCCTTCCACAGCATCTGTTCTTTGCTCAGAGGATGCCAGCTTCTTGTTAAGTTCCACGCAAGCAGGCACACCATCACCCCAAGACACCAAGAAAACAGCTGGATACTGACAGAGATATTTGGCTACAGAGGGCAGCACGTGGCCCACCTGCTGTCCAGCAACCATAAATGGCAGGCACAAAGCTTTTGAAGAACCTGCAAGGGGATGAAGCTGTCAATTTGTAATCATTTTGCAGGGCCATATTTAAGTATATAAAAAATATTTTAATTTTTATGCCTCTGCTGCTTTGCGGCATCTCTGATCAGCGTAAGCAATAACATGGACTCTTTTTAAAAAGTTTATTTTGATAGGGAAGCTACCAGCATGAGTTTGACCAAACTGCAGGAGGCAGTGGAAGACAGGAGTGCCTGGCGTGCTCCAGGGGGTCACGAAGAGTCGGATACCACTAAACGACTAAACAACAACATTTTGATAGGGAAAAGCATTTTGGACACGGGCAAATGCTTCCCAGCTTGGATTTGCTTTCTTACACATGTTTACTCAAAAGAAGGTTTCATTGATTTCAGAAGCACCTACACGCAAGTAAGATTGCAGCCTGAATTTCATAGAAAAGCATGTATAAGATAGCAATCGTAGACTGCAAGAGTTTATTTCTGTCAGGGTGATAAGACTATGGCAATATTCAAAGTGCTTGCCCTGCTCCCCAAACAACACTGCTGACATATAACATTATTTTTCTTGTTCTCTACTGCTTTTTGGGGCAGGCAATTTTCATCCTATTGGTGTTATATTTTAAAACTAAGGAGTGCCTGTTTTAGGGTTTGTCAAGTGGAGTCCCGATGAACTAGACCTGGCCAGGAGCAGATATTGGTCATTTGGTGCCCCCACCAAAATGTGAGGACAAAATTTGGTGCCCCCCCCCAAAAAAAATATTATTGGCACAAGAATTCCTTTTTGTACAGTTGCTTTTTTATGGATCTTCTCAGTTGGCCGCTGTCTTAATTTTCGACCCCCTTCCTTACTGCAAAGGGCTGCGGGCAATTGGAAAAGCAGCGAGCTTGCTATGGAGCCTGAGAGAAGGGAGAGAGTGAACTGGAATGAGAGGTCATAGAACCATAGGGTGGGAAGGGACCCTGAGGGTCATCCAGTCCGACCCGGCAAGGCAGGAATCTCAGCTCAAGCATCCCTAATCGAGGGCCGGCCAAGCTCTGCCGAGAAGCTTCCAGGGCAGGGCCGCCCACCACCCTGCGACGGGGAGAGTTCTGTCGGTTGCGGCTTCGAGGCCCGCGAGGGCAAAGGAGTCCTGCCTCGCAGGGGCTGGACTAGATGCCCCCGGGCCGCCCCTCTGGTCGTGGCCCTACCTGCTCCGTGGAAAGAGTTCATCCTCCGCAGCAGCGCCGTGACCCGCGCCGACCAGCCGGCGGCCGCCATGGCTCCCCAAGCGCCGCCCCCGCCCCGGGCCAGGCCGCGCTCCCTCCTCCGCAGGGGCCGAAGGCCTTCGCCGGCGCCGGGCGGCTCTCGCTTCGCCTTCGGCCCGGGCACCGGCGGGCTTCCCGGAATAAATGGGTCTGGAGGGGAGGGAGGGATCGCCTGGTTGTGAAGCTCGCCGTGTCCCTAGGAGGAAGGGCGGTATAGAAGTGGGACAAAAAAATGTGGAAAAATCAATAAATGGAGGAAGAGATGGGGGGCACACTTGTGCTACGGAATCTTCCCTGCACCAGAATGTCAATTCGGCACCTTTTCCTGTTGCTGTGCAGAATTCAAAAGCAGACTCCCAAGTTTTCTTCATCCTAGCCAGGGCTTGACAGATTCCTCCAGAGTCCAGAACAATGGACAGGCAGCACATTTAACCAAAAAAAGAAAAAGGACTTTGTGCAACACTATAATAACCTGTAAAATAAAATGTAGAGGAGAACTAGCATTGTGTTTTAAAAATAGAATAAATAAGTCCACAGTCAGGAGGCTATCCCGGTGGGTTCTCCTGCAAGATGGGTGAAAAAGGCAGTGTGCCTTGACTAGCAGCACTGAGGGGGTTGCTGAACTAAATGATCACTTGATCCTCCAAGCCTCCCTGGATCAAAGGCCTCCTTCTCCAGACCAACACTGTTTCCCACAGTGGGAACCAGATGCCAAGGGGCAGCCCAGAAGCAAGGCGCTCCCCAGGAAGCCTTTGCATCCCGGAAGCTGCCCTTCCCTGCCCTTGGCTTCAGCACCTGCTATTCTGAGGTTTCCTGCCCCAAGGGATGGAGGCCCCAGGCAGCAAATTCCCATGAACAGACCTACCAAATCAAAGAATCAGACTGAGTCAGGCTGAATTTAGGGAAACAAACTTTTATTACACTTTCAAATATTTTCACATTTTTTCTTCAATTTTTTAAAAGTGTCTGGCTTCTAAGATTTTTTTATCACAATGGCCAGTAGAAAAATAACCAAACTCTTAGAAATGAAGGTGCGCTCATTGGCGCTTCCCACAAAAGTTGGGTTGGAGAGGTGATGGCAGGGACATTGTGGAGCAGCATTGGAGGAGAGATGTCAGGGTTAGGAAGAAATGCTTTTATGGAGTGAGTGGTTCACAAAGACTTCGGTTTATTATGTGCAGAGCAACCAGGTTTTCATAGTGATGCAGACAAGGCCCTGCTTTGGAGCAAACTACCTACTGGAAAAGTAAGAACCAGTCCTTGGAAAATCCATATGGAGAACAATAATAGGATTTCTTTCTCTGGAGAATTTTAGCTGTTGGCTCACTGCGGCACAAGGACCTTGTTCTCTACCGTCTGAACATAGCTGTCAACCGTCCCTTATTTGGCGGGAAACTCCCTGATCCCAGCGCCGTGTCCCGCTACTGTCCCTTATTGATCATGTCCCTTAAATTTCCCGGGTTTCAAAGGAAGCAGCTCCTCTCCCTCCCTGCCGGCCAGGGAGGAGGGAGGCTCCAACTGTGTTGCTTGGCTGCCCAGCCTGCCCCCCTCCGGCCTCCTCTCACCAGCCTCAGCCCCTGGGATCCCCTCTCCACCGGGACTGGCGGGAGCCTCGGGCCCTTCCGCCGCCATCCCCTCGCGACCGCCAAACTGAGCGTCTCTGCCTGGGGCCTCCCCTCTGCCTGTCGCCGCCACCGCTCCTGCTAGTCCGTGCTGTGGCTGTGCCGCCGAAGGACCCAGATAAGATGGGCAGCCTGGTGTGCCCTATGAATTGCTGAGGAGCCTTGAGAGGAGAGCGAGGGCAACCATAGAGAAAGCAGTTCAGAGAGAGGAGGAGGAGGCAGGTGTTCCAAGGGCTAACCACAGAGGGGGAAAGCGGAGGAAGGACCGCAAGTGCTTCTCCCATAGATTTGTAGTGGTAGACTAGCATAGATGGTCTGATCTGCGGGTTTACTTTCGGTGCTATTCCCCCCCCCCCTTCCTCCCACCCCACCTGATGGAACTGAGAGCTGCAGATGGAGCACGAGAGAAAAGATACAGAACTGCAGCAGCATCTTTGTAGCTTGGACTTCGTTTTGCACGAAAAGTGGTTGCTGCTTGTAGTTATTTAATTGCAGTGTTTCATCAGCTGGTGTCTTTAGAAGCAACCTCTGGAAATGAAGGGCTAAAAACCGGCGCTGCTCTCCAAAATTATCTGGTCCCTTTTAAGTTCGTATTTCAGTTGTTTGTCTAAAATCCCTAATTTTGGCTGCTGATCCCTTATTTTCGAGGCTGCTGGTCCCTTATTTTCAAATCTGTAAATTGACAGCTTACCAGACTCTGGTGCCAGCTGCAAATTCACACTGTGGTAAGTAATTCACAAAATCAAAGCCAGTCTCAGGAGAAAGAGCAGAGCTTGAGCAGGAAGCAGGGAATCAGATTGAAAAATAAATTGAAAAGGACATTTAACCTCATATCAGGAGAAGCTATTGCCAACAATTATGTCCTATTAAGTCTGGTTTACCCGGCTTGTGATTTCCAATCCAAATGCAGTCCCATCCCCCTTGGTAAACCTGCTTTTGCTGCCTGCCTGGGACTGCAAAAAACAAAGAGGTTGTCAAACAACTGGGAAGTCACAATACAGCTATTTCACAGTATCTGCTTTATCGGTCCAAAATCACGGGCCTGCATTAAGTTATGCCTCTTCTCTCATCACCCCCCCCCCGGCAAATACAAAGATCATCACAAAAGGAGGGATTTCTTCATTCTGTAATGTTAACATGTACCATCTCGCCTGGAGAGGTGCCACCAACTTAGATATTATTATCTTTATGATTAAAGTGCTTCCACATGCTCCCAGCAGACCCGGCATGGAGGCAAATGGGGTGCGAGGCATGCCTCGTTACTCCTTACAAGCTGGCTAGAGTTGCCAAACGAAAGAAAGGTGGCAGTGTCATATATTCAAAAAGCAGCAGGAGAGGCCTTAGCTTAAATGCCACCATTCCCCTCCCAACTATTCAATATAAGGCAGAGGCAGGAGTCGCACAAAGAATTGCAAGGACTATTCTTTCCAAGCCACCTCCTCCTGCTGCTCCATTCCTTTGGGGGTCAGGTTACACTCTCTCCATAAAAACAGAATCCAGGATATCTTTGGGCCTCCTCTTGCCATCCCATTCCTTGTGCCATTGCATCTTTAACATACGTAAAAATGAACTGTGCAGAGCAGGAGAGAGAGAATAAGATTCAGATCTCAGAATTACCCGCCTGCCCTTTCAGACTTGTCCATTGGGCCGTAGCCTTGCCTCCTGTCCAAAGGTGGAGCTAGCTGCTCCAGCACCCAGAGCGGCATACATGCTGTGCCCGCGGGGGCAGCCCCCCTTAGGGATGACACCCAGGGCGGACCGCACCCCCTCCCCACCCCCTTCCTCTGCCAGTGCTCCTCTCCCGCTGAGTTGAAGCACTGGTGTTGGGCACACACTGCACAGCACTCCCAAATTAGGAGATCCATATCCTGCTTTCCCACTGTGCAGCCCAATCCAGAGAGCTGCTGAGCAGCTTGCATTCCCAGGAGGCTGTGACACAACAAGGTCAATGATATTGGAGCGACTTGGCCTTCTAATTTGGGTTGCCAGGCATGAACAAAGGGGGAAGTGCCCTCCTCCCCAATACAGACACTGGCCCCTGCCATCTGCACCTCTTCTCCCCAAGGAGCAAAGGGCTGAGGATTCTTCAGCAAGTGCATGGACTGATGGCCTTTCGTTATAAAGGTAAATGAAGTGGAGCCCCTTCAGGTGTCTTTCACCTGCCAAACACCCTAAATCAAAGAAGTCCCAGCACCACTGTTTTCAGTGGAGAAAAAGAAGACCTCCTGCTGTTTGTTGTGGGGTGGAGGGTGCAGAAGCAGAGGGCCTGTGACAAAAAGTGCTGGGCACAGGATTGCTCTCCACAGGCCCATCTCTGGGCTATTAAATGCTGGTGAAGGGGTGGAGGTCACAGTCTATGTCTGTGCAGGAAGGCTTTCCCCTGCCTAAGACATTGATCCCTTTATGCATAAAAGGCATTCTTATTTTCCCAGACAAAATCCACATAGCTTGCCCTCCCCTGCCCCCACCAAAAAAAGTGTTTACCACACATCTTTTCTAGCAGGTTGCAGAGCCCAGGAATCCTGGCTCCTGCCTGCCCCGTAGCACATTTAGGCACCCCACTCCCCACCCTGATAAGGAGGGACGACTTGGGGGCCCACAGCTGCATCCATCCCCACCCTGATTATTTCCCTTGCCAGGATGACAACTATGCAAGTCTGCTGTGCACTGATTTCAGCCTGGCGAAGGCTCTTCCCCATTGGCCTTTGACCCAAGACCCTAAGATGCCCCCGGCCTTTACCTAGAGGGCTTCTCAGAAACCAATCCATATCTTTCCTTGGGAGGGCTGGGCGTGGAAGCCAGAAGTCCTGCCTGACCAAAGAGATCAGAGTTCAGTTTGAGCAAAAAAAGGGGTTGCTGTGCTTTTGAGCAGAGTGCATGCTCCCTTAGTGGCCAGTTTAAAACAAATCCCTCATAAATACTGATTGAACACACAGACGCACACACTAAGGCCTTGTCAGACCCATCCTTGGACCTTCATACCATAACATCAGCATCCCCTTGGCCCACACAGAGGCCCCCTGCACCCATCCCACTCTCAGAAACTTCGGGGTTGGCTAGGGGAGTCCTAAGCTGTTTCCAGGGACTGTTTTAGTCCTGTTCCATTGCTTTGGTTCCTCATCCTAATTTAAATACCTTCTGGCATTTTGTGCACGTGTGTGCACACACGAGAGAGCTGCCCTGATGGGGAGAAAAGGAAGCCCCTGCCCCCAAGAATAAAAAGATCTGAGACACAGCAATTTTCTTCAAAGGAAGGAAGGAGAAGGAACAGCCCCCTCCTCAAACAGGTGCAGTGCCCTTAATAAGGGGGGGGGGAGGCCCTGTCCTCTTGGTTCATACGGAGTGCAGTGTGAAGAGCTGCCCTTGTCCAGCAGAGGTGGTCAGTCTGCTCTAGGAAGGCTATCAGAGCACAGTGTTCTCGGTGCAGGTGCCCCCCAAGGAAGAGCGGAACGCTTGCAGCTGGGAGACCCCGTGGAGATGGACACAAGCAGCCGCCACCACCAGCACATGGAAGATTTGGTGGGAGTGGAACTGGAGCAGGAAGAAGAGGGAGCGGGAGGGGGGAGAGAGAGAGAGAAAGAGAGAAAGAAGCTGAACCCAGGATTTCTGATGGCATGGGCTCTCTCCACGTGAGGCTTGTCGGCTGGAGAGTTGCTTCGCCCCAACCCCTGTGAACCAGCGATGGGGAACCTGCACTACAAGCCCATCATCTTCAACAACTGCTCCTGCTGGCTGGGACCAAGGGGGGTCAGAGGTTAATGACATTTGCAGGGACACAGGTTCCCGTTCCCCCATCCCTACTTTAAACCCACCAACGGGTTTAAACAAAAAACCTGGAGGGAAACAATGGCCCAGAGAAGCCAGGAATGCTTCGCTTCCCAGTTTAGTGCTTAATTTTAAAAGGTACCCAACACACTTGTAGAATGCAGCCTGCCTAAGCTACTTGTATTCTTCATTAAACTGTGTGAGTTATGTTCACTCAAAAGTAGGCGTTGCTGAGGCACCATCTAAAGCTGCAATGCCACTAGAATTGCTTCCTTCATTCTGGCCAATTTGCTTTGCATTTTACAGCTCCACAAGACAGAAATGTCTAAAGTGAAGCTTACTGCATCAATGCTTTTCCATGCTGGGAGAAAAGCCAGACCAGTTGAACATCTGACTTGTGAAGCTGTCAAAAGTGCAAGATTTCTGCCCAGAGAGACAGAAAGAAGCAACTCTAATGGACACTTAGCTATTTCTCAACTAGGCCAGGTTTTTCAGGTACAGTGGTACCTCTTGGTTAAGAACTTAATTTGTTCCGGAGGTCCATTCTTAACCTGAAACTGTTCTTAACCTGAGGTACCACTTTAGCTAATGGGGCCTCCTGCTGCCGCTGCAGTCGTGCAATTTCTGTTCTCATCCTGAAGCAAAGTTCTTAACTCAAGGTACTATTTCTGGGTTTGCGGAGTCTGTAACCTGAAGTGTCTGTAACCTGAAGCGTCTGTAACCCAAGGTACCACTGTATAACGATTGCATTGTCTCATTTTGTATTGCATTGTATTTTAGATCAGGGATGGGGCCTTCATGACCCCCCAGATGTTGCTGGACTACAGCTCCCATCAGCCCCTGACCCTTGGCTGTGCTGTCTGGAGCTGGTGGGATCTGGAATCCAACAACCTCTGGTTCCCCCTTCTTGGTTTACAGGAAGCTTAAATAAATTCAAGCATTAATATCACAAAAATGGTGGGGCTTCCTTGTGCCAGTGTTGCTAAATCTGATTCTTCAGACCCTGTCAGACCTGCTGGAGGTGGCGGCGGGCTGGGCCTTGGGGTTCCCAAGCCTACTGGTTTTGGGAGACTTCAACGTCCATGCCGATGCCGCTCCCTCCTCACAGGCTCTGGACCTAGTGACTTCCATGGCAACAGTAGGGCTCTCCCAGTTTGTTTTGGGCCCCACTAATCAAGCAGGCCACATGCTGGATCTGATCTTTGGGGCTGGCATAGATGCAATCATGCTCCCCCCTGTGGAAGTGCCATGGTCTGATCACTACGCTCTGAAAGCCAAGACTGACTTCCCGCTCCTCCCCTGCTCGGGTGGCAAGCCTATTTGGGCTCGCCCGCGAAGGCTGATGGATCCTGATAGATTCCGTCAGGCCTTGCGGGACCTTGCTCCTCCTGGCAACTCATTAGATGACCTTGTTGAGGACTAAAATAACCAGCTCTTGGCAGCCATCGATGAGATTGCACCTAAGAGCCCTCTGTGACCCCGTCGAAACTGGGCCCCTTGGTTTACTGAGGAGCTCCGGAAAATGAATCGGGATCTCAGACGGCTAGAGCAAATATGGCGACGGACTCGTGACGGAGCCTCAAGAATATCTTAGAGGACGCTTATGAAAGCCTATGAGATGGCTATGAAAGCTGCTAAGAAATCTTACTTTGCAGCTACCATTGCATCCGCTAGCTCTCGCCCGGAACAACTTTTTAGAATAATTAAGTCAATAACGTCCTTAGGAGGACAACCAAATTTAAGCACAAATTCGACCCACAGCTGTGAGGCATTCACGAGCTTTTTTGCGGAGAAAGTCCTGTTGCTCTGCTGTGACCTCCCTGTCAGTTTAGATACAGTGACTGAACTGGAGGCCCCTTGACTGACTTCAGGTCCAGTGTTGGACCATTTCGATCGGATACTCCCTGCTGATGTGGATAGATTCCTCTAAGCTAGTAGGCCCACCACCTGCCTCCTTGATCCGTGCCAGTCTTGGCTGATTAGGGTGTGTCCAGCTGTCGCGCGGACCCCCCTGGTTGAAATTATCAATTTGTCCCTTGGCACGGGGACATTCCCAGGGGAATTGAAGGAAGCAGTGGTGTGTCCGCTCTTAAAGAAAACTTCACTAGATCCTTTAGACCTATCCAATTACCGCCCAGTTTCAAATCTTCCATATCTGGGTAAGGTAATTGAGAGAGCGGTTGCTGAACAGCTTGGTAGGTTTCTGGAGGAAATATCGGCTTTAGATCCATTTCAGTCCGGTTTCCGTCCTGGTTTCGGGACCGAGACGGCTCTGGTTGCCCTAACAGATTATCTCCGTAGACAACTGGATCGAGGCGGGTCAGGACTGCTGATCCTTTTAGATTTGTCAGCAGCCTTTGACATGGTCGATCATGATCTTCTGGACCACCGCCTCGCTGACGTGGGAATACAGGGCATAGCCCGTAAATGGCTGTGCTCTTTTATCTCTGGTCGGGTCAGAGGGTGGCACTAGGGAGGGAAATGTCGTTGCGCCACTCCTTGGTGTGTGGAATGCCGCAGGGCGCAATCCTTTCCCCGATGCTTTTTAACATCTTTTTGCGCCCCCTTGCCCAGATTGTCCGGAGCTTTGGGCTGTGCTGTCACCAATATGCTGATGACACTCAGCTCTATCTGCTGATGGATGGCCACACCGACTCGGCTCCGAACACACTGACCAGATGCTTGGAAGCTGCGGCTGGATTGTTTTGTGGGAGCCGATTGAAACTAAATCCTTCGAAGACAGAGGTCCTATGGCTGGGTCGGGATGGCATGGGGATGAGGGACCAACTCCCTTCTCTTGCGGGGGTCCAATTAGTGCCACTGCCTTCCGTTAAGAGTTTGGGTGTAATCCTTGATGCCTCCCTTTCCAAGGAGGCACAGGTTACAGCAACAGCCAAGGTGACATTTTTCCACCTTCACCGCATCAAGCAGTTGGTCCCTTACCTTTCCCGCCCCGACCTGGCCACAGTGATCCATGCGACGGTCATCTCCAGGCTTGACTACTGTAATTCGCTCTACGCAGGGCTGCCCTTGAAGCTGTCCCAGAAACTCCAGCGGGTACAGAATGCTGCAGCGAGGCTCCTCACGGGGTCTCTGCCATGGGAGCATATTCACCCAGTGCTTTTCCAGCTGCACTGGCTCCCGGTGGAGTACAGGGTCAGATTTAAGGTGCTGCTTTTGACCTTTAAAGCCCTTCGCGGCCTAGGACCCTCGTACCTACGGGGCCGCCTCTCCTGGTATGCCCCACGGAGAGCCTCAAGGTCCATAAATAGCAACACCCTAGTGGTCCTGGGCCCTAAGGAAGTTAGATTAGCTTCAACCAGAGCCAGGGCCTTTTCAACTCTGGCTCCGGCCTGGTGGAACGCTCTGCCTCATGAGACCAGGGCCCTGCAGGATCTGATTTGTTTCCACAGGCCCTCCCCCTCTTTCTTTTTTCTTTTCCTTTCTCCTCCTGCAATGAGGCTACATTTTAATATTTTAATATTTCAATATTTTAATGTATTTTAATTTTGTTTTTAAGTTGTATTTATTCAACTTATTTTTATTATTGCTTGTTAGCCGCCCTGAGCCCGGCCTTGGCTGGGGAGGGCGGGATATAAATAAAAAAAGTATTATTATTATTATTATTATTATTATTATTATTCTCTTGGGTCTTGGGCAGAAAAAGGGCTTCTGCATCCCCTGATCCTTTTGACATCTGTGGCCAAGTGTGTCTTCCAACTCTGACTTTTACTGTCCCTTGAGGAAGGAGATATTCCAAACCTGACATGAAGATGCAGGGAATTCAGACTCACCCCAAAGGCCAGTTCCTCCCACACAACACGTACCCATATGTCACACTTGCCCGGGAAGAAGCGTTCGGGGATTCGGGCAGCGTAGAGGCCCACGCCCAGGATGTAGAGGATTGCCATGAGGAAGAGCCAGCCGATCTGCCCCACAGTCGTGGCCTTGATGAATCCTTCAGCAATCATGAAGTGGAGTGTGGGCACCAAGCCACTCAGCCCCAGGCCCAGGAACACCCCTGTCCAAGAAATAAGAAAGGTCACTGTGTGGATGAGCTCCTCTCAGGGATTAATAGAAAGAAGGCCTTATCTGGTCTCAATCCTGGAACTGAAGTTTAATGTCAAATATGGAGAATAGAAGAGCATGTACAAAGAAGCCGAATTATCTAGGCCAATGGTTCCCAGACTCCCTGCTCCTGCACCAGGACCACTTGAAAATTGCTAGGGGTCTTGACAGACCCCTCAATGATTTTCTGTCTGTGGTAACAATTGTACTGTACTGTGCTAGATGCTGTATGCTTCTTAATTGTATTTTTATTTAATTTATTTATTAAAATTTGTATGCCATTTCACTGTAAATGAAATCTCTAAGCATTTTACAACAGTATAAAATAAAACAGGATAGTATTAAAAATAGGTATTAAAATATTCCAAAGAATTCAGATTGCTAGACTCCAGATCCCATCATTCCCAGCCAGCATGACCAGTGGTCAGGGTTGAAGAGAGTTGGAGTCCAACAATATATAGAGGTGCTAGATTGGCTAACCCTCATCTATAGCCATAGGATGAGACTTGAACTAAAGTCTGGCTCTCCCACTAAACTTTTTGCCATTATGCTACGCTAGTTCCACACATTGTTATGTACTAATCCTGTTACTAGCTTCCAAGTGGGAAAAATGCCTTTAACAACGTGTTACTGCACACTTTGGCCATGTCACAGAATCATAGACTTCTAGACTCGGAAGGGGTCATCTAGTGCTGAATCTCAACTAAAGCATCCATGACAGATGGCCATCCAACCTCTGTTTAAAAACCTCCAAGGAAAGAGAGTCCACCACCTTCCAAGGGAGTCCATTCCACTATCAAATAGCTCTGACTGTCAGAAAGTTCTTCCTGATGTTTAGTCCAAATCTCCTTTCTTGGAGCTTGAAGCCATTGGTTCAGGTCCTCCCCTCCACGGCAGGAGAAAACAAGCTTGGCCCCTCTTCCATGGGGCAGCCCTTGAGATATTGGAAGATGGCTACCCTATCTCCTCACAGTCTCATTTCCAGGCTAAAGATACCCAGCTCCTTCAACCACTCCTCAGAAGGCTTGGTTTCCAGACCCTGGATCATCCTGATTGTATTTTTGCACTACCCTCAAGTTAAGCTTTTGCTCTGTAAAAATTTGTATTTTGCTAGTAAACAGAACTATTTTAACCGAGCTTGATTTCCAAAGTGATTCCTGGTGTAGAAGTACTATATCTCAACTGGGAAATGCATTTATCAGAATGAGATCCATTCTGAGGGTCCAGCTGTGTTCTGGCACTTTCAGAGCCTATGACTTTCTAACTACATGAGTGTGTTCTAAGGAAATCCTCCAATGGGGCCCGATCCATCACAAGCAATGCCAAAACGACAATTGTGCATGATTACCTGCTCGGACGGCCCGGTACTGTGGGGTGGCAAAGTGGTCCCACTGCGACACCATGATGGCCGTGACGCCCAGGACACAAATGATGACGAGGTAGATGAGTTGGGGTTGAGGTGAGCAGTAAAAGGAATAATAGAGCCAGGGAACAAAACTGCCCATGGTGAGCAGGGCGATTCCAGAGTAATCCAGTCTGCACAACAGAAAGCAGGGTGGGCTTGCCAGTAGACAGACAGAGCAGGCAGCCCTCCCCCAGCACCAGGAGGCTGCTTGAATTTCCCATGATGCCCCTCACATGGCATGTGCTGCTGAGGCCAATGTGGGAGATGCTTGAATTTCTCATGCTGCCCCAGGCAGCACTGGGTTGGGGGGCATTGTGGGAAATTTAAAGGGGGCTCCCAGACCTAGCCAGCTGATGCTGATCAACATGCTAGAAATTTCTTTAAAAGGGGAGCCCAGGGTAGACCCCATTGAGGCACAGGGACTGTATGCTAGAAGAGTTTGAAGAAAAGTTTGGATTTGATATCCCAGTTTATCAGTACTCGAAGGAGTCTCAAAGCGGCTAACATTCTCCTTTCCCTTCCTCTCCCACACCAAACACTCTGTGAGGTGAGTGGGGCTGAGAGACTTCAAGGAAGTGTGACTGGCCCAAGGTCACCCAGCAGCTGCATGTGGAGGAGCAGAGACGCGAACCCGGTTCACTAGATTACAAATCCACCTCTCTGAACCACTACACCACACTGGCTCTCAATGCTTGGCAGCACAGAAGGACAGAGTGACACAAAACAGGGCAAAAAGAAGGGCACCAATCTGCATAAAATTTGCACATGGTAACTTATACGCACAGCTGCAAATTAAGAAATAATTACGATAATTAAATGGAAATGAATACCACCTCACCCTAGTAGGGAAGACTTGGACAGCTTGCCAGCTGGCTCTGTCTTCTGAGCAGGTGCTGCTAACTGTTGAGGGCAGGGCGGATAAAAATCAATGATTTTTTAAATTAAAAAATCGGGTTTTATTATTTAAATTGGATTTTTTAAAATTTAAATTGGATTTTTAAAATAAAATGCTTTTGGAGGAAAAAATCTTTCTAAAGATAGTTTTCTATTTAAGTTACATGATAGTCCAAAGGCTATTCATTAGGAAATAAGGATTTGTTTTAAGTTTTTCATGTGTGCTAAAACTCAGTTATGGAGTTATGGATACATCAGTTATGGATACATATGCTATAATGTTATTGTTTTAGTTAAATAAATTGTTTAAATTGTTATTAAGAAAATTATTATTTTTCTCATTCCAATCAAGTACAGCAGAAAAGTTGTCCAATTAGAAACAGTTAACTTATTAAACCTCAAATAATTTCATAATTATTGTGTATACTAAACTCCATAACCCAGCCTATGGCTGACAAACCAGTGGACCTACAGCTTGCCTGGGTTCTTCAAGATGTGGATCCTTATATTACCTTACAGGTTGCTAAATTCCTAACAGCCGTCTTCTCGTATAAGAGACGGAACAGAATGTTAGCTGATTATTGATAGCTATAAGAATTTTCTATAATGACATCAGATATTGATTTTACTGTAGTGCCTAAAATTTTTAATCTTAATCTTAAATTTTTCCTATGAATGGCTAATATCTGTCCTTGTGAGTTGTGAACTGTGTTATACTACTTGTGATTTGTACGAGTCCGCTGTTTTATTTGATTTGTTTTGTTTTGCTTTGTTGTGTTGTGTTCCATTATGGGCGTAAAGCCGAATAAACATTTTGTTGTTGTTATTTCATAATTATCTATCTATGTATTTCTAATAGTATAACCAAATCAGTATGTTTTGATATAACTGTAAAAACTACTCTGAACATTTATTATTCCAAAAATGAAGCCTTTATCTGGTTGTAAATATTAAGATTATACCAGCAAGAATGAGTCTTTCTGTAAAAAAATAATTTAAATCAAGTCTTACTGCCTAGTGATTTAAATCAAATCCACCCTGGCTGAGAGGCAACTTCAAGGGCCCCCTCCCTCTATATTTAAACCACACATGACCTGAGCAGCCCTCCCATAGAGGATACCTTCAGATAAAGTGATGGCCCCTGACAGCCCTTCAGAAATAGAGGACAGTCCTCTGTAAAGTAGGACACATGGCCACTCTAACACAAGGACTTTGACTCTCTTAAAACCGTCCGTGCATCTATTGCCAGCCAGAGAAGAGCTCCCCACTGATGCTCCAAGCACTTGTGTCTCTTGAGAGCTTCGGTGCCACGGAAGATACTCTTGCTCCTCACCATCTCCCACTTCCCACGTGTCCCAGAAGACCTGGGGGGGGGGGGGGCAGGTGAAGCAGGCAGGTGGTAGACTTACTTGGAGAAGGTGCGGGAAACCTCCTCTGAGTGGCAGTAGACCGTGTGGAACAGCCAGGAGAAGCAGAGGCAAAGGATGGCTCCCAAGAAGAACATTCCAAAGACCACACGCTCCTGGATGGGGGCAACGTACTTCATGTTGGGGCTGATCATGTATCCAATGCCCAAGACCAAGAAGAAGAGGAACCCTGGGAGAGGAAGAGAAGAAAGCTGCCCACATCTCTTTCTAGGTGTCTCCACATACCCCAACCACACTGAAAGGGTAGTCCTCTCTGGAATTTGGAGGAAATGACTCTGCTCTGCCAGAAGCAGGCAGAGGTCACCAACAGCCCTGCACAAATAGAGACCTGGAGGGGGCCGTCTCTGGGCCTGGCGGTCTGTGGTCACTTCCCCATGAAGTCAGGGGTGTCAACTGGAAAAACCTGAACCTGTGTCCCATCCCCCCTTATCTCTCTCTCACACACAGTTTCCCTGCAGCACAAGAGAGGTGCATATGCAAAATAAACAAGCAAACAGAGGTAAACAAGTCTAATGTTCTGCCCTGAGTACTTGCACAATAAACATTGAAGCTTACTAATACTGTGGTACCTTGGTTTTCAAACGTCTCATTGACGAACATTTCGGTTTTTGAAGGCCGTAAACCTGGAAGTAAGTGCTTCAGTTTTCGAACATGCCTCGAAAGTCGAACATGCCACGCAGCTTCCGCTGAGTGCAAGATCCTGAGGCCTAGCTGTCGGCTATTGAGTTTTCAGTTTTCAAATGTTTCAGAATTTGAACAGTCTTCCGGAACGGATTACATTCAAAAACTGAGGTACCACTGTATATGAAAAGTGAAGCTCACTAACATAGTGATTAGAATGTCAGGAAACACCATCAGTGAACCATATTTGTGTTACCTGTTAAGTATATTTTATGCTGATTTTTAAAAAATATTAACAAAGAAGATGATAGCTATATTCTGAAGCTGAAATAGTTTGCTATGATGTGAGACACAGAAGAAGAAGGGAGCTAATCCAGATTGCCCCCTTCCTCTTCCTCCACCACACCAGGTTCTTGCTGTGTGGAGCAGAGCCCCATGACTGACCAAGCAGATGTGTCCAGATGTTGCCTGTCTCCGTGTGGAGGCGGAAGATGCTTCGGAAACAAGCACGGAAGGAGGGCATGGGCGGCCGGTGCCCATGGAGGAGGAAGTCATTGTCCTTCAGCCAGTCAGGCAGCACATCATAAGGCATGACACGCCAGCGCCCCTCCCAGACCTACAACGGGAGAAAAGACGGAGATTGTGTAGACAATACTGGCTTAAAATGCAGCTAGGCCGTTCTCTTTTTGAACTTCAGTCGGAGCTGTTTTGAGGAAAAACACACTGAAACATAGAACTTCTTTTTTTTTTAATGACAGCATGCAGTAGATAAAGGATAGGCATGGATTGTGGTTAATGTGTGTATCCCACTTCTGCAACCCGTGGTGGGAGCACACTGGGTGCAGAGTGAGCAGTATGTGAGCGCAGCCTAAGGCTAAGGCACAGGAAAGGATCTTGCCTGTTGATTATACTAGGAGCTGAACTAGAATAATATGGTATTCATCTTTTGTAAGAGTGAACTGTGTCTCCATAATTCAAAAAAGTAAACTAAAATCAAACCGTTCCCCCAGTATCAAAAGTATGTACATGTGTGCTGATTCTGTATGCTTCATTTATTTTTTAAAAAATGGGGGTGGGGACACTGCTCTAAAGAGAATTTTTTTACAGCAAGCATAAGGAAGTTTTAAAGTGTCATTGCATTTCATAAGGAACACAGAAGATGTGGCTTTTGAGAGTGCTGAGAATATTCTGTAAAGAAAACAACAACCTCCAGGGCTGCTTTGGTGAAGCAAAGCCAAGAGTTCTCTGTGGATTCAGCTTCACGGCTGAAGGGGGAACAGAACGCAGTTCCCTCCCCGCTCAACACTCTGGCAACAAAGGCAATCCCATAAATACCTTTTCAGAGTCCCACTGAGTTCAATGGGGCTTACTCCCAGGTCAGTGGGTATTAGTCTGCAGCCTGGTTCAAGCATCCTCACCTCAGGGCCACAGCAGAGGCGACCTGGGCTTCCATGCTTGTTGCTCATGCATCTGACCCACTAAGTATAAGGTGTGGGGAGGAGCATGTTTGGGGCATAGTAAGGGGTGCTCCCACCTCCATTAGCCCAGGCACTTTTCTCCCAGCCTGACAGACACTGAAGGTGAAGCAGCCCAGGAGACCGGGGCAGACGATAAGGTGGCAATGTGTGGGTGTCCCCGTTCCCATCATTCTCATGCCACCTTTTGGTGTAAAATAAATAAACAAGCCAGACCTCCAAATTCATTACACATGAGTGTGGCAGACAGGTAAATATACAAATAAGGATCTTGCTTCATCTTGTCTGCTTTGGCACTTCACCATAAACACACTCAGTAGGCCTTAGCAGTGCTGCCAATTCTCTCAGCCCGCCATTTGCAATGTGGGGCAATAATGATGCTGGCCTACCCTACAGGGCTATGGTAAAGCTGTGAACATTTGAAATGTGCTTATATAAATGCCACGGTTGTTTGTTTATTGTGGGTTTTGGTTGGTTTTTTGCCAAGGTATATAAATATCTTAAAATATATAAATAAATGCAGTGGTTGGTGAAACCATGCAATTAATTCTGAGGTCAACCAGCCAGTGGGGTTGCCACAGGCCCTCAAAGCCCCACCCTGTTAGTTGTCACTTGCCTGAACCCAGCAGCAGTCCTCCTCCTCCTGTGCAGCAGCCTCCTTTTCTGTTTCCTGACCCCTCAGGCCAGTCCTTTTTGCACTTTGTGTGGCCTTCTCTCCCTTGCCCATGGCCTCCCTCAGTCGAGGGCCTCCAGGGGACCCCATCAGGAGAGAGGGAGCACCACTGGGCTGCTTTCTCTTCGCTGGCTTCCAGATACTATGCCCCGTTGGGCTTGGCCCTGAGAGCTGGCTCAGAGCGGGGTGTCATGGCAGAGAGGAGAGCCTCTTGCCCACGACTACACTACTCCATCTCCCCCTCTTCTCCAGGGTTGTGTGACTGTTGAGCTTCCCTGCGCCTTGCAAAGCTGGGGAGGAGGCCAATGGGCAGTAGCTGAAGTCATAATATCAGACCCGTGGGCACTTTTGTGACATGCCCAGTTTGCCTTAGCACTGATTGGGTAGCAGCCCATAAAATGAAGAAGAGAGGACGGCCGGACAGCCAGGGGGAGAACTGGAGTCCAGTTCCATAGGGCAAAACTGAGGAAGAGTGAAGCAAGAAAAACAGGGAGCGCCCAAGGAGGCTTGTTTTGAGCCAGGACTGCTCACAGGCGCTTCCCAGCCACATATGTCACTCACCTTCAGGACAAATTCTTCCATCTTCTCCATGGCATGCTGAGCTTGAAGTGGCAACATCATGACCCGAACAGGATCTGTGCCAACCTCATTCTCCTCTAAGTCTGGGTCATCTGTCCCCCAGCCTGTAGGCTCAACCCCCATCGCAATGCCGTCCTGAAAGAAACCACACACAGCAGAATTAGGTCCTACCAATATAACTGGCGAGGCATAGGGTCACCCATTGTTGGAAATCTAATGGGTGCTGGTCTGATCTCCCAGTTACTGCTGCTGCTGGAGGATCAGCAGAAAGAGGGGAAATGGAACTGGGTGTAAGGGTGGCCAATCCTCAGCCAATGCAGAAGGAAATATTCTCATGTGAATTCTTGCTGTTGCCAGAATTCACAGTGTTTTGGCTATCGTTCTCCGGCACTTACTGTGAGTTTCCATACACAAGAAGAGCCTTGCTATTGGATCAAGTCTGGCGCTGGGCTTATTAGGGCTCTGCAACTCCAAAGAGGGATACAGGGGGGCAGGTAGAAAAGATCAGGCATCCCAATGGGTGGTCTTGGTGGCACTCACCTGGCCGATGTCCTCTTGCAGCAAGGGTCTCATTTCAGCGACAGCCTCCTCCCCCCGGTACCCTGCGCACCACCCAGCCCTCTCCTTCAGGGGCTCCATGATGGTGGGGGGGGGAGGGGGTCACAGAGTTGAGGCCTCTTCACAGGCAGAGTCTAGTGCCCTTTGCAAGCCACCAGCCCCATGGTCCCCACTGTCTCTGTGGGAAAGCAGAGGGGGAAGGGGGAGGGGTGCAGAGGGATGAATCCTTTTTTCCTCTCATAAGCTTCAAGAAGTGCTAGTTGCCCCCTACCAACTGTTCTACAGCTGCCATGCCACCAAAAGAACCGCACCCTCTCTGTTGGTCCCACAACCCACAAAAGGCTGTACCCTTCCTTGGCGTCCCTGCCATTTCCCCCAGACGGACATCCACAATCGGCCCTCCCTCAAAATCTACACACCAGTACATTTTGCAACACCCTGCCCTTGTCCCCGGTCCAAGGAACCTTCTTCTGCCCCAAACATTTCCCTGGTCTCCAGGTCTTGTGCAGCCGCTATTCCTGCATCCACTTGGCCTCCTCTCTCCATTGCTCTCTGCCCCCCGCCTGTGACAGCACACTTGCCCACCAGGCAGCGGGTCACTACTGATAGCCTGTCCCCTCTCGTTGCCCAGCAACATGCTGCGGGGAATTTCCTCTTGGGTGCAGGTGTGTGGCAAAGGCGGCCCCCACCCCAGATGGCTCTTTCTGGTTTCCCCATGTGGGCTGGCAAGCGGAGGCCCAGGTTGCTCCCTCTGCCTCCACCGCTGCTCTCCCATTCTTCCAGCGGCCCCCTCCCCACCAGCCCCAATTCCTGGACAACCCCCTGGGGAGACCCACCCAGCAGGCCTGCCCGCCCTGCCGGCCTCCATCCCCTTCCCCCGCCAGCCTCCTCGCCCGGCCCCTCCATCCTGCCCTCACCCCGCGGCCCCGAGCGGCGGCGGCGGCAGCATCAGGACCAGCTCCCGCCAAGGCCCGCCTCTCTCTCCCATTGGCCTCCCTCCCCGCCCGTCACGGGCATCCTCGCCTTGGAAACGCGGCCGGGAGAGAGAGCACTTCCGGCTCCCGCCAGCATCCTCCCGGCCCGCGTTGCCATGGCGACGCTTCCCGGGGCTGCGCGTGCACGCGGGGCGCGCAGCAAGCGGCTTTGCTTATTTATTTCATTAGAAAATATTACGCACCGCAAAGCGGCGTACAAATCCTGCACATAAAGCAGGCCGGTCCCTCCGACGTGGCAGCCGCGCTTCCCGAGAGAGGCGCGCTTGGCCGGCAGCCCCGCGGGAACGCGGAACGCGCGCAGCAGGAGGCGCGCCTGCCGGGCACGAGCCTCTCCCTGGAGGCCCGCTGGCCCTGAGGAAGCCGCGCGGAAGAGCGCGAAGCAGCGGCTCCCATATGGTCTAGCGGTTAGGATTCCTGGTTTTCACCCAGGCGGCCCGGGTTCGACTCCCGGTATGGGAAGATGCGCTTTTTGTTCCCTGCAGTCGCCCAGATCTCCTCCTTTTCCCCCAGTTCGTGGCGCTGCTGCGATGGCCAGCGGCAAAAGGCGCGCATGTTTCCCATCGCATTCAAAACGGCAAATAAAGAGCGTTATCATGACGTGAAGCACATTTGATTGGGACAAGTGGAAAGCGGAGGGAGACTGAATTACAAGATGTGAAGTGGAAGAGAGAAACTAAAATTTAAAGCTTCCCATACCGGGAGTCGAACCCGGGCCGCCTGGGTGAAAACCAGGAATCCTAACCGCTAGACCATATGGGAGGCAGCTGGCAGAAGCCTCCTTCGCTGAATCTTGTCAGACAGAGGGGAGCAGGTCACACTTTGCACCAGGGTGATACTATTTCTTCTCTCTCTCTTTCTTGGAATAAAAATGGAACAAAAACATTTCCTAGGAAGATTTCTATAAGCAAGTGTAATATTATTCTACTTCGGGAAAGAATATATTTGTGTGTGTCTGTGATCACTTTTTCTCTTCCAAAACAAGAGGGTGCCATGCAAAGCACATGGGCTGCAGCGCATAACCTGCCACACAAACCTCTCGCTCTCAGATGCTTTGCATGTGCAGACACCTTCCTTACTCGCTTTAAACAGACATTTGGAAGACTCTTCTTGCCTGGCCTAAGGGGTTATTTAGTAGCAGATGCTCTGAAAAAAGGTAAATGTTTCAGAGCGGGGGCAGCAAAAGATCACTCTTCCCATACCGGGAGTCGAACCCGGGCCGCCTGGGTGAAAACCAGGAATCCTAACCGCTAGACCATATGGGAGAAGCGCAAGCAGGCATCGGGTAATGTACGAGCCAGTCCAGGACAGAGATGCTCACCGTTGCCCCCTCCGGGGAGAGGAGGAAATTGCACCCTCGCGCCCCCTTCCTATTGCAAAGGCAGAGGCGTGCTTTGTCCTGGATCTTAGCCAAGTGACTCGAGAAATCGCGGTGTTTGGGCGGTTTTGTAAGAAAAAGCTCAACAACTTTGGGGTTTGTCTAAAAGAAGCGCAACAACTTTCGGGGTGTCCTAGATTTTACTTTTTGAAATATGGCAACCCTAAATTATCGCAGCTGCTTAACTGCAGGATTGCTGGAAAATTTGGGTGTCTGGATTTTGGCATTGCGGTAGATGGGGCTGCGAGTTTGCACTTCCCTGTGCCCGCCTGCCGGAATTTCAGGCTGCGGGAGTCTCCGGAACCAGCCGCCCCGGGCAGAGAACGGGAGCGCGCCCGCCGGCTGCTTTCGCAGGATCAGCGCCCACCGCCCGGCTCGCCGGCTTCTTCTCCCCCCACCTCTTGTCCTGCTGCGAACAGAGACCAGAACTTCTAAGAAGAGCGGCCATGCCAGCCCCGTTGCAGCCTCAAGCCCAGCGCTCTTTCGAATGCAGTTCAGCAGATGCAAACCCAATCCTCCTCTTCCTGTTCGCAAAGAGCCTTCTATAGAAACAGTCTCAGGAGCATTAAAAGGTGGTGCAAACAAAAGCTGGAATGGCTTGGAGACTTTGAAATTCCCCGAGTGGGGCTCGAACATTCAGCCCCGGGTCAAAGACAGCAGCGGGCAACTGCGGGGGGAAATGTGGGGTTTTCTCGCCCGAAACCTCTCTCCGGTGCGCACGCCTGAGCGAAGGGAGCTGAAGTGCGACGCCTACTGACCAATTGCGGAAGCGCGCCTTTGAATTTGCCCCCGCGGCGACCGGTCCCCCCCCCCCCCCGCCTTCCAGTCGCGCATCGAGACCGATCAATAACCTCTGAGAAGCCTGCGGCAGATGCGCCGCCCGGTTCACGGGCAGTTGCTTGGAGGCCTGGCAGCCGCCTCGCTGCTCCCCTCCGCTGGCTCTGTTCCTGGAAGGCCGAGGCGGGCTGGGCCGCGCTTGCGGCGCCGCGGGAGAGAACTCACTCCAGGTTGCAAGCCATTGAGAGGGCAGCCGCTCCCGGCTCAGGAGGGGCAGCCAGGCGCCAGTTTCTCGATACGTAGATCACTATCAGAAATAAAACTCTTGGCGCGCCGTTTCTTTGATACTATTTAATTCTCCATCCTGGCATGCATTAAAAGAGATTGCCATTCCCATACCGGGAGTCGAACCCGGGCCGCCTGGGTGAAAACCAGGAATCCTAACCGCTAGACCATATGGGAGTGAGATACAAGAGTAGCTTTTGGCTTAGAACCTAAAGAGAGCAAGGAAATGCAGCAGAAATGGGAAAATCTTCCTTTTGTCAGTCATATCAAGGTACTTGCTTTTGCAAGCACTTCTGCAAACTGCTGAGAAACCCACAAAGAAACCTTAATCTGCTTCTACTTGTTACACCCATAATGCACCAGGTTTTCCGATGCTTCCCTTTCCCTCCAGTTGCCACAACCGGTGTCCCTCCCTTGCAAACTTTGTTTTTTCACTCTATCCTTTAACTTCTTCTGTAAAATATTGGCAGGAATCAATTAGTTCATAAAGCTGAGAGTAAACACACTTGGTCACCCCAGTTCAATCCTGGCTGGGTGGCTAACACCCCAGAGGACAGGATCACACTTCAAAACGACCTTGACAGATTAGAGAACTGGGCCAAAACAAACAAGATGAATTTTAACAGGGAGAAATGTAAAGTATTGCACTTGGGCAAAAAAAAAAATGAGAGGCACAAATACAAGATGGGTGACACCTGGCTTGAGAGCAGTACATGCGTTTGAAAACAAGACTCCAAGGTGGTTATCTCCGATGGAAGCAAAAGCAGTCAAAAAACTCAGTATGGAGGCCAATTGGCCAAAATATTGGGAGATACTAGAACAAGATGGAGATAAATTGAAACTGCAGAGTTTTGACAAATTAAAAAGTAAAGTCCGTGATTGGCTCCATTATCATCAGATAATGGAGGCATATAAATTGGATAGAAAAATTGGCTTCCAGGTGGAAAAATCAAAATTGGAAACAGAATTGCTAGAACCCAAAACTAAGATATTGTCAAGAATGTATAATCTGCTGCTGAAATGGAATACACAGGATGAGGAAGTGAAATCAGTAATGATTAAATGGGCACAAGATGTGGGTCACAACATAATGCTAGCCGACTGGGAACGGTTATGGACCACTGGGCTAAAGTTTACGGCATGTAATGCCCTAAGAGAAAATATTATGAAAATGATATACAGATGGTACATAACACCAGTCAAACTAGCAAAAATTTACCATATGCCCGATAACAAATGTTGGAAATGTAAAGAAACTGAAGGTACCTTTTTTCACCTCTGGTGGACATGCCCAAGGATTAAGACCTTTTGGGAGATGATCTATAATGAACTGAAGAAAGTATTTAAATACACATTCCCGAAGAAACCGGAGGCCTTTCTCCTGGGCATGGTCAATCAAGAGGTACGTATGAAAGACAGGATATTTTTTATGTACGCCACAACAGCAGCAAGAATACTTATTGCAAAGTATTGGAAGACACAAGAATTACCCACGCTGGAGGAATGGCAGATGAAAGTCATGGACTACATGGAATCCGCAGAAATGACTGGCAGAATCAGAGACCAGGGAGAAGAGACGGTGGAGGAAGATTGGAAGAAATTTAAAGACTATTTACAGAAACACTACAAGATTAATGAATCTTAAAATAACATCAGATTGAATGTATAAGGTTATTGGAGTAAAATTTCAAGGATCAGAAGACCCAACATCTTAAGTTCTAAGCATTGAATAAGCTATACTAAGACATTCAAATCAGAAAGGAGGTTAATTATGACAGAGGGAAGGGATTTGTTGTTTAATTGTATGAATTGGAATACAGGGAAGGGAGACTCGGGGAAGTCAGAGAAACTAGTTAATGCAAGATCAATATGAAGATAAGATTGTTTTTATTTCTGTTGTTTGTAGTATGTTATGTTTGTGTAATTCTGTATGTTTTTGGTGTATTGTTTGTTGCTTTTGTTTTGTTTTGACGTCTTTTATGCAAAATCGAATAAAATATTTATAAAAAAAAAAAATGAGAGCAGTACATGTGAAAAGGATCTAGGAGTCTTGGTTGACCACAAACTTGGCATGAGCCAACAGTGTGACGCGGCAGCTAAAAAGGCCAATGCAATTCTGGGCTGCATCAATAGGAGTATAGCATCAAGCAGGCCACATGCTGGATTTGATCTTTGGGGCCGGTATAGATGTGATCATGTTTCCTTCGATGAAGGTGCCATGGTCTGATCACTATGCTCTGAAAGCCAGGATTGACGTTCCACCCCCACCCTGCTTAGGTGGCAAGCTGATTTGGGCTCGCCTGCAGAGGCTGATGGACCCTGATAGTTTCCGCCAAGCCTTGCGGGACCTTGCTCCCCCTGGCGACTCATTGACTGAGCTTGTTGAGGGCTGGAATACCCAGCTCCTGGCAGTCATCGATGAGATCGCACCTAAGCGCCCCCTGCGACCCCGCAGAAACCGGGCTCCCTGGTTTACCGAGGAGCTCCGGAAAATGAAGCGGGACCTCAGACGGCTAGAGCGAGTATGGCGGGGTGCCCGTGACGGAGCTTCAAGAACATCTTATAGGGTTTTTATGAAAACCTATGAGATGGCAGTGAAGGCAGCTAAGAAGTTCTCGGCCTCCATTGCATCCGCTAGCTCTCGCCCGGCGCAATTATTTAGTATAATTCGGTCTTTAACATCCCTTGAAGGACAGCCAAATTTAAATAACAATTTGACACACAGCTGTGAGGCATTTGCGAGCTTCTTTGCGGAGAAGGTCCTGTTGCTCCGCCATGACCTCCCTGCCAATTTGGATACAATAAAGGAACTGGAGGCCCCTCGACTGTCCTCGGGTCCAGTATTGGACCACTTTGACCGGATATCCCCAGCCGATGTGGACAGACTCCTCCGAGCTGGAAAGCCCACCACTTGTCCTCTCAACCCGTGCCCGTCCTGGCTGATTAGAGCGTGTCCAGACGAGGTGCGGGCCCCCCTGGGGGATATCATCAATTTGTCCCTTGGCACCGGGATATTTCCAGGGGAATTGAAGGAGGCAGTGGTGTGCCCACTCTTAAAGAAAACATCATTAGATCCCTTAGATCTATCCAATTACCGCCCGGTTTCGAATCTTCCATTCCTGGGTAAGGTGATTGAGAGAGCGGTTGCTGAACAGCTTGGTAGGTTTCTGGATGAAACATCGGCTCTGGATCCATTCCAGTCCGGCTTCCGCGCTGGTCATGGGACCGAGACGGCTCTGGTCGCCCTAACAGATGATCTCCGCAGGCAGCTGGATCAAGGCGGGTCGGGGCTGCTGATTCTTCTAGACCTGTCAGCAGCCTTCGACATGGTCGATCACGAACTCCTGGACCACCGCCTTGCCGACGTGGGGATCCAGGGCATAGTCCTTCAATGGCTGCGCTCGTTTCTCTCCAGTCGGGGACAGAGGGTGGCGCTTGGGGGGGTGGAGCTTGGCTTCGGCTGGGGAGGGCGGGATATAAATAAAATTTATTATTATTATTATTATTATTATTATTATTATTATTATCAAGGGAAGTAATAGTGCCAATGTATTCTGCTCTGGTCAGACCTCACCTGGAGTACTGTGTCCAGTTCTGGGCACCACAGTTCAAGAAGGACACTGACAAACTGGAACGTGTCCAGAGGAGGGCAACCAAAACGGTCAAAGGCCTGGAAACGATGCCTTATGAGGAACGGCTGAGGGAGCTGGGCATGTTTAGCCTGGAGAAGAGGAGGTTAAGGGGTGATATGATAGCCATCCCCTTCATGGATCACTGCCTTGCCGTGGCGAAGGGGCTTGAAGAACTCAGAGAAGCTATGAACTATGCCGAGCAGGGCGCCCAAGATGAACAGGTCATAGTGGAGAGTTTTGACCAAACGTGATCCACCTGGAGCAGGAATCGGCAAGCCACTCCAGTATCCCTGCCAAGAAAACTCCATGGACAAAGACAACAGGCATATGAAAGTTATGACGCTGGAAGATGAGCCCCTCAGGTCGGAAGGCGTCCAACATGCTACTGGAGAAGAGCGGAGGACAAGTACAAGTAGATCCACAGCTGATGAAGCGGCTGGGCCAAAACCGAAAGGACGCTCAGTTGTGGATATGCATGGAAGCGAAAGGAAAGTCCAATGCTGTAAAGAAAAATATTGCATAGGAACCTGGAATGTAAGAACCATGAACCTGGGTAAGTTGGATGTGGTCAAAAATGAGATGGCAAGAATAAATATTGACATCCTGGGCATCAGTGAACTAAAATGGACGGGAATGGGCGAATTCAGTTCGGATGACCATCATATCTACTACTGTGGGCAAGAAACCCGCAAAAGAAATGGAGTGGCCCTCATAGTCAACAAAAGAGTGGCGAAAGCTGTACTGGGATGCAATCTCAAAAATGATCTCGATACAAATCCAAGGCAGACCTTTTAACATAACAGTAATCCAAGTTTATGCACCAACTACTGGTGCTGAAGAAACTGAAATTGACCAATTCTATGAAGACTTACAACACCTTCTAGAAATGACACCAAAGAAGGTTGTTCTTCTCATTATAGGGGATTGGAATGCTAAAGTAGGGAATCAAGAGATAAAATGAACAACTGGCAAGTTTGGCCTTGGAATTCAAAATGAAGCAGGGCAAAGGCTAATAGAGTTCTGTCAAGAGAACAAGCTGGTCATCACAAACACTCTTTTCCAACAACACAAGAGACGACTCTACACATGGACATCACCAGATGGGCAGCATCGAAATCAGATTGATTATATTCTCTGCAGCCAAAGATGGAGAATCTCTATACAGTCAGCAAAAACAAGACCTGGAGCTGACTGTGGCTCAGATCATCAGCTTCTTATAGCAAAATTCAAGCTTAAACTGAAGAAAGTAGTAAAAACCACTGGGCCGGTAAGATACAATCTAAACCAAATCCCTTATGAATACACAGTGGAAGTGAGGAACAGGTTTAAGGATTTAGATTTGCTGGACAGAGTGCCTGAAGAACTATGGATGGAGGCTCGAAACATTATACAGGAGGCAGCAACGAAAATCATCCCAATGAAAAGGAAATGCAAGAAAGCAAAGTGGCTGTCCAATGAGGCCTTACAAATAGCGGGGGAGAGAAGGCAAGCAAAATGCGAGGGAGACAGAGAAAGATACAGGAAATTGAATGCAGAATTCCAAAAAATAGCAAGGAGAGACAAGAAGGCCTTCTTAAATGAGCAATGCAAAGAAATAGAGGAAAACAACAGAATGGGAAGAACCAGAGATCTGTTCAAGAAAATTGGAGATATGAAAGGAACATTTCGTTCAAAGATTACAATAATAAAGGACAAAAGTGGTAAGGACCTAACAGAAGCAGAAGACATCAAGAAGAGGTGGCAAGAATACACAGAGGAATTATACCAGAAAGATATGGATGTCTCGTACACCCCAGGTAGTGTGGTTGCTGACCTTGAGCCAGACATCATGGAGAATGAAGTCAAATGGGCCTTAGAAAGCATTGCAAATAACAAGGCCAGTTGAAGTGATGGTATTCCAGCTGAACTATTTAAAATTTTAAAAGATGATGCTGTTAAGGTGCTACACTCAATATGCCAGCAAGTTTGGAAAACTCAGCAGTGGCCAGAGGATTGGAGGTCAGTCTACATCCCAATCCCAAAGAAGGGCAGTGCTAAAGAATGCTCCAACTACCGCACAATTGCACTCATTTCACACGCTAGCAAGGTTATGCTTAAAATTCTTCAAGGAAAGCTCAAGCAGTATGTGGACCGAGAACTCCCAGAAGTGCAAGCTGGATTTAGAAGAGGCAGAGGAACCAGAGACCAAATTGCAAACATGCGATGGATTATGGAGAAAGCTAGAGAGTTCCAGAAAGACATCTACTTCTGCTTCATTGACTATGCAAAAGCATTTGACTGTGTCGATCACAGCAAACTATGGCAAGTTCTTAAAGAAATGGGAGTGCCTGATCACCTCATCTGTCTCCTGAGAAATCTCTATGTGGGACAAGAAGCTACAGTTAGAACTGGATATGGAACAACTGATTGGTTCAAAATTGGGAAAGGAGTACGACAAGGCTGTATTTTGTCTCCCTGCTTATTTAACTTATATGCAGAATTCATCATGCGAAAGGCTGGGCTGGATGAATCCCTAGCCGGAATTAAGATTGCTGGAAGAAATATCAACAACCTCAGATATGCAGATGACACAACGTTGATGGCAGAAAGTGAGGAGGAATTAAAAAACCTTTTATTGAGGGTGAAAGAGGAGAGCGCAAAATATGGTCTGAAGCTCAACATCAAAAAAACGAAGATCATGGCCACTGGTCCCATCACCTCCTGGCAAATAGAAGGGGAGGAAATGGAGGCAGTGACAGATTTTACTTTTTTGGACTCCATGATCACTGCAGATGGTGACAGCAGCCACGAAATTAAGAGACGCCTGCTTCTTGGGAGGAAAGCAATGGCAAACCTAGACAGCATTTTAAAAAGTAGAGACATCACCTTGCCAACAAAGGTCCGTATAGTAAAAGCTATGGTTTTCCCAGTAGTGATGTATGGAAATGAGAGCTGGACCATAAAGAAGGCTGATCGCCGAAGAATTGACGCTTTTGAATTATGGTGCTGGAGGAAACTCTTGAGAGTCCCATGGACTGCAAGAAGATCAAATGCATCCATTCTGAAGGAAATCAGCCCTGAGTGCTCACTGGAAGGACAGATCGTGAAGCTGAGGCTCCAATACTTTGGCCACCTCATGAGAAGAGAAGACTCACTGGAAAAGACCCTGATGTTGGGAAAGATGGAGGGCACAAGAAGGGGACGACAGAGGACAAGATGGTTAGACAGTGTTCTCGAAGCTACAAACATGAATCTGACCAAACTGCGGGTGGCAGTGGAAGACAGGAGTGCCTGGCATGCTCTGGTCCATGGGGTCACGAAGAGTGAACGGCTAAACAACAACAACATGATAGCCATGTTCAAATATATAAAAGGATGTCACATAGAGGAGGGAGAAAGGTTGTTTTCTGCTGCTCCAGAGAAGCGGACACGGAGCAATGGATCCAAACTACAAGAAAGAAGATTCCACCTAAACATTAGGAAGAACTTCCTGACAGTAAGAGCTGTTCGACAGTGGAATTTGCTGCCAAGGAGTGTGGTGGAGTCTCCTTCTTTGGAGGTCTTTAAGCAGAGGCTTGACAACCATATGTCAGGAGTGCTCTGATGGTGTTTCCTGCTTGGCAGGGGGTTGGACTCGATGGCCCTTGTGGTCTCTTCCAACTCTATGATTCTATGATCTTTTCAAAGCTACAAACTCATGTGAAATTGCCCCTGCGCTGTTCTCTGCTCTGGTTTCCAGTCCTTCCCTCTTCAACTGTTGGCAGCTCTCCCACAATCTTAATCCTTTTCAAAGGACACCATTCACACATTCAAGCAGTCAGTTCTGAAACTATGTGTGATGTAACACTTAAGAATGTAAACATTTTCTGTATTGTGAGCTTATATAAGCCTCATTGTATTCACCTTAACATGCAGTTACATGACTACTTCCCATAATAATTATAACATCATTTCCAAAGTAAGTCTGCACTGCCCCTCCCCCTCTGCTGCCCTGAACAGCTCAGCTGGTTAGAGCAGGTGCTGATAATGCCAAGGTTGCAAGTCTGATCCCTATATCCATCTGTCTCAGGATACAATGCTGCATGTTCCTGCATTGCAGGGGTTGGACTAGATGAGCCTCAGGATCCCTTCCAACTCTACAATTCTGATTCTACAAACCTGAAATTTATGTTGATGGAGAAAATGATAGAAAGAGGATGTATCAGAGGCCAAGTAGGATCACTTTCTGGAAAATTTGCAGCAGCTTTTAGGGTAGCAGGAAGGAGAAGAGAGTGTTAATCTATTTTATTTATTTATTTATTTATTTTTAAATTCTTTTTATTGAGTTTCTCTTAAGAAAGGGGGGAAAAAGAAAAAAATCAAAAAGAAAAAGAAAAAACGACAAATCAACAGATTAATAAACAATATCCGTACATAACGCAGGAATGACATTCATTACCATTTTTGTCCTTTTCCTTAAAACATTTTATTTTAAAATATTTAAATCTTTTCCCTACACCTCCCTTGACCTCCTACCCTCCCGTTTTCGGGTTTCTTAATAAGAAGTTCTTTCTTTTTTCTGCAGCTATTAATTGTTACTGGTTTGCGCGTCGTAAGACTTATATCAAACCTGCTATAGTTTTTAAGTCTCTGTAGTTACCTTCAATGTATACCATAATTTTTTTCCAATCATTAACAAACTTTGTATTTTTTTGGTTTCTAATTTTTTGTGTCATTTTTGCTGACTCAACATACTCATATAATTTTGCTTGCCAATCTCTGATTGTTGGGATATTTGGGCTCTTCCAATTTTGTGCAATTAATATTCTAGCAGCAGCCGTAGCATATTGGAAAAACGTCTTATCTTCTTTTTTGATTTCGTCCCCAATTATTCCTAGTAAGAAGGCCTCTGGCTTTTTAGGGAAGGTGTATCTAAGTATTTTTTTTAACTCATTATATATAAGTTCCCAAAATTTCTTCATTGTTTCACAGTCCACCACATATGGTAGAAATTACCTTCTTTAATTTTACACTTCCAGCAAGCCTTGTTTCCTGTTTTGTATATTTTCCCTAGTTTTTCCGGTGTGATGTTCCACCTATACATCATCTTTTCCAAATTTTCTCTAAGTAAAACACATGCCGTGAATTTCATTCCACTATTCCATAAATTCGACCACTTTTCATATTCTGTATTATGTCCGAGGTCCATTGCCCATTTTGTCATGACCTCCTTAATTTCTTCATCTTTAGTATCCGAATCTAATAATATGTTATACATTTTAGATAATAACTTGGATTTGCCTTCAATTATTTCTATCTGGAATTTAGATTTTTTCTCATTTATCCCTACTTTTTTATCTTCCTTCCAAACTGCATTTATTTGATGGAATTGCAGCCAGCCTGTTAACTTGTCTTTCAACTCCTCATATGTCCTCAATTTTCATCCACTCTCTGATCCTATCAGTAGGTCTTCATACGTCAGTCTTTCTCCTTCCATGTTTACTTTTTTGATTGTTAGAATATCAATTGTTAATCTATTTTAAATCCATGACATTTTTATGCTGCTTAATTTCAGTGGTGTGGCAAGCGAGGTTTTAAAGCAGAGGTTGGATGGTCATCTGTCATGGATGCTTCAGTTGAGATTCCTGCTTTGTGGACTAGAAGACTCTCAGAATCTCTTTCCAGTGCTACAATTATACTCCCCTCCCCCCAAAAAGAAACAGTATAAAATAGTCCCTTTCTATGTAGCATTGGGACGCGGGTGGCGCTGTGGGTTAAACCACAGAGCCTAGGACTTGCCGATCAAAAGGTCGGCAGTTTGAATCCCTGTGAAGGGGTGAGCTCCCGTTGCTCGGTCCCTGCTCCTGCATACCTAGCAGTTCAAAAGCACGTCACAGTGCAAGTAGATAAATAGGTACCGTTCTGGCGGGAAGATAAACGGCATTTCCGTGCGCTGTTCTGGTTCACCAGAAGCGGCTTAGTCATGCTGGCCACATGACCCGGAAGCTATACGCCAGCTCCCTCGGCCAATAAAGCGAGATGAGCGCCGCAACCCCAGAGTCGGTCACGACTGGACCTAATGGTCAGGGGTCCCTTTACCTTTATCTAGCATTACCAAATGTTATGTACCTCATCTTAGTTCGACCTCAGCTAGTGAAGAGGTGGCCCAAAGGATTTTAAACAATGTTTGCAGACAAGAGTTAATACTGAATCTTTATCTGTTTCAAAGACATCCCCCTCACTGATTGAAAACATACAAAAATAAGAGGGAAAAACCTACAATCATATTGTAATGTGGTCCTGAGAATTATGGAAAAGGCAGGATGAGAGTAAGGCTCTGGACAAGGCTAACCAGCATTTCAAAAAGAACCAGGACACAGATCTCCACAAACAAGGTTTCCAGACGTTTCTGAAGCCCTTATTTATTAAGTACAGCTAAAAAATACATGGAGCAAGCGGCTTCTGGGATGCATCCCAATAAATACAGGCCCCATTCTTCTATCTATGCTCTCAGCAGAGAGATGGTCATAGCTGTTCAAGGGCAGCGTTGCTTTTCCCTTGCTACAAGTTTGTGCTTTTCCCCCAGCAATGCATGGTAATGTCTCTGTGTGGTCTCAATGTCACTCTGTAATGAGGCGATTTCTGCAGCCAGTTGAATTCCTAGAACAGAAGAGGGTGAGAGGCAGTTGAGATGATGCATCATGGAAGAGAACCTGCAACATTCCCCCTAAGGCAGGCAGGAGGGGGGCGGTGCCTGTGGTCCCCCACAGGTTGTTGGGACTCCAGGTCTCATCAGTCCCAGCCAACAAAGACAACGGAATGAGGAGACTTGCAGTGCAGCAATGGAGAGCCAAAGGCTCCTCACAGCAGCTGTATGATGTGTTCACTGAGAGGACTTCAGGCAACAGAAAAGGAGATTTTGGGAAACGTGTGTCTCTGGAGGGACCAAATCCAGCATCCCAGGATCACTCAAAGGGGTATAAGTAACAGCACAGTCCTTGCCGCCACTTGTGGTATTCAGCTGAGCTAGCTTTCAGTGTTGGGCACATAAGACTAGAGCAACATCCCTGCTTGCTTCCACAGTGTGTCAGGATCAATGACAACTTTCAGATTTACCCATCTGTGCAGCCCCAATGCCTTTTGACAGAAAGAGAAACGAGGGCTGTGCTCTCAGAAGACTCTTCATTGCTCCTTGGGGTACAATGAGAAGGGGAAGGAAGAACAGGTTGTGTGGAGTGTATGAGCAGCCATTTCTCTCACCTTCTTGGAAAGTCCTTTGGGCTTGTCGGAGGCTTTGGGGCACAAGGATTCCAAACCATGTCAGGGGATTTTGATGCCCTGATCCCTCGGCAGCCTTGTGGGAGGCCTTTGGGGGCTGGGCTGGAGCCTGTGCTTTCCCTGGACCTTTTCGCCATCGTAGAACTGGAAACATTAAAGCAACACCTTTACTAGGCAGGAACTTAGCGGTGAGAAAAACACACAACATTCTAAGTCTTTGGTCACACCCAACCCAGTCAGTTCCCTGCCACTGGCCTATTGTTGGGAACTAGGATTTCTCTCTCTCCTCTTCTGTAATTCTGATATTATGGCAAGTAGTAGTAGTAGTAATAATAATATTTATACTCTGCCCATTTGGCTGGGTTTCCCCAGCCACTCTGGGCGGCTTCCAGCAGAATATTAAAATATAATGATTCATCAAATATTAAAAGCTTTCCTAAACAGGCCTGCCTTCAGATGTCTTCTAAAAGTCAGCTGGTTGTTTATTTCTTTGACATCTAATGGGAGGGCATTCCACAGGGCGGGCGCCACCACCGAGAAGGCCCTCTGCCTTGTTCCCTGTAACTTCACTTCTTGCAGTGAGGGAACCACCAGATGGCTCTCGGAGATGGACTTCAGTGTCCGGGCTGAACGATGGGGGTGGAGATGCTCCTTCAGGTATACTGGGCCGAGGCCATTTAGGGCTTTCAAGGTCAGCACCAACACTTTGAATTGTGCTCGGAAACATACTGGGAGCCAGTGTAGGTCTTTCAGGACCGGTGTTATGTGGTCTCGGCGGCCGCTCCCAGTCACCATTCTAGCTGCTGCATTCTGGAGTAGTTGTAGTTTACGGGTCACCTTCAAAGGTAGCCCCACATAGACCGCATTGCAGTAGTCCAAGGAGGAGATAACCAGAGCATACACCACTCTGGCAAGACAGTCCGTGGGCAGGTAGGGTCTCAGCCTGCGTACTAGATGGAGCTGGTAGACAGATGCCCTGGACACAGAATAGACCTGTGCCTCCATGGACAGCTGTGAGTCCAAAATGACTCCCAGGCTGCGCACCTGCTCCTTCAGGGGCAATGTTACCCCATTCAGGACCAGGGAATCCTCCACACCCACCCACCCTGTCCCCCAGAAACAGTACTTCTGCCTTGTCAGGATTCAAGTTCAACCCATGAGCTGCCATCCATCCTCCAACTACCTCCAGACACTCACACAGGACCTTCATCGCCTTCACTGGTTCTGATTTGAAAGAGAGGTATAGCTGGGTATCAAAAGCATATTGATGGACACCCAGCCCAAACCCCCGATGGTCTCTCGCAGCGGCTTCATGTAGATGTTGAAAAGCATGGAGGAGAGAACAGAACCCTGAGGCACCCCACAAGTGAGAGCCCAGGGGTCTGAACACTCATCCCCCAACACCACTTTCTGGACATGGCCCAGGAGAAAGGAGCAGAACCACTGTATAACAGTGCCTCCAGCTCCTCTATACAGTCCAGAAGGATGTCGTGGTCGATGGTATCAAAGGCCGCTGAGAGATCCAGCAGAACTAGGAAACAGCTTTTGCCTTTGTCCCTAGCCCGCTGGAGATCATTGACCAGCACGTATGTTTTCTGAGTCTGTTAAATCTTTGTGACTTTCATTACTATTTCCAACAGAAATAAAAAGGACTCCTTTGTGTTTTGTTTATTTAAATGAAGTATTTGTATGTCGTTTTGAAGGCAAAGCCATCCTAAGGTATTTTTTAAAAAGATATGATTAGCTTCATATACACAAGCAGGAACATTATACTTCAAAATCACTTATGGAACAGTCCACTTGCAATGCTTCTAGGCCCCAATGATCTTACTTTAACCTACCCATCTGTGATCCTTCTTTTATGCCTATTCGCCAATTCCTCCCCCCACCCCAAGATCTCATTAATAATGGCATGAATAGCCAGTTGGCAGGGAGAAATTGTTACACCTCACTATAGCTGCAACTCCTAAAAACACAGATGGCCAGGCATGGGCATTTTGATAAGAGGATCTCTATCCTCAGTTTACTGTAGTCCCAAACATATACCATCCCGACCAGCCTTTGGTTTGCACCCTCACCTTGCTCACTAGGGCCAATTTCCTCCACAGCATCTGTAGCTGTTGGTTTGGCAGCCTTCACATCCTCTGACACCACATGAAACCCCATCTGACCATTGTCTTTCTTTCTAGACAGAGCAGAGAAACAGCAAAATGTAAGATTGAATCTATAGCAATAACTACTTCACTCGTAGACCTCAGAAGAGCCTCCACCAACCTGGCACCCTCCAGATATTTGGCTCACAGTTCCCATCAGCCCCAGCCAACATCCTCCACGGTCTGGGATTATAGCAGTTGGGCTCCAGCAGCATCTGGAGGGCAGCAGATTGGGGCAGACTCCCCTAGGCAATGGCAGCATCGCCATTTGGTGCTCGCTGTGTAAACGAGTAGTTAGGCAATAAGGGAAACGGGGGGGGGGGGGGGATTCCACGAATGAATCCTGTCAGCCCAAGGATTTCTAGGGGTTGCTCGAGCCCCTAAAGCAGATTTAGAGAAGATTTAGAGCACTTTTAAAAAATGTGCAAGCAGAAATGTTATTTATTTCATAAAAGTTATATCCTGCTTCACTTCAGAAATCCTTTCATTGACCAAAAATTCGTCTTAGTGTCACATTGGATTCCACCCAAAGAAAGTACTGCTGAAATGTTATTGCAAAAAGTAAATAGTGGAATTGCAATTTAAGTCAGGAATAGGGGATTCGTGGCCCTTCAGATGTTGTTGGCCGACAGCTCTGGTCAGCTCCTCTATGCAATACAAGCAGCACAGATACCCATCTAGAGCTAAAATCTGTCAAGGAGAGAAATAAAGCTGGAAGTCACCAAAACCAACAGGAAAGAATACTGGCTGTTCTGCCTCCCCTCTCCTGTTATTTCATAGGCTCTCACTTGCTCCATGGGATTCCACCCTCCAAATTCTGATATTTCCTGCTCTCACCTAGTTTTCACCTGAACCATTGGAGTCATCTGATGTCCATACTGAAGGGGAGAGACAGATTTGTTACCCATGGCATAGCGGGACTTGGAGAGCGAGAACCAACCCTGGGGAAGAAATAACCGCCACAAAATGTTAAGAGATGAGGCTTCTCTCTTTAGAAAGAATCTTCCTCAGTGGGCACCTTCTGAGAAAATTTTGTTCTTGGCCAGATCCCCACAAGAGGCAATGGGCAAAGGGCTTCAGAGCAGCAACCATGGAGTGGGGGGGGGGGGAGGAGGAAGGGGACCCAGGGTGGTAAAAGTGCCCTTCACCTTTATGCAACTCCCCCAAACCCAAGTCTCACCTGCTCTATCAAGTTGTTAAAAGCTTTCCTCTTGGTCTGGAGCATCTCCAGAGTATCAAAAAGGTGGAGGATGACCTGGTCCAACTCCTCACATACTTCAGCTGGTCCTGCATTCTGTGCTGGAGCCATCTGAAATGAAACCCCTGTAACTGCAACTGCAACTGCTCACACTCGGCTCACCTCTTTTGCCCCCTCCATTGCTGTCTGTCTAAGACCTGATTGCAAGCTCTTGTCTTTGTTCTATGTTGTTCTGTAAAGAATTATGTAAGAGGATAGCACTATAAAAGTAGCAGCACTCTGCTTGCTAGTTCTACTGTTTGTCATGTCCTCTGCAGAAAACATAGAGCGAAAATACTTTACCCAAGGCAAAAGGAAAGCAGTAGCCGCCCCAGGTGCGGTTGGACTACAACTCCTGCAATCTCTGGTGGGAGCCACCACCAGGAGGGTCACAGGTTCCCCATTTCTGCCTTTGGAGCAACCCAAGTACCTTCTGCACCAAGTGTGATCCAACTTAATCCTAGGCAGGTTCACTCAGAAGTAAATCCCATTTCATCCTGTGGGATTTCCCCCTAATCTCATCTGTGTGCTGAGCATTGGCTGAATTCGGCAAAAGGTGCATTCCTTCCTTCCTTGTTAGGCCAATTACAGAAACGGCAATCAAAAACTGAAACTGTAACATGATGGGCAGTAGGGGCCTAATCCACACTTACCTTTGCGTTTTTATATATGCTGGAAGCCACCCAAGGTGGTTGGGGCAACCTAGTCAGATGGGCGGGGTACAAATAATAAATTAATTATTATTATTATTATTATTATTATTATTATTATTATTATTATTATTATTATTATTACCACACTACCTCCCCCCCTTTAAAGCTCCACGTGTGAGTGCCCCCCCTTTCTCCAGAGCTTTGTTCTGATTCCGCTTTAAAAAGCAGGTTTTTGCAGGGAAAGCTCTGGAGCAAAAGCCAAGGCGCTCGGGGCGAGCTTCGAGGTGCCTGCCTCGCCTGGAGAGAGGGGCGCCCGGAGGACGAGGCTTCCCGACCCCTCGGCGCGCCGCTCCTCTCCCTCCTCGGCGCTTCCTGCTCACGTGACCCGAAGCGAGGCTCCTCCTCCTTAACCACCATCGAGCAAATCCTCGCTCCGCTCTCTCGGCCTCCGTAGCGGCCATCTTTCCGTTCCCCGCGGGCAGCCATCTTGGGCAGCAAAGCCCGCCTCCTTCTCAAAGAGGCAGAAGCCGACAGCTCCAAGAAAAAAAGCTCCACTTCTGGTTTCCGTTAGGACCCCCTTAGGAAGTGCGTGAGGATGGAAATGCAAAAGTAGAAATAAGGCCGAGTTCGAAACTCCCTCTCGCTTTGTGCCTTGACAAAAATAACGCCCTCTGTCGGTTGACATCCCTCTGCGCCTTTTTTCAAAAAAGTTATTTCCCTCTCTCATCGGCTGTTGGAACAGAATTCGGGGTTGTTTTAAGCACCAAGGGGAATGTCTAATTTTGGGGTTCGTAGTTAATTATCCTGGGGAATGGGGCTGTTGGTGAATATGGAAAATTAAGGAGGAAGGAAACCAGGATTTTAAACATTAATTCGGTTGTCTTTCCATCACCCTTGCTGACCATTGCATTCGGGAACCGGAAGTCTAATGGAGAATCCTAAGGATATCAAGCCCTTTGCTTTGCTACGCCATTGCGCGAGCAGTTTGGCCGCCATCCTTGTTTCTGGGCACACCCTTCTAGTCATCCTTCATTTAGCTTCTTTTGCTCCGCCATCTTTCCTGTGGGCAAACGGCCTTCGGGGTTTTCCGCTTGCGTCCTCTTCCGCTCTAGCAGGCTCGCGCTGGCCAATGGGAAGGGGCGGTAAGGCAGGAAGGGGCGAGATCTTCCGGCGCGAGGTGGAGTCCGGCGTGGTGGGGAAGCAGCATGGTGAGGAGCCGGCGGCGGCGGCGGCGGCGGCGGCGGAGGCTTTTCGGGGGCCGCTGGGGAAAGCGCTGCTGGTGCTGTCGGGCGAAGGGGGCCCTGCGAGGCCGGCCGAGGGGCTTCCCGTGGCGCTGCTGGGGAAGCGGTCCAGAGCGGGCCGCGTCCCAGCAGCTGCAGCTCAAACAGGGATCCTGAAGCTGCCGTGTTGGTAGCAGCAGCTTTGGATGGCCAGGCCCGCTTGCCCACCTAGGAATCACTCGTAATGGTTGGCATAGTAGTGCATCGTGGGAGAGGAGCAAATTGTAACCAGTTGCTGCTTCGACTCCTCAGTTTCAGACCCACAATGACTAGCAAGGAGAAGCTTTCGAATGCGAAGAGCTCTTTGAGAGTGGAACAGTCTGACTGCCTTATGGGGGGCGTTGGTTTTCTTTCATTTGCAGGTGTCCAGATAGCTATCCGTTAGGAATCCAGACTGCTGCCTGTTAGGGGTGCTGTAGGTTTTTGCATTGAATATTGGCTTGAACTAGATGTTCTCCAGGGGCCTTTCCAAGGCTGACATTCTGTGATTCAGAACTCAATGGCCACAATCCAGTGGGTGCTTAGGCATGATTAAACCCATTTTGAATAAATGAGCTATGTGACCCTAACCATGCAGTCTTATGTATGTTTACTCGGAACAATGTTCAGTGAGGTATATTCTCTGTAGTACAGTAAATGTGTTTAGGTTTGCAGTAGAACAGTGTCCTATGTCCTGACGCTTTACAATATGGCATCGGCTGCTAGGGAATTATAGCCTAAGGGCTATAATGCCACTTTAAACATAGCCGCTATGATGCTGCTTTAAACATAGCTTCCCCCGAGAATTATGGGAGCTGTAGTTTGTAAAGGGTGCTGAGAGTTGTTTAGAGGCCCCTGTTCCACTCCAAGTACTACCATTTCCAGAGTTCCCTGTGATTAAACCATTCTGGGAGGGAAACGGGTTTCCAAACAACTCACAGCACCATTAACAAATGATAGCTCCCATCATTCTTTGGAGGAAGGTGTGGCTGCTTAAAGGCATAGCATAGCACTTTAAATGTATGGTGTGCATGTGGCCATAGTTTCTGCTGGACGGGGAACAAATGTTTGGACACATCCTCACTTGAGGATTAGCAGGTATTTAGGAAGTGATCATCTGTCCTTGTCCTGAAGATTTGTTAAACTGGAAAGTGGTGGAGAGAGCGTGTTCTCTGTCGTTCCATTCATACCTTTGTATTCTTTTAGTTGCGCCGGGAAGCCCGCCAGCGGCGAGAATATCTTTACCGCAAAGCCCAGGAGGAAAAGCTTCGGGCGATCCAGGAGAAGAAGGAAAAAATTAAAAAAGCACTAGATGGTATGAACAACTAACTTGCATCTGCTCAAAACTGATGTGTGTATGCTGAGAAGGGTGCCTTTTGTGGAAACCTGCATGTGTACAGTGTCTTGTAGATGCAGGAGCAGTTGGCCTTTGTAAACTCTTAGGACTGGGGAGACCCACGGTGACTCACTGGGTGACAGTGGGCCAGCCACCATTTTCCAGCCTAACTTGCCTCACAGGGCTGTTGTTAAGTATAAAATGGACAGGCAGCGGGAGAACACTGTTACATTGCTTCAAGTTCTTCGGAGGAAAGGGGTGACATAAAGTAATAACTCGGCTTCAAAAGCCTGTTGAAAAATGTATGTCTTGCATTTCCCTATAATGTATCCCCGAAGTCAGTAATGGTGGTCAAGAGCCCTGCAGCTGTGTCTGCTTTTCGTAACTCCTCTTACCTCTTCCCTTCCAGAGAACTGCCTCATCCCCACGGAATTGCGGAGGGAGGCTCTGGGGCTCCAGAAGGCTCTCGAATTTGATGATGGGGGTGGAGAAGGTGAGTAGCTGATATGAGCAAAATGGTAAGAATGGTAAAACTAATATATCATTTTACTGGCTTTGAGGGAAGCATCCTCAGGCTGTAGGCTTTACCCTTAGTGAACAGAGAACAAAATGGCAGAAAGGGAATTGGAAGGAAGAAGACAACAACCAGAAGGAGGACAGTGGTGGAATTAGCTATTGCATTCCCTATTGCATTACTTCTCACTAATGGCATCTTATAAATCAGCCTTTCTTAACCTGGAGCCTTCCAGAGGATTTGGACTACAAAGCCCATCAGGCCCACTTAATTGGATCAATCAACTAATTTCCGGTTGAAATGTGGCACATTTGAAAGTGTTGTATTTGTCACATTAGCGCAACTTACCTCTGCATCACTTGTCGGAGCCCTGTAGATCTGGATTTGAATTGGAATGCTGCTCCAGAAGTGAATTATAAATGCTAGGGTTCAGCCTCAGAGGATGAGGAGGACGTTCCCTAGGTGTATGATGTGTTTTCCTCTCTCTGCTGATGAACCACGTAGCCTATCCTTTTCCAATCATTTAGTTTGTGGTTTTCCAGGCAACCTTGAACTCTGGTAGAGGCATTCCCAAACTGGCCTGTGGTTTTGTGGTTGAAGACAGAAGCATTCATAGTGATTATTTTGAATTCTATGGATTTCAGATTTGTATACAATAATATGCAGTATATAAGAAGTAAATGCAGATGGTGACAGCAGCCACGAAATTAAGAGACACCTGCTTCTTGGGAGGAAAGCAATGGCAAACCTAGATAGCATTCTAAAAAGTAGAGACATCACCTTGCCAACAAAGGTCCGTATAGTAAAAGCTATGGTTTTCCCAGTAGTGATGTATGGAAGTGAGAGCTGGACCATAAAGAAGGCTGATCGCCGAAGAATTGACGCTTTTGAATTATGGTGCTGGAGGAGACTCTTGAGAGTCCCATGGACTGCAAGAAGATCAAACGCATCCATTCTTAAGGAAATCAGCCCTGAGTGCTCACTGGAAGGACAGATCGTGAAGCTGAGGCTCCAATACTTTGGCCACCTCATGAGAAGAGAAGACTCACTGGAAAAGACCCTGATGTTGGGAAAGATGGAGGGCACAAGGAGAAGGGGACGACAGAGGACGAGATGGTTAGACAGTGTTCTCGAAGCTACAAACATGAATCTGACCAAACTGCGGGTGGCAGTGGAAGACAGAAGTGCCTGGCGTGCTCTGGTCCATGGGGTCACGAAGAGTCGGACACGACTGAACGACTAAACAACAACAAGAAGTAAATGAAGCAGCTAGAAAAATCCTATAGCATCTAACACAGCAGATTGCAATTGCTACAGCCGGCAGAAAAATCACTAAGTGCTCTGCCAAGACCCTTAGAAATTTTCAAATCATCCCTGAGCATGGATGAACCACTGAACCACTTGTTTTCTTTTTTTAAAAAGTTCTTCTTTTCTGCAACCCAAGTTTGGTTTCCAGATGAGTGCAGCTGCAGGGTGTGTGCTTGCTTGTTAAGAGTTCAAAGAGTGTCTGTGGATTTGTCACTTGCCTTTGTAATTTGCCTTGCCGTGCTAGGTGTGAAAAGCCACATGGACGACGAGTACCGCTGGGCGGGTGTGGAGGATCCTCGCATCATGGTCACTACCTCCCGCGACCCCAGCTCCCGCCTCAAGATGTTTGCCAAAGTAAGCAAGCAGCACTTGTTCCTTCTCTTTTAGGAAGAGGTATATGTGCATGTGGGGGAAGAGGGGTGGAAAAGCTATGTGCCCACTATAGGGAAGGAGGGAAGGTCAATCATCTTCCTCAGCTTAGTGTTATGCATTCATTGTTTTAAAAGCTTAAATCCATAAAACTTTAAAAAATGAAAGGAAATGCTCAAGGCAACTTCTAGGAACATGACATCATACAACTTATAAAAATAACAGTAGCAGTGATGGAACAGTGTAAATGCAACATAGTTAAACTGCCCTCCCCCCAAAAGCAATTCAGACAGCAGCCAAAGAGCATAGCATAACAGCATCCTCCTTTTAACCAAGCGCCTAAAATAATAGTGAGAGATCTTGCTTGGAAGAACATTCTACAAAGATAGGTAACATAGATGAAAAGTCCCTGCTCCTAGTAGCAGCCTGCAGTACCTCAAGGCCTCCGGTGTTTCCCGTTTTGGTGATAAGAGGTTCTGGGATCAGTCCATGATATATCTCTTCCAGGTCTAGCTAGCAGGTCTTTGCTGGGCCTAGTTAGGAAGGTTATGTTGGAGACCCACCAAAAGGCTTGAGTGTGAGCCAGGGCCCTGTCTTGGGACTGTGGAGAAGTAGTAACTGAATGCCTCTGGAGTATGTGCAGAGTGCACCTCCTGCTCTCATCCTCTGTGTCGCATGAAGGCTTGGGGATTCCTGGTTAGCGGATGTGCGTTTATGCCTCCTGATCACTCTCCCATTTCCTGTTTAGGAAGTCAAGCTGGTTTTCCCTGGGGCCCAGCGTATGAACCGAGGCCGACATGAAGTGGGGGCCCTTGTCCGCGCCTGCAAAGCGAACGGGGTCACCGACCTGTTGGTGGTGCATGAGCACAGAGGGGTCCCAGGTGAGTGGCTTGACCGGGGCTGGGTGTGGGCAGGGGTGACGTGGATTGCATCACATTAGAGAGTTGAAACAAATGTTGTTGAGAGCAAATGTTGCTATGTGTGAACTGTCAATTTACCTTTGTTAGATTGTGGGAGCAGTTTTTAATCTTTGCCTATGCAGTGTGTAGAATGGCTCACTTGTATGAGTGACCCGGAGCGGTTTTGCTGGGATCCTGCTCTTTGGTGGTGGCTTCCGTAGTTAGGTGTGTAACTGCTGCTTAGTGGGTAGAGCACATGTTTTGCATGGGAAAAACTGCTTTCAGAAAACCTGGTGAGCTAATGACAGTCAAAGTAGAAAGGATAGAGGAGTAGTAGTAGTAGTAGTAGTAGTAGTAGTAGTAGTAGTAATAAATTATTATTTATATGCCGCCCATCCCCAGCCACTCTAGGTGGCTTCCAGCAGAATATTAAAATACAATGATTCATCAAATATTAAAAGCTTCCCTAAACAGGGCTGCCTTCAGATATATTCTAAAGATCCGGTAGCTGTTTATTTCTTTGATGGGAGGGCGTTCCATAGGGCGGGCGCTACTACCGAGAAGGCCCTCTGCCTGGTTTCCTGCTAAATAAACTCTGTGTATAAGGCAGTTTTCTGTGTCTATAAGTAGGAGGTAGAACTGGTGCCTGAGCTCCATAGCACTGATAGCAAGGCATTGCCTTTTACCGCTGGGGGATTTTATTCTCAGCTTGCAGTCACTAACTTATCCACCTTTTTATCACCATGTAGATGGCCTCATAATCAGCCACTTGCCGTTTGGCCCCACTGCGTTCTTCACGCTCTGCAATGTGGTCATGCGCCACGACATCCCAGACATTGGCACCATGTCAGAGGCACATCCACACCTCATCTTTCACAACTTCACTTCCCGTCTTGGGCAGCGGGTAAGATGCACTTGGAGGTCAAAATGAAGTCATGTGATGAAGTATTTGTGATTGAAAAGTGGGCACTCAAGGCATTTCTATGAATCTAGCGCGGCTGCCTTTGGGGTACTGGCCCCGTTCATATGTACACCATGGTTTAGTTCTGTGTGAACTGGAACAAGTCCAAACGCAACAGGCTTGCATGCTTATGTGCAGTTGGAAGGAGGACTTTAGCAGAATTTGCTATCACTGTCCCTTAATTTCTGCTTGCCCTTGCATGCTAACCAGAGATCATGGTTTCTAAAAAAAAAACCCCTGCTCAGTTTCTCAACAAGACAACTTCAAACCATAGTTTCTGAAGTTGGCTTGTTAAGCTAACCTTAGTTAGTTACCGTATTTTTCGCCCTATAGGACGCACTTTTTCCCCTCCAAAAATGAAGGGGAAATCTGGGTGCGTCCTATGGGGCGAATGCAGGCATCGCGGACCTCTCCGCAAACAGCAGGAGCGTTCCCGCTGCTTGCGGAGAGGTGCCTGCATGCTGAAGCCTGCGCGCGCTGAGCTCAGCGTGTCCAGGCTTCGCGGACCTCTCCGCCAGCAGCGGGAGCGCTCCCGCTGCTGGCGGAGGGGTGCCTGCATGCTGAAGCCTGCGCGCGCTGAGCTCAGCGCGTCCAGGCTTCGCGGACCTCTCCGCCAGCAGCGGGAGCGCTCCCGCTGCTGGCGGAGAGGTGCCTGCATGCTGAAGCCTGCGCGCGCTGAGCTCAGCGCGTCCAGGCTTCGCGGACCTCTCCGCCAGCAGCGGGAGCGCTCCCGCTGCTGGCGGAGGGGTGCATGCATGCTGAAGCCTGCGCGAGCTGAGCTCAGCGCGTCCAGGCTTCGTGGACCTCTCCGCCAGCAGCGGGAGCGCTCCCGCTGCTGGCGGAGGGGTGCCTGCATGCTGAAGCCTGCGCGCGCTGAGCTCAGCGTGTCCAGGCTTCGCGGACCTCTCCGCTAGCAGCGGGAGCCAGCACTGGGCTCCCACGGCTTGCAGAGAGCTGCCTGTTTGGGGGCTGGGGTCGGGGGAAGCTCGGGCTTCCCCAACCCCGCGCCTGGGGGGGAAATAATTTTTTTCCTTTATTTCCCCCCAAAAAAACTAGGTGCGCCTTATGGGACGGTGCGTCCTATAGGGCGAAAAATACAGTAGTTATTTAATAACATTTATACACTGCTTGATTTTAAAAGAATAAAAAAGAATAAAACCCTCAAAACAGTCATAAATGGCACTCTCTGGTTTCATACACAACAAGAAGCCAAGTTTAGGAGAAAGGGAGAAAAGGAGAGGGATGTGGAGGAGAACATGGGCCCAAGTCTCGCTCTGGCCCATGGAGTCTTGTGCACATAGGGCAAACCTTGGTCTAGCATTCTGTGCAATATGTTCCACTGTGCAGTTCTTGTCCCCCCAGCTCAAATGAAGATCCTGTAGTACAGGGGTTGGGTGGGAGAGGACAGAAAGAGCAACCGGAATGATTGAGAGATTGGAGCATCTTCCATATGAAGTGAAGGTCAGGGCTTGCTATTTTTGCTGAGTGGTAAAAAAACTTGTATATTTTGTACTTGGAAGTCCAACTGAGTTTACTGGCAGGTTTAGGGTTACAACCTAAGGGTCTATGAGGGTGTGGAGGGACGGCGACCCTCTAGCCTCTCCAAATGCTGTTGCACTCCAACTCCTATAATCTAAACTGGGGGAGGGGTAAGCCAGGGGTGGGGGCCTGCTGAATCCTGGTCTCTCACCCCAGCCTGGACAGGGCAGCTGGGTCGCCCACTTGTCAATCATCTGTGTAGCTGACCCAGCCAACACTTTATCTTATGCCAGGGTTCTGGTGGATGGGTTTGGGGCAAACAGTCTCATGGGCCTGCAGGCCAGAGCTTCCCCAGTGGTGGAAGATCTTGCTTCTGGGATTCATCAAACATGTTCTGTGGGCGGTTAAAGCACATTCAACACACCTTTCAAGCACATGGCTTTCCCCATGGACTGTAGTGTCCTCCTCACAGAGTTACAGCACCCTTAACAAATAACAGTTTCCTGGATTCTTGGGGGGCCAGCATGTGCTTGAAGGGTGTGCTGGATGTGCTTTAAAAGTATGGTGTGGATCTGTCCCATTTTCTACCAGCTTACAAGTCTTCCCACATTCTCTTCACTTCTCCATCCTCAGCTCACCAGCATTCTCAAGTACCTGTTTCCAGTGCCCAAAGATGATAGCAAACGGGTCATCACCTTTGCCAACCAAGAAGACTACATCTCCTTCCGGTAGGGGGAACTTGTCTTGTGTTTCTGCTAGGACTGGCTGCCTGTGTTCTCTTTTCTCTTCTTGGTTCCATTGATAGGTTGCAAAAGTGTGGGGTGAGTGGTAAAGAGACACTTGCTCTCTTTGAAGTGGGGGATGAATTGCAAGGGGGGGGGAGAGGCTGCAGTTCAAAGTGCTGGTCCCCCCAAGAATGCTGGCCTCTTCTCCGCTGATGTGGCAAAGAGTTTTTGTTTTATTGGGGGGGGGGGCGGAATTAAACACAACAAACTGCAACCCAGCAGAGTCAGTTTGAGATATGACAAAAGGACCATAAAAGATTCTAAAGAGCACAAGTGTGCTAATTCAACAAGTTCCTTCCATAGTCCTCCATGTGTTCGGAGAAGCATTGCTACAGTGTTTGTTTGCTCGCTGCAGCATATATGGGAAACGAAAGGCTGCCCATTTGCCTAGAAAGACGGTGCATCTGATTTCAGCCAGGTCTCCTTGCGCTGTGGGACCTGTCACTCTTCTGCTCTGCGCCAAACTCTGGGGCTGGCACTGAGAGGGCAGCAGCAAAAAGGGAGGTAGTCGGTGAGTATGGGCTTGTTGGGGATTGTTCTTAACAAAACTTGCTTTTTTTGTGGCAGGCACCACGTCTACAAGAAGACCGACCACCGGAACGTAGAGCTTACAGAGGTTGGGCCAAGGTTTGAGATGAAACGTAAGTCAGCTGCCTAGAACACTGGAAGGGCATGGTGCAAATCCACAAATGGAATATAGGGCAAACAGAGCAGAGGGTGGGGGACTCCAGGCCCAGGGGTGAATGTGGCCCTCCAGGCCTCCACAGCAGGTGCTCCTCGAGCCACAGCCACTTCCCAGCCATGCTCTGCACTTACCTCAGGCCCTTTTGCCTGGCTGGAATGTGCCCCTGAACTGCCACCATTCCTCTAGGTAAGGGGGTGGGTGTAAAAATCTCTGGCTGTTGAAATCTCCAACTGTTGAATGGCTGGAATGTGTCACTTAGGGCTGAATTATACCTTCAGAAATATCCATAGTATAGCCCTCCAGGAGCTGAACCACTTCATTGTGCGATTGGAGGATGGCACCATCAGATAAGTCTGTTTTATACAAGAGTCCTTCTGCATAAAGCTTCAGCGTGTCAGGGAAAGGCTGTGCTTCCTCCCATTGGGGAACCTTGCCATGCACATAATGGTTGCTGATTCTTTTTAAGCATAGAAGAGCATTTGATGTGATTCCATCCCTTTTTACTAACAAAGTGATATATTTGAGCCTGGAGTTTGGCTCTGACTGGAGCCTGTTTCACAAGAATTTGGGGTGTTGCTTCCTTGCCTCTTTTTTCTTTCTCCTGCAACATTTGAATGCCAAACCTGCTTAGTAAATTAAAGTGGCAGGCTGCTGTTCAGCCTTAATTCGCTTCTAAGAATGTGCCAAATCGTAAATATTAAAAAACACACACTACATAACGCAATTACATAAAAACGATTAAAACATTTACTTTTGTATGCTCTAGAGCAGGGATGTTCAACAGGTCGATCACGCAAGGTTTTTGTAGATTGCGGGTCGATCTCTGGCTCCTTTTCCTCAGCAAAATTGACTCCTGCCCTCCCCGCCCCCCCTCCACTGTTGTCTGACCAGTGGAGGGGAACTGGCTGTTTTCATTCAAAGCGATATTATTGTGAGTGACTTCTTCCCTTCGACCCTTGCCTTAACCTCCCCCCCAAAAAACAGAACTTACCTTGTAAGAAAGTATTTGTATAAAAGTGGGGCTTTCCCCCTCCCTAAAAAAGCTCAAAAACTTTGACCTGAACCCCCAAAAAGCAGGGGTAGATCATTGCCAGATTTTAATTCTGAAAGTAGATCTCAGTCTCTCGGGAGTTGGCCATCCCTGCTCTAGAATTTCTTTTCCAGATATTTGGTTGCAATACATACAAGCCTGATTGCCTTTGAATTTAGGTCAGCCATGAGTGCCACTTTAAAAGAGCTCAATGTCACAGCAGTGGAACTGCTGTTGTTTAGACTACTATGACGCACTTGAAGCATTTTTACCCATTTATTCAGTCACAGTAGATTTTCGTAGTGAACAAAGGTTGGACTCCCAGCCAGCAGGACCAGTGTTCAGGGATGATGGAAGTTGTAGTCCAAACACCCCTGGAGGGCCACAGTTTCCCCCCACCAGAGGTTCTCCTCCATTTACAGAAGCAATATGCCTCCAGGTACCACACAGTGATGGCCATCTCCTTCAGGCCTTGTTTGAGATCTTGCAGAGGCGCCTGGCTGGTGGTGGTTGGTGAAGTGGACCACTGGCCTAGGGGAGCCTCCTGTCTGCTCCAGCAGAGCCATTCTTGTGTTTGAGATAAAGGTGTGTGAAATGCTTCAAGCACATGGAGAAAGCACTTGCAAGATACAACCATGGTATTTGCTAGTCCACATTTCTTCTTCCTTGTTGTCTGTGTCCAAATGTTTTCTGCCAAAAGTTTAGAAGGCTGCAGTTGGGTGGGTGTCTGGACTAACAGGCAGAACTGTGCAGAGTTAGGGGTTGGTGGGTGCTGCATGTCTGCTTCAAGTGGAGCTGGATGAGACTCTAAAGCTGCTCTTCTCTTATTCCAGTATATATGATCAAACTGGGAACCTTGGAGCAGGAGAGCACAGCAGATGTGGAGTGGCGCTGGCACCCGTACACTCGCACAGCTAAGAAGCGGAAATTCCTCAGCGTGGAGTAGCATGGACTCCACACTGCCTCTCTCTTCCTCCTCAAGGAGGCTGTCCACTGCCTGGAGCCTGGGGCCTTTGTGAACTGGAGTCTTCAAATTCACCCCATAAACCTGTACTTTCTGCCACTGAAAATCTCCTTGGCCCATGCAGACAAAGGACACAAAACCCCCTCAACTATGCCAAGCATTCATAGATTTCATGGAATCTTTGACTTGGGAGGGACCCAAGGGTCATCTAGTCCAACTCCCTGCCATGCAGAAATCTCCATGACAGATTCCCTCTCCTGGCACAGAGCATTCTACCTGGGGTTTTTTGTTTTTGTTTTGTACCGGGGGGGGGGGGCATCTTGGAAGCCTGCTCTCTCCTGCTCTGCATCCCTGTTCAGTTGTGGGTTTGGCGCACACATACTGGGCTACATATTACAGTGAGCCCTGTCATTCCTTCCTTCCTTCCTTCCAAAAACAGCATCAGGGGAATGGATGACGAGGGCAGCGGTGGTCGCCAAGAGAAGGCCCACTTTGACGCCCATTCAAGCCGTCCTAGAATGAGTGAAGATGGAATCGCTCCTAGTTGCTGTTAAGGAGCAGGCAGGATAGAAAACATGGCCTTGTCAAACCTGGTGCCTCCCAGATGTTGCTGGACTCCAACTCTCATGATTTCTGGCCTGATAGAACAAATGGAATTACTTTTCTTTCTCTCTCTGTTCCACAGAGTAAGTCAACTTGGTGCAGCTATATTTCCTGGAAATGGGGAAATGGCTAGTAGAATAGATTTCAATGGGGCCCCAAATTCTTCCCTGCCCCTTTGTTTTGCTCTAGTTTGTGAGATGTATTTCTCATCTCTCTGTTTCACAGAAAATGTTTTTCTTGGAGAGGATCCCAGAGTAGGCAGGCTGATTGCTGGAAATTGGGGATTGTGGGAGGAGTTTTACAGAGTAGCGGAAGGGAGGGAAATTGGCATAGAATGCACTCCTAGGTGATGTGAAATGCTTCCCTTCTGATGGCTGTATCAGCCAATGTGATGGAGTTCTAAGGGATGGGGGCAGCAACCACTCCCCACCACTGGTATTTACAGATTTTTATACGTCCATCTTCTCTTCCTGGTGCTTTCCTCTAGGGCAGTTAAATCATAGGGCAGGGGTGGCCAACTCTCAAGAGACTGCGATCTACTTTCAGAATTAAAAACTGGCAGTAATCTACTGTTGAGCTCTTTTTTGGAAGGAAAGCCCCATTTTGAGGGTTCAAAAATAGCTTTTGGGGGGCTTCCGGTTTTGGGGGGGGTAAAGGCAAGGGACAAAGGGGTAAACTCACTCACAAGAAGATCACTATGGATGAAAACAGCAGCACAGAGAAAGCTCCGTCTTCCAGAGATCAAACAAAAATGGGGGGCGAGGCAGGAGTCAGTTTTAGCGACACTAAGGAAAGGGAGCCAGAGATCGGCCGCAATCTACCAAAACCTCACAGGGATCTACCAGTAGATCGCGATCAACCTGTTGGACATACCTGCCACAGGGCATCTAGCACTGCCTACATGGACTCCAAAGTGGCATGGATGTGGGCATCCCAAAGCCTGGGTAGATCAGAGCTCTTGTGTGTTTACTTTCCAGGAAAGTCAGACATCCGGGAAGCTTCTAGTTCTCCAGCAAGAGATTTGGAAAGAGCAGAGCAATTGAACATTCAGACTAAAAAGAAAAAAAACCAAAACAAGAACAGTAACTGGTGCAAGGAAGGAGCTCCATCTTCCTTCCTCATTTTCCCCAGCCTCATGAGTGCAATCTTTTGACAAAGGTATTCTGCATGTGAGAAGTAATATGTTGCAATTGGAACACCCAGCGGTGGGGGGGGGGGGGTCCCTAACCCAATGAGCTAATTTGAAGTGCTGGTGCCAGGCCTTGATTTTACCCCCTCCAGATGGGAGAAGACCAAGAATCCCAAAGCCACCAAATGTCTTCCTTCCATTCCTTCCCATTCCATAGACTAGGTTGCAGAAATGACTGTAGTAAGTAAGAGGAGAAATGTAAATAGACATAAGATGGGGCAATCAGGCAGACTCCTGAGTGGAATGGATTTGCTCCAGTGGCTGTTGATAAAAGCGCAATTCACAAATTAGCAAATATTGTTTAATGGGAGGAGGGATGTGCTGTGTTGATGGTTCCTGGGATGGGGTACCAGGCTTTAAATTTTGGCGGGCAAAACTGCCCTGGCCAACTAAGAGCCGCTCAAGAAGCTGGTGAAGAGAAGGTGGCTGCCAGGTTCACACGTTCCTTAGCTGGTGGATCCCAACATTTCGAGCACGTCCATATCCTTCTCTTCTGGTAGAAAAGTCCTGGAGTATAGTGCATGCACCTGCTGCTGCTGCCTTTTGGTCCATGGCCCCAGAGGCACAATTTGCTGGTGGTTATTATTTTTACAGTTATTCCCTAAGGAAGTGAGCAGGCAGCAGTATTGGTCCCGATCTGTATTGCTCAATGGCAGAAGCAGTGTCCTTGTCTCTGTCATGCTGCCTAGATGCGACTCCATTCAGCAGGAGGGTCTCTTGGTCCCTTGGGCTTCCCGATGCGGAAGTTAAACCCTGGAGGGGCAAGAGGAGATGGACAAAGCACTGAGAGGTTTGTTCTATTTCCCCTTCACATCTCTGATGGCAATTGTCCTTTTGTGTATTTTAATTTTAACACATGACAGGATGTGGAGAATCATGCAGTCCTCTTGAGCTATCTTTAACAACCTCACTCTCCTTTCCTCCTAACGTGGATTATGTTGGAGGTGTTTGTATATCTTGCTGTACCCATAAAAATGTAAGGCTGTCATTATGCTGCAGTTCATGTGCCTGCCACTAGGCAGCTGCACCAGCTCCAGTGTGAAAAAAGGAAGGTGAGTGTCGTCTTGTGGGGGGGAGGTAGTTGGCAAAGGTGGTGGCAGAGAGGTGGGGTTGATCAGTGAAGCAAGCAGTGGCAGTAGACCCTAGTATGTATATTGAAATCTACACAGGTGTGTGAACCACTGTGTGTGTGTGTGTGTTTGAGAGAGATTTGGGTAGGAACCTGGCCGTCTCCGCCCCCTCAGTTTCCACACGAATTCACCCTGCAGCACTATCATGACCTTTTGCCTAAAGATCCCCTTACTTACCCATTCCATTGGCAGAGGATACCACTGCATTTGGGCTACTCCTGGGACTGATGTTGCCCACATCTTCATATTCTTGGGTGGGGGCAGTCCGTGGTGATGGTGGGGCTAGTAAAAAAACATGAGAGGATGTCAATTCTCACATCAGCTTGCCTGTAACAAACACTGGGGCAAACATCTAGGAAGCTAGAATATAGGGATGTTCATGTCTTGTGAAAAGCGGGCTGAAAGAAGAGTGCCAGGTGAGCCTTGCAGACCACAAGGAAGACCCACAACTTTCCAGCACCACTTTCTGAGATTTGTCATCCTGGAACAACTAGGGTCGTGACAAACTAGCACTCCAGTATGGCAACTCGGAAGGAGACCTTGTAGAAGGTAGCAACAGCTTCCAGGAGGTTGTGGGAAACTAATAAGGAAGAAACTTTAACCCTCCAGTTGTTGCTGAACTACAACTCCCATTATCCTTGTCCATTGACTGCTTGCTAGGGTTGATGGGTGTTGTCGGTCACCAACATCTGGAGGGCCTAGGTTCCCCACTGCTGCAGTGAATACACCCTTTCCTTTCCATCTCTTGGAAGGCAGTCGCTTTCAGAAATGAGTCATAAGCCATTTGAAGAGGATCCAGCTAATCGGTTCTGTGTAACTTTCTCTGAGCTTGGCCTAACCCTAGTTTAGAAAGAACACAGCAAGAGTCCCAGTGGATCGGACCACAGGTCCACCATAGCCCAGCATCCTGTTCTCACGGTGGCCAACCAACATTTGATGATCCCCTGTTCTAGCACAATGTAAAAGAGGCAAAAACCCATTATCTCCCTTCTCTTTCCACATTGTTAAAAGTAGAAGTCCCTGTACTGTAGATGTTTTTGGACTCCCATCAGCTCCACCCACCATGGTCAGGGATGATGGGAGTTGTAGTCAAACAACATCCATGTTCCCCATCACCATTCGAAAGTATTTTGCTTCTTACCTTTCTTCCCAGGTGATGAACTAAAAACCTAGAGCAAGGGAAGGAAAGAAGTATTTGAAGAAGAAATCTCTCATGGGTGCCTTAGCTGGGATTCCTGCATTGCAGGGGCTTGACCCTTGGGGTCCCTTCCAACTCTGTGATTCTGTGAAATAAAACATTTCTGCACTGCTCAAACACACTTCATTCTAGCACTGCCCTGGGCGAATGAGAGAGTCACAAGGATGCATTTTATTGATTCCCTTATTAAATGTATATTCCACCCTTGCTTTTGAAGGAGCTCAGGGTAGTAAGCTCATCCAAAAGAAAAGCATTATAAAAACATTGTTTCATCCGGTGATGAAACAGCTGCCTGTAGATGACCTGGGGCAAGACAAGAAGGGAAGAGTTCTCTTATTCTTAAAATAAGCAGCACTATGGTTAGATCTAGGGGGAAATAAAATTATATCGCTATACACAGATGGAGTGAGCCTTAGTGGGCAGGGTTGCTAGGCTGGTTTTCCAACACCAAGTGCAGAGGAGCGGGGGGGGGGGGGGGGCTTGGTGCAAGTGAGGTGGTGGGAACATCAGATGGGCTCTGCTGGGCCACATGGGCCATACCAAGCTCCCTGCTGCTTTGCTCCTCCTCTCAGGAACCAGGAGTGACTTCTGGTGTGTCAGCAACATAGCCCCTCCTGCTCCTGCCGCTGCTGCTGCAGAGTAAGAACAGAGGACTTTGCCTCGTTGACTTCTAGCATATTTATGTTTAGGGTTTTGTCTAAGAGAAACAGCCCGGACATTTGAGCCAAGGGAAGACCCATTTTGCTACAAAGGAAATTGAATTCTCCCTGCTTCTATAAATTAAGGATGCCAAGCACATGTGAATAATTTCTTATTTGCATACCTTTTTATGTACATTTTGGTCATTTTCTATCCTCCTGAAGTCGTGCTTACTATGGGAAATCATATTCAAAAGATGCAATTCCTTATGAGGCTTCACTAAATATTGCCTGCACATTTTCAAGCACATCTTCAGTCCCAATGGCTAGAAACTTGGTGTTTGTTTATGTGTGTTTTGTAAAGTGAAAGCTAAGGTTGTTACATTCAGTGCCAAGTTTTCTCCAGTTTGTTCCTCCAACCCTGACTTTACTAAGCTGCACAGCTGGGAGCGGGGAATGATAGATTGACTTTCCCCCTTTTGACTCAATCATAACACACACACTGAAATGGAGGGGGCTTGAACCTCCCTTTGCTACTGCCTCCATAGTCCTAGGGATGCCTAACATGTTTCATGCTCCAGTGTGTGGGATGTAAAGCTGCAGTCAAGTACAACATTCCTACAGTGGACACGTTAGGGGATGTTTTGTCCCATTCGGGAGAAGACTTCCCGTTTCCTCCTGAGCTGGGACAGACTTGAAGAAGGTGCGGTCTGTTGTACTGGCATGGAGGAGCCCACGGCCTCCATGTTCGGATCAGTGTGTGTTTGGAGAAGTGACTGCTTAGTCGCAGTCACTTGGGACTAACTACTTTATGGAATAGTTCTAGTTGTTATGTAACCTAAGTCTGCCTTCAGGGATATGTCTGTGAACCTGAATGAATCTGTGAGTAAGCTACTTTTATATTAATGTTAATCAGAGTCTTGTGTTTATTCTTTTTAAGAGGGATTAGAAGGGATTTTATCAGGAAGGAATCTTTAATAGTAAGACTCGGATGAGTTAGCAACAAGCTGCATAATTTAAAAAGGGGGATGTTTGGAACTGCTAGAATATGGAACGTGCTAGCGCATGTTAGGAAGGATATCATAAAATAATATATCCTCTCCTGCCTCCCTAATCATCCCCACACAGTGTACTATTAGCTTGCAAAGTTAGCAAAGTGTTTTGAAATATCAGGTTCACATTGTCTGTAGTTGTTCACTAATTTTCCAATTCTACAGATGGGAAAATCAAGGCTGAGGCAACTTATCCAAAGCTAAATAACAAATACATTGTAGAAGAGGAACTTGAGCCCAGGCATAGGAGCCAACTCCTAGGGGCCAAAGTCCCTCCCCCCCCCAAAAAAAAAAAATATTTGAGGATGCCAGCTCCCCCTCCAAGTGGATGGGCATTGCCATTCAAATTGTGTGCAGGCAACAAGTATTGGGATTGATTATGGGGGGGGGGGGCTCTTACCTGCCTCCCCCCATATTTTATTCAAGTTGGCACCCTGGAGGTCAGGTCTAGTAAAGCCAAACACACCCTAAAAACCAATCTGAACCAGGGCTGGGGGACTCTGTGGCCCTTCCAATATGCTGTTGAACTCCTCCCCAGCCAGCAGGGTCAATGGTCGGGGAGGGAGCAGTGGGAGTTGAAGAAGATCTGAAGGGCTACAGGCTCCCCATCCCTTCCGGTCTACAGTTTTTGTCAGAGGCTTATCCCGGTCCTGTGACATAGAAATGTGGCTGGGAAACACCGCGCAGAGAACATACTGTGGGCAGCAGGTTCCTCAGGGGCTTTTTCCCTAATCCATTGATGTGAGAGGAGGAGGTGACTCTGGGATTGGAATCGCCTGTAGCAGAGAGAGGAGATCAGACAAAGAAAAGATTATTCCCGATAGATCTTTCTGTACTCCCTTTGCTGTAACCACGACAGGTCAGAGGGACCTAAACTTTTCCCCGGGATTATGATATTAGTATTAGTATTATTACAGTCATACCTTGGTTGTTGAATGGCTTAGTTGTCAAACAAATCGGCCCCCCGAATGCCACAAACCCAGAAGTGAGTGTTCCGGTTTGGGAACATTCTTTGGAACCTGGACGTCTGACGCGGCTTCCACGGCTTCTGATTGGCTGCAGGAGCCAGAATGGATTCCGTTCGACTTATGAGGTACAACTATATTTCTACTATCAACTACAGTCATACCTCGGGTTGAAGTTGCTTCAGGTCAAGTGCTTTTGGGTTGTGCTCCGCAACGACCCAGAAGTAACGGAACACGTTACTTCCAGGTTTCGCCACTCACGCATGAGCAGATGGTCAAAATGACATCACGTGCATGCGCAGAAACGGTGAATCGCAACCCGCGCATGCGCGGACGCAGGTTGCGTTTGCTTCAGGATGCGAATGGGGTTCTGGAATGGATCCCGTTCGTATCCAGAGGTACCACTGTATAATCAATGACCTATCAACAGATTCCTCCCTGACAGCTTACGATGCAGGATGTGGTCTCTGTTAACATAAACCCAGCCAGCAAGCCCCGCATTGCTAAAGGGTGCAGATGGTTCAACCAAGAGTGCCGCACAAAGAAGAAACACTGGCCTATAGAAACACTGGTCTAAACTATTTACCCCCAACCTATTTCAAAATTTAAAAAGAGTACAAAGCCCTTTTGGCTTAAAAAAAAAAGGCAGTCTGAACAAAACTCCTGGCCTCTGTTGCTGAATGCCTCGCTAAACAACGAAACAAAACTCTTCTGGCAACTGGCTTCCTGAGCAATAGCTCTCCAGCCCCCAGCTGTGCCATTCCAGCTCAGGTATGGGAAAACCATTTTAGAAATACATTCACGGAAAATTCAAATCTCCCCGCCAGTTTTTATGATGAAGTTTCAGCAGAACTGTCACTGCTCCCACAATGGAGCCCAGTTACAGTGGAAGAAGTCTATACATTAATTGGGAACCTTAAGAGTGACTTTATCCCAGCTGAATTGATCATATCAAATCAGCACTGGTGGGCTCCTCTTCTGGCGGCACTTTTTATGATAGTAAATAACTCAAGCAAAGTACCATCTAGCTAGAAACATGCAATAGTAGTCTCAATCTTTAAGAGAGGCCAGCCAAACATGCCTTCTAATTATAGGCTAGTCAGTCTGCTTTCAATTATAGAAAAGCTGTATGCCCGCTTTCTCTGTAACAAACTGACAACTTTTCTAAATGACTATAAATATATCTGAAGCTCGGGCAGCTTTCCGCGAAAACACTCAACATCAGACCACTGTCTAACGCTGTCCCTCCTAGCTGAGAAGTACACCAGACCTCTACAGGGAAAACTCTTTGTGGCCTTTATGGACCTGAAATCTGCCTTTGACTCCATCCCTGGATTCCAACTATGGTCCAAATTACATCTAGTACTGAAGGATAAACGTCTCCTATATCTTATTAAAGCCCTGCACAGTGGAAGCAATTTGCAGGTTAGGTGGTTGCAGGGCCAGCTCTCAGACTGTATTGAGATGGCCTGGGGAGTAAGACAGGGATGCATTTTGGCCCCTACCTTGTTCAGTTTGTTGTTTATTTGTTTTTAATTTCAATTTCTATTGGAATTTTATTTACAACATAGCACAAACAGCCACGCCCCAATACACAAATCCACCTCATTAAACGTGAACATAACATACAGTGAGCATAACATACAACAATACAAACAACAACAAAAAAAATACTTCCTTTATCCTGTATCTGGCCTCCTTATTTACTTCTTATAAACAGTTTATAAGATGTTCAGTTTGTTTTTGAATGACTTAGAGGCAAGCTTAATGGACCTTGATGGCCATCTTCCAAAAATAGGGACAAGAAAGACCCCTTTCTTGCTGTATGCGGATGACACGGCCATCTTCTCCCAAACCAGACTTGGCCTGAACTACCAACTAAGGAAATTCTGAGACTACTGCTCTGGTAATAGGTTATCCATCAATTATGAAAAATCAAAAGTCCTGGTGTTTGAGAAGAGATTATCCCTGAGTAAATGGGTACTGGACGGTCACAAACTAGAGCAGACCAAATTCTTCCGGTACCTAGGGCTTCTGTTCCATCATTCTAAGTCCTGGAAACATCACTGGCAAACCGCCTATCAAAAGGCGGAGGTAAGCAAACTGGCTATACTTCAATTCTTTTATACAAGGGGAGGCCATTATGTTCCATCAGCCATTAAGGTATTTAATGCAAAATCTGTCTCTCAACTCCTCTAGGCCTCAAACATCTGGTTCAATGGCTCATTCTCCAGGTTTGATGACTGCCAGGCAAAGTTTCTCTGGTCCCTCCTACAAGTTCCAAATTGTGTTCCAAAGGCAATACTATTTTTAGAAACAGGTGAATGTCTTCTGTCAAGTAAAGCATGGTGGGCTGCCCTGAGATACTGGCTCAAGATCTCAGTCTTTGGCCTAGGGAAGGGGTTCCATACCTTCCATACCTAAACAATGAGGAGTTTGCTAGCTCATAGATGAAAATGATGGTTAGAAAAGCCACTTGGCTTGGTATGCCACCTTCTCTCCTGTACCATCTGGGCTTGAATCTCTGAGGCAAAGCCTCTGGAACATATCACATAGTGATCTCCGATCTCAATCTCATGTTATCTGTGGCCCATTAGCAGTAGGAATTCACTATGGGTTTGGTGCTGCATATCTTAGAAATTTGTCTTTACCAACATATTGGCGTCTTTTACCAAAGCCAGATCAACATATCCATGACTAAACAAATAGCGCTTCAGTCTCCCTTCCCTGGGGGGGTGTTTGCATGAATCTGTATTTTATTCTGAATCCATGTTATGGGTCGTTGGACCGCAATAAAGATTATATTATTGTATTTCTATTTCTATACCACTTTATATTCTTAAGGGGGGAAAATCAAAGCGGATTACAACACATTAAAATATTAAATAAAACAATCCAGGAAAAATGACTGAAGAATGATATTTGCAGCCTTTAATGTTTTACTATGGATTTTATTAGTTACATCTAATCTATGTTTGCAGCCTTTGTGAATTCCCATTTGAATTTGCTTGGGTTCTGTACACCCAAAGAAAAACCCCATGAAATACCCCCAAATCCAAATTTGTCATGATGACTAGAATCTTGTTTACTTGCGTTGAAGTCATATGATATTCACAAAGCTAGTTTAGCACAGTATTTTAAGAAAATGTGCTATGATCCAGGGACATCCTTAGTTCAAATGTCTCTTCTGTCATTAGCTAGATAACAGCCTGTGCACGTTGGCTCAACAGCAAGTGTCACCACCAGTTCCAGGTGACCCTTTTTGTCAAGTCGGTGTGCTCTGTCATCCCTTCCCCCATGTCTGCAAGATGAGATGATAATGCTGACCTGCCATATCTTGCAGGCCTGATGTTAGGGTTACTGAGATAATGTTTAGGGAAGTTTTAAATCTTTGATGTTCTATTGTGTTTTTACTATTCTGCTGGGAGCTGCCCGGAGTGGCTGGGAAAACCCAGTCAGATGGGCAGGATATAAATAATAAAATTATTATTACTATAAAAGAACTGGAGCACTTAAAACTACTGCATAAATGTTAAGTCTTATTGTTATACAGTTATACAAATTCTTAAGTGCACACAAACTATTACTTCACATCACCTGGGTTAATTTGGGCGTATTCGCAGGTTGCCGCGGAAGCTGGCCGGTGGATGGGGCTTCCAGGCAGCGAGTGACTGGCTTGCACTCCTACAAAGGCACTGGGGTCAATTGCCAAGGTGTCGGGCACATTGCTCATCCGAGGCTTCACTGCGGCATAAAGGGGTCCCTCTCCACTAAGCGGGGCCTCGTTGCCTGGAGCAGGAGGAGGAGGAGAAGCGCCCAGTCCACTTCGCCGGAGCTTGTTCACAACCGCATAGGTATCAGCCATGTCCCTGATGAGCTTGGGTGGTTGTTCTGGCGCTGATGTGGGCTGAGGGTCAACCGGCACCGAGATGCTCCTGGATCAGGGAACACAGAGGTTTATGTGAAATCTCCACAAAAGGCGAAGGGACCTCTCTCAGGATAAGAGTTTATGAGTTAGGCTACTGAAGTTACCGGTATATATATTTTTAAAGGATGCATATTTGTAATGCACAAAATGTACATGTATATTTTCTCAAGTGATTTCTTTTAGTTATTCCTCTGCAGAGGAGTATAAAACAATTTAGGAACAATAATTGCTTTAAGAAATCTTATGCATGAGGAAGAGTTTGCGGTAATTTTACTTCTCAGCTGTAGCCCAGCCTAGGATTTTTCCAGAGGAACCCCCTGCCCTCCTCTCCATTTTGACTTTCTTCACCACCTCTATTGCATCTGCAGAAAACAGCAGCAGGAGACTTTTTCAGGTGGTTCGCAATTTAGCGGAACCACCTGTTACATCGGGGCCCAGTACGGGCCACATGATCTCCTGCAATGATTTTGCAAAGTTTTTTGCAGATAAGTTGCTCAGATTCGGAAAGAGGTAGACGCCACCGTGGGAGCAGGGCCGGGGCGGGAGAGTGCTAGAGTCCTGTCTAGTCAAATTGCAAAAGTCAATTCCAATCTGTTACCTCCGAGGATGTGGACAGGCTGCTTGGACGAGTGAAACCAACCACCTGTCTCCTTGATCCTTGCCCATCCTGGCTTATAAAAGCTAGCCGGGAAGGACTGGGCAATGGGCTTCGTGGGGTGGTGAATGCTTCCCTCCGTGAGGGAGCCTTCCCAGACCCACTGAAAGAGGCGGTTATTAAACCGCTTCTTAAAAAACCATCTTTAGATGCGGCCACGATGGCCAACTATCGCCCAGTCTCAAATCTTCCATTCTTGGGCAAGGTGATTGAGCAAGTGGTTGCTGAACAACTCCAGGCACGCCTGGAAGAAGCGGACCGTTTGGATCCCTTCCAGTCGGGATTCAGGCCTCATCACGGGACTGAAACTGCCTTGGTCGCACTGGTTGATGATCTCCGGCGGGCTAGGGACAAAGGTGAGAGCTGTTTCCTAGTTCTGCTGGATCTCTCAGCGGCATTGGATACCATCGACCATAACATCCTTCTGGACCGTCTTGAGGGGCTGGGAGCTGGGGGCACTGTCATGCGGTGGTTCCGCTCCTTCCTCCTGGGCCGTGTTCAGAAAGTGGTGGTGGGGGATGAGTGTTCAGACCCCTGGGCTCTCACTTGTGGGGTGCCTCAGGGTTCTGTCCTCTCCCCCATGCTTTTCAATATCTACATGCAGCCACTCGGAGAGATCATCAGGGGGTTTGGGCTGGGTGTTTATCAGTATGCAGATGATACCCAGCTCTACCTCTCTTTCAAATCAGAACCAGTGAAGGCGGTGACGGTCCTGTGTGAGTATCTGGAGGCGGTTGGAGGATGGATGGTGGCTAACAGATTGAGACTGAATCCTGACAAGACAGAAGTACTGTTTTTGGGGGACAGGAGGCGGGTAGATGTGGAGGATTCCCTGGTCCTGAATGGGGTAACTGTGCCCCTGAAGGAGCAGGTGCACAGCCTGGGAGTCATTTTGGACTCACAGCTGTCCATGGAGGCACAGGTCTATTCTGTGTCCAGGGCAGCTGTGTGCCAGCTCCATCTGGTACTCAGGCTGAGACCCTATCTGCCTGCAGACTGTCTCACCAGAGTGGTGCATGCTCTGGTTATCTCCCGCTTGGACTACTGCAATGCGCTCTACGTGGGGCTACCTTTGAAGGTGACCTGGAAACTACAACTAATCCAGAACGCAACAGCCAGACTGGTGACTGGGAGCAGCCGCCGAGACCATATAACACCGGTCTTGAAAGACCTACGTTTCCGAGCACAATTCAAAGTGTTGCTGACCTTTAAAGCCCTAAACGGCCTCGGTCCAGTATATCTGAAGGAGCGTCTCCACCCCCATTGTTCTACCCGGACACTGAGGTCCAGCACCGAGGGCCTTCTGGCGGTTCCCTCACTGCGAGAAGCCAAGTTACAGGGAACCGGGCAGAGGGCCTTCTTGGTAGTGGCACCCTCCTTGTGGAACGCCCTCCCACCAGATGTTAAAGAGAACAACAACTACCAGACTTTTTGAAGACATCTGAAGGCAGCCCTGTTTAGGAAGTTTTTAATGTTTGATGTATCACAGTATTTTAATATTCTTTTGGAAGCCCAGCCAGCTGGGCGGGGTATAAATAAATTATTATTATTATTATTATTATTATTATTATTATTATTATTATTAGAGCTGTGGTCACACAGAGCTTTTTGGGTTTCTCTCTCCTCCTTCCTAGTGAAGAACTGCATGCAGTTGCTGCTCCTTCCTTATATCACAGAGCTGTGAAGCTGGGGTTCTTTGTTCGTGCCTTCCAGCCCCAAGCCATGCTCTGCCTCTGTTTCCAGGCCTCTGTTTTGTGCTTCTCAGCTGGCTGCCTGGAAGCTTCTCCATCCAAGTCCCTAGACTGATTGGTGGAAGGCAGACTGCAGTAGATAAGGCATTAAGGGGAGGAGAGGTAATCTGAAAGCTGCAGTTGGAAAGGTATGTCTTGAGGAAGGCTTGACGGATGAGAAGGAGGCAGGGCTTTACTTCTTCACCCAAGTGATGGTTTTCATATGCCCCTCTGACATGTCCAAGCCTGAGCTTTGTGATTTGAAGGATGTCAAAATAGTGAGTACCAAGCTCAGAGAGATGCGCTCACAGCTGCTGTAATACAGTCCGTATTTTTTATTATATATAATAATACCCATATACTAGTGTCTGCCATTCTCCACTGAATAAACCCAAAATGAGCTACAGCTCCACATAAACATTCAAAGCATAAAACCAGGCAACCGAATAATCAATAATCACATCTACCATCTTAAAATATGAAAATGTATAACCAGCACCCGGTTTGGGGGGAAAAGAACCATGTTGTACAATGTGGAGGGTCTTGACCCCTTTCCTAAGGCAGCCCAAAGTCTGCACCAGCTGGGCCTCCCCAGAGAAGAACTCCCACATCTCGGGTGTCACTGCAAAACATGGCTCTGCTTTCCTGCCAAACCAAGACGGCTGGGCTGCCGTTTCCAAGGCTTCCTCTCTCAGCCTTCCTTACCGGTGGAGGACGGTGCTTCGTTTGAGCGGGGCCACAGCCAGGTGTCGGAGGGAGAGGGCGTCGTCATAGAGGGGAAGACGGTTCTGTGTCAAAATCCGGAAGAACAGAAAGGAAGTAAGGGACGATTTAGGCCAACACAGCTGTTTGAACATCCTACAGCAGGAAGTTTGCAGGAAGCCACGTCTGTGTGCTTCTGAGAGGGTGGCACACACACATTCAATCTACAGTAGCCAACGGGATACCCTTCAGAGGTTGTGGGGCTACAGTTCCCATCAGCCCCCGCCTGCATGGCCAGCTACTCCTGCATTTATGTGAGCATTCATTTATTTTTAAAATTAGCTCTTTGTTTTTCACTGCTATTGCAACATCACTTATGTGTCCCAGAACTTAGGACGGCTGCTATACAACCTTGTCAAGACTGCCTAGTCACACAGAAAGGAGCTTTCCCTGCTCCCCTGTCAAGCTGCTCACACCTTCAGAAATTAATAGGAATAGAGCCAGTGTGCCTATTAACACAGATGGTGTAAAATAAAAGTTTGTGTTTGTGCTTAAGAATTTGTTTAATTGTATAAAAACAAGACTTAGTTTTTATATAGTAGCAAGACAAACCCACCAAAGCAAACACAGATTTCAGTTGCTTGGAGAAAACAAGCTAATTTTTGTTTATTTCGTTTACAAACACTTCTGTCTCTTCCGAATCCAGGTGTGGCTGGTGTGGGGTAAGAAGCGCTACACTGGAAGAAGGCCCTGGAGCAGCCTTCATGCACAGATCTTAACTGACCTGCCTATAAGGCTGGGATGGGAAGATTGCTGGGAAGGGTAGTTTTCCTGCCACCCTTCTTACATAGAAGAAGAGTCCTGCTGGGTCCGGCCAAAGGTCCATCGCTCTGCTCTCCCATTGTCCAGGCAGATGTTTATGGGAAGCCTGCCTGCAGGACTGGAGTGCAACAACACTCTCCCCACTTGGGATTCCCAGCAGCTGGTCTACTGGGGCATCTGGCCTTCGACAGCGGAGGCAGAACAGAGCCATCACGGCTGGTAGCCATGGATCGCCTTCTCCTTCATGAATTGGTCTCCTCCTTTAAAGCCATCCAAACCGGTGTCCACCACTCCTTCTATGCAGTGGGTGAAGAAGGGCTTTCTTTGTCAGCCTTCAGATTCCTGGGGCGGCCCTGAGTCTTCCAGTATTCCCCTCTAGCTGGGGATCTTGTGTTTGAGGGATACACCCATTCAGTGGCAGTTCCAGGGGTTGCTGGGGGGTGGAGAGGCTTCCTCAGCCACGGTGCCCTCTCAGTGGGGCCTCTTCCTCCTCCTCCCCCTCGCTACAGCTGCCCATTCACTTCTCTTCCCCTCTGGCTCCAATGTGCGCCACCCAATCCTCTCTCTACTAATCCCCCCCTTATTGAGGTGTACATTCCCACAAGGATTGTGCAATTATTGGGCAGACAATTATGTTTAAAGTGTTTGCTACTCAGCTGATCTCTCCACACATGCCATTTGTTCAGAATTTTAAAAAGGGAATCAACAAACTGGAAGATGCGGAAAGGAAAAAGGGAACACCTACTGGTGTGAATGGGAGCAAGCAGTTTTGATCTTCAACTGCAGTTGAAGTGTGTGTGTGTTTGTGTGTGTAGCGATGAAGCTAGGCTTTTTTTTCACTCGGGTCAAAGACCCAGTAATGGCACCCCACGTGCATTTGCATACACACACAGGCTGGGAGCCTCAATGGTGCCCCTTGGGAGGCATCACCCAGAGCAAAAAAAAACCCCAACCCCCCCCCCCAATAGCTGTGGCACTGGCGGGTGCACTGGTCTAATGAAGCCAAATTCGAAAGGAGAAAATGTCGTCTCCAAGCAAGATCCAGCTCAAATGTGGACAAGCCCTGAGAAGCTTGGCTATGAAAAGTCTGAAGCAGTTGATGGGCTAATTCTTATCTCTCTGCCCAGGCCTGAGGGGCCTTCAAATGCCAGTCTCTGGGCCACCCATGGGTGTAACCTGGGGCGGGGGTGCGCGAGTAAAACAATAGAAATACTTAACTAACTAACCCATCACATTGGTTCTGCCCCCCTAACAAAAATCCTACCTATGCCCATGGGGCCACCATCATATCTCACTCACTTTGCTGTCCCTTTTGCCCCTCCCAAGCCCACAGAAAGTAACCTAAAGCCACAGAGCCTCCAGATTCTTGTGGTATCAGACTTACACAGCTGGAACTCCCCACTTAGTAGATCAGAAAGATAAGAGGCCATTTTGGGGGGAAGTGAATATGAAAGAGGAACCTCCTCAAAGCACAGATTCCCGGCAGGGGAATGTGTGCACTTGCACTTGTGTGCCAGAGACAGACAGAGAGAAAGACAGCTAGCTGGGTTTGCTTTTATAGTAGCTGCCTGTATCTTTCCCTCCATTGCCAGGATTCTTAAAATGGGGAAGAAATGAGCTTTAAACATGCCATGTGAAGGCAGCCTGCAACTCCTATCATCCCTGCCCACTGGCCATATTGGCTGAGGTTCATCTGGAGGGCTGCAGTTTTCCAACCCCTGCAAAAAAGGAAGGGGATAGCATTGCAGCTGTCCTGGGAAACCAAGATTAGTCCTTTTCCTCTTCTTAACATGCATTCAAAGCCAGTGTGGACCTGGGACACGAAGGTTTAACACCCCCCCCCCGCCCCGGGGTGACCTTGGGATAGTCGCTCTTAAAGCAGGGGCCAGGATGGGGCAGTGGAAGACCATGTATGCTGCCCTGAGTTCCTTGAAGAAAATGAAATATTTGCAGTATGAGAGCTAAAGCCACAACTGCAGGTACAGTCTTCAGGAATCTGCTGTGACATTTATGAATTCAGCTCACAAATATAACTCAGAAAGGCTTCGAAGGATCAACTAAATATTTGGTCAAGTTTGATTAAAACTCATGAAGAAATTTATGCCCCTCAAAAACTGGAGGTCTATGGGCTAGAAGCGTCTGTTTTCAGATTCCCCAATCAAAACAGCAATCCAAGGAGAAACTGCAATGGGCTGATCTCCACTGAGGACTACAACAACACCCCCCACCTCTTCTGCCAACTTTCACAGATGAATGAGGAAAAGCTGCCCTATGTGGGAAGTTCCAGTAACTCCAGTGTTGCTTTTAGTTTTGGATTTGTCTCTTACTTCTTTGACGTTTTCATAGTTTGAGTCAGATAAACTCAGGGCAGCCCGGAACATTTCAGTGACCGCATGGTATACAAACTCATACTGCTCCTGCCAAGAAAAGAGGAGATATGAGATATGAGAGGAGAACGTTGATCTATAAAGGGAAGCTCCAAATGCCCTTAAGGTTTGGCCACACTCGAGGGAAGCGGTCACCAACTTTTTGAGGCCCATGGACACAGGGGAATTTTTGAGCAAGTGCCATGGGTGCCATGCCTTCTCTAGTCCTAAAGGTAAAGGGTAAAGGGACCCTTGACCGTTAGGTCCAGTCACAGAAGACTCTGGGGTTGCAGCGCTCATCTCGCTTTATTGGCCGAGGGAGCTGGCGTTTGTCCACAGAGTTTTTCTGGGTCACGTGGCCAGCATGACTAAGCTGCTTCTGGCGAACCAGAGCAGTGCATGGAAACGCCGTTTACCTTCCCGCCGGAGCAGTACCTATTTATCTACTTGCATTCTGATGTGCTTTCAAAATGCTAGGTTGGCAGGAGCAGGGACCGAACAACGGGAGCTCACCCCGTTGCGGGGATTCGAACTGCGGACCTTCAGATCGGTAAGCCCTAGGCTCTGTGGTTTAACCCACAGTGCCACCCACATCCTACAATGCCAGAAAAGCTTACCCACAACTGACAGAAGGAGAGGACGTGTGCACTCACTTTGCTTTTCCAAGGGACCGGGCAAAACTTGGATCGCAAAGAATTCATAGGAGCCTTGAGAAGACCCATGCAGCCCAAAGAGCAGGTGGGGAAAATATCAGCCTTCCCACTTCCTCCTTCAGCTCTGTGGGTTTTCCAAGGGAGAAAAGGTAACCACCCTCAGCCCCTCATGATTAAGTGGTGAGAGCATCGGGGGAGCTCAGAAGCCTTTTTGGACATCAGGTGAAGCCCTCGAGGTGACCCCTGCTTTAGGAACACCAAATACCAAGATATGAAGATAAAGAGCCTGTACACTCAATTAGCCTGCTGCCCCCTGGTGCAGTGTGGGGTATTGTCTAGCGCTGGAGTGAGCCCCACTAGTGCCTGAGGTGGGCACCTGCGCAGCTCAATGGGGGAGGGCACACTGTGGGATGGGGTGCGCTGCCAGAGTGACTGCGTCCCTACCGGGCGCCATCCAGCTAGAGGGCACCGGGAGCGATGTGGTGGCTTGGGTACCCTGCAAGCCCAGTGCCACCCAGGGCAATTCACCCCTGCCTAGCTACTGGCACTGTCCCTTCGCCAGATTCAGCTGCCAGTCCAGCCATCTTAGAATGCTGGGGGACTCTGTCATCTTTGCTTCGGGCAGCAAAATGTATTGGTGTGGACAGGAGCGATGACTGCGGGGCTCACCTGGGTCTGAACAGCAGCTGGTCTCTGCTTCCTCATTTCTAGGACAACATCAAAAATACTGAAATGCGGGGGGATTCTCTGAAAAGTAGAGGAGAACTGGGGAAATATCGGCAATAATAATAATAATAATAATAATAATAATAATAATAATAATTTTATTATTTATACTCCACCCATCTGGCTGGGTTTCCCCAGGAACTCTGGGTGGCTTACAGTAAAACATCAGACATTAAAAACTTCCTGATACAGGGCTGCATGATATCTGACTGAAGGACCTTCATTTGGGTTCCCACATTTGCCACTCTGCTTTACTACTCCCTATTTCATTTGCTGTTTCCTCTGAGCTATGTGAGGGTATCATAAGAGGTATCTTCCCCAAAGAAGCAGAAGGCAAGGGAAGATGCGAATTTTGCAGGGATCAACCAAGTACTGTATCTTGATGTTTGTTGTGGGAGCTGAGACTCTGCAGTACAATAGTCCTCTCCAAGAGACATTTTTGTTCCTCGTTTTATATACAGATGGAGGCTATATATGAAGTTATGGACTGTGTCAACTCAGACAGCTGGAGAAAGGTTATATTTTTGAACACTTCTCCCCACCTCCAAGTGTAAAAACAAAACTACTTGTAAGTAATAGTCTTATTCTGATAAGCTAGTTTATGAACAACTGAATTGGTTCCTAGGATGGGACTGTCTTGTTTCCATGGATTATATGTAAGCTGTTTCAGGAGCCTTTTTGGCTGAGGAGGAGGGTTCAAATGCTCTAAATGAAAAAAAAATGTCCAGAGTTCTGCCATATATAGAAAACAGATTTAATTAAAGTGTTGCATGCAATGCACAGATGTAGCAAGAGGTTCACTACAAAACACACACTCACTGGCAAAGCCAGACCAGGCACTCGTCACACCTGGTTCTATTCCGAACATATTCCAAACAGAGATGCTTCAGGAATTCCATCTCTTTTGGGGAAGAAGGAGCAAATTCTATTAAAATCAAATTCTAATCATATTTCAATTAAACACCATTTTTAAAAACAAAGTCTACATGACATTTTATCCATCTGTCTGTCCGTTTGTCTGCCTATCCACCCACCCAGCCAAGAAATAGCCAGACACACAGTCACTCTTTAAACAAGAAAACAGCAACAGTGTCTGGTCAAACATCATTCCGATATTTGTTGTTCCAACAGACAGAAATATTGGACCAAATCCACCCAGCTTCCTCAATCCTCCATCCCTCAGATATGACTTGCCTAGAAATACCTGTTTCAGCAGCAGCTGCCGTATGTATTCCAGGGTACAGATCACACCTGTCCGGCCACAGCCAGCACTGCAGAGGAGGAAAGAGGGTGAGAGAGGGTCTGCAAAATAACAGACCTTCTTTCAGATCACATCCAGCCAGGAATTGCAATACAAATGAGAACACTTTGCCATTTTGTTTCAAGAAATTCTTTCAGAAAAATCTTCTTGGTTCATCCCCATAAATATAATGGCAGTGTGGACTTCTGGTGCTTCCTGTCAAAATGGGCGCAGAGCTTCGAAGTAGCGGAGACTGGCAGGTGAAGTGCAGTGGTACCTCGGGTTAAGTACTTAATTCGTTCCAGAGGTCTGTTCTTAACCTGAAACTGTTCTTAACCTGAAGCACCACTGTAGCTAATGGGGCCTCCTGCTGCTGCCGCGCCGCCGGAGCAAGATTTCCGTTCTTATCCTGAAGCAAAGTTCTTAACCTGAAGCACTATTTCTGGGTTAGCGGAGTCTGTAACCTGAAGCGTATATAACTTGAAGCGTATGTAACCCGAGGTACCACTGTATAAACAAGAATAACGAGGGCAATTGTCCTTATATGCTCCCCACCCCCATGTCCGGGGAGGGAGTGAGCTTCACCTGCAGATCTTCTGATACCCGGCTCTCACTCCAGATGGAGGCAGGAGGCGCTGGGTGCAATGCGCTTCGCTTATGGGCAGTTCTTCTGTACTTTGGAATTTTAATAGCATCTAATTTACAGACATATACTGGGCTAAGGAGACAAGATAAACTGCTAAATAAATCAGCCACTGAGCGACCACGATCTGAATTGGAGAGAGGAAGATTTCCATCATAACAAGGTGAAGTATGACTGGGCGAGGGGAGCCTTTACCTTTTCTGAATATATATTACATTTTGCTGCATCAGTGATTCGGCAACTCTTTCCCGAAATATCAGTGGATTGATAAAAAGCAAGAGGAAAACAAAGAGAATAAGATAATATTTATGGATTTTTTAATGGAAATGGGACTGTGTGAGAATGTCGATACGATTGAAGCTTCTAACTTCCACTGAATTGCAGTTAAGATTATGGTTCCTTGATCCACCAGAGCAGTGGCGGGACACCAGATCGTTAAGAACTAAGTACTGGAAGAGAAAGGATATGTTGGAGTTCTGCCTGGGGCTATGGCGGAGTGCCAGACCTTCGCTCAGACAAAGATGGTGCAGTGACGCAGTGGAAATAACAGCTTCTGAGAACGGAAGTGAAAATGAAAATGTGGAAGCATAGGTGCCTTTTATGATCGAATTAAAGCAGGGGAAATGAATAAACAACTGGAATTAACATATCACACAGGAAATTTATTGGATATAAATTCTGCTTGCAGAAATAAAAGTTATTAAATATGCAATTACGAATGGAAGTCAAGAAACAAGTGGCTGTCAACAAAGGATTAAAGTCAGAACTGTTGTTATTGGATTAATCAAGATTATGAAAGGAGGAAGACATAAGAACTTTGTAACCAGAAAGCCAGTACATGGGAAGTCATCTCAAATTGATTAATTTAGCTTTTGAATAATAGGCTCTCTTTCTTTTTAATTGGATTTTAATTTGGTAATGTGACAATGTGGCTTTTATTGGACTTGTAATAAAATTTATTATACCAATAATAATAATAATAATAAAAATATGGCCGTGTGCCCAAGCTTGGCCCCCTCACTGCTCCCCTCTAACTCCAGATCACTTATGAATGGGTTAAAGCACAACAAGTTCAGTGCAGATCCTTGGGAGACTCTGTGCTTCTCTCCTTTGTGACTTGTGGGGACAGCCCATTTGTTCCTGCTCTTTGCTCCCTTTAACCAGTTACTGATCCTCTAAGAGGACCCATCCTCTGACCCCATGACTGTGGTGTGGTCTGTCTATAGGGCTTTGCCCTGGGGCTGCCCCTTACCTGCAATGCACACAGATGGGCACAGTACTCTCACCCTGCTTGCTTCTCACTTGCTCAATCATGCCAAGGAAGTGGCCGTAAGTGTCTGGGATGCCCCGGTCTGGCCAAGCCACGTACTGGAAATGGGATAGCTCCCGCTCCTCCTGGGGGGAGGGGGGGAGAGGTACAGATCAATATCACCACGTCTGAATGGGGCTGACACAGAACAGGGGGTAGGAGAGGAAAGCCATTTGCACCCTCTGACATGTTTATGTTTGCTAATGCAAGCACCTGATACCACCTCAAATTAAAACCCATTCTTCAAGATGGTTTGTCTTCAACCAAGGAACTCTGGAACTCTGGTCCCGTGAAGGCCCGTCTACAGCACCGGTGGCAAACCCTAAACCCACAGGCCTTATCTGCCCCTGGACGATTCCTTGTGGGTCTCAAACCCCTTGGAATTTGATGGTGGTGATGAAATGACTGCACTGCAGCAGGGGCTCCTTTTCTCCTGTGCCATTGCCGCAGGGATCTGGAAGGAACACTCTGACATTTCCCGACCTGGATCTCTGAGCGCTGTCCCCTGTTTGTGGAGCACACCAGTCTCTTAACAGTGGTCAAAAGGAATGGTGCTTCATTCAGCAGCAAAGAAGCTGATTTTGCCAGCAACCATAGTAGGGATAGGGCCTGGGCAGAGCCTGATAAGGTTCCAGGCAATCAGGACGAAGCCTGCTATAAATATTCAGAGCCCTGCCTTGTGCTCCTGCCTGGTCTACAGAGCAGTGCTTTCTACGTGCTGCTCCTTCAGCTTCCAGCTCATGCAGCTGACCTTGAGGCCCCAGAGCCATAAAGTGCAGCCCCAAGACCTGGACTTGGGTGTGCCCCACAATTCCAGTGGGCCTTGCCTAGCAATTAAGTGCCATGGAGCAAGCTTTACCTTCTGAAAGGTCAGGGTAAGCATCCGCAGAATGACATCTGGATTGAGTTCCTGTTCTTTAACCTGAGGAAGAGACAAGAAAACCGCCCATCACATTGTTCAAAATATTCTTATCTCCCCAAATGGGAGACATCTCATTTGCTCAGTTACGCTGCCCACCTATAATATAGGCTAGAGATAGAGAACTCTTCAATCCCATCAGCCTCAGTCAGTGTAGCCAAAGCTCAGGGATGGTGGGAACTGTAGTTCAGCAACATCTGCAGATCCACAGGTTCCTTATCTCTAATGTAGGTACAATTGGACAGTGTTTTGTTAACCATCACAGTTCTGTTTTATGGGATAGCTTGCTTGACATGAGAAATGGCTTCCTGACAAACTTAAACCCTGGCGATTGTCATTTTGTGAAAGGTTCGGGAACTTTGACCAAATTCTCAATACTCTTGCCAATGGATGGAGTTCACTGCAGATGAATTATCAGGGGCAGAGACCATGCCTTTCTGCAGAAGGTCCCAGGTTCAATCCAAGGCATCTGCAGGTAAAGGCTGGGAAAGAGCCCCATCTGAAAGCCTGGAGTCAGTGCAGGCAATTTAATAATACTAATACTGCTACTACCTCGCAAGACGAATGCCTCGGAAGACGAAAAACTCGCAAGACGAAAGAGTTTTTCATTTTCTGAGTTGCTTCGCAAGACGGATTTCCCTATGGGCTTGCTTCGCAAGACAAAACGTCTTGCGCCTTTTTTTTTAAACCGCCAATGCATTCCTATGGGAAACCGTCAATACACAGTGGTGCTTCGCAAGACGAAAAAATTCGCAGAACGAAAAAACTCACAGAACGAATTAATTTCATCTTGCAAGGCACCACTGTAATAATAATCTATTATTTCTACCCCACCCATCTGGTTGGGTTTCCTAGGCCACTCTGGGCAACTTTCAACAGAACATTAAAAACAGAACAAAACTTCAGACATTAAAAACTTCCCTAAACATCCCATTTTGAGTTAGACGGACTAATGGTTTGACATGGGATCAGGCAAATTCCTGACTGGGCAGGAATTAAGTATGGGACGGATCCAAGAAGCACCTTGTAGCCACACAACATGTGATGCAGCTTATGGAGTTCGCTGACACATGAAATGGCAAAGGTAACTTAGCTGGTTCTCAAAAAAAGATGAATTAACTCCCAGGGAGAAAGGCCTTTCAGTATCTCTTTGTGATGAGCAGGGCTAGTTCCAGGTTTCAGGGCCCCCCTGTAAAGGGCCATTTGGTGCCCCTGGCCTCCATGTTGGTGGGCTGAGGGTGGCAGGAATGGGTGTGCCATGAACTGCTCTTTCAAATTTCCCTTTGTGCTCTGGAGCAATGCAACAGTGGGGAACATGGTGGGAAATGTTAGGTGTCAGCCTGAAGATCCAGCTGCTCAGTGTGGAAGGGCCCAGGGCCCAGGAATTGCCCAAGGGTGCCAGCTGCTAACATTACGTCTGGTAAGAGAGCAAAATATCTAAGAGCAATATACCTCCAAGTACCAGAGACTGTGGGACACGGGTGGCGCTGTGGGTTAAACCACAGAGCCTAGGACTTGCCGATCAGAAGGTTGGCGGTTCGATTCCCCGCGACAGGGTGAGCTCCCGTTGCTTGGTCCCTGCTCCTGCCAACCTAGCATTTCGAAAGCACATCAGAGTGCAAGTAGATAAATAGGTACTGCTCCGGCGGGAAGGTAAACGGCATTTCCGTGTGCTGCTCTGGTTCGACAGAAGCAGCTTAGTCATGCTGACCACACAACCCGGAAGCTGTACACCAGCTCCCTGGGCCAATAAAGCGAGATGAGCGCCACAACCCCAGAGTCGGTCATGACTGGACCTAATGTTTTTACCAGAGGCTGCGCACAAACTATGTGGCAGCTATAGTGAGCCCGTGGCCCTTAAGGGATTGCTGCACTACAACTCCCATCATTCCTGGCCATCAGTCATCCTGATGGGGCTCATGGGAACTGGGATCCAATGACATCATGAGGATGGCAGGATAGTCAGCCAGTCCTGCAACAGGGGAGGGCATCATATTTGCACTCTTCTTGTGTGTTTCCAGCAGGTGCATCTGCTTGGTTTCGACTGCTGGTATCAGAATGCGAGATGAGATGGGACTTTGGTCTGATCTAACAAGGCAATTCTCAGGTTCTTAACGACAATTCCCAGCCCTTCCTTAGTGAGAAGAAATGGCCTTTAATCCAGGTTAGGTTGGCAGTGGAGATGCCTGTGCTTGTGCATTGATGAAGAACTGTGCCAGCATCCCCTGCCAGGAAGCAGGCTCCTCCTTCTGCACGCAGCTTCTTCCTGTCCATGTGTAACAACCTCACCTGTGCCACAGAGAAGGATCCAAAATGCAAGGTTTCCTCTGCCAAAGGCCAGTAGCGCTCACACTTTTTCTGAGAAAGAAAAGGCATAGGAAAGCAAGAAAGGTTAGGTAAGAGAGGTGGTGGCAACATGGCTGTCCTCAAAACCTCAAGGCCCAGATGAGAGACCCCATGAGGCTTCCTAGCCTCCAAATACCATCTCTCCTTCAGGAGGCCTCACCTTGCCTAGTTCCACTTCCCGACAAGCCATGACAATCACCTGCAATGAAAGAACATCATGAAGCAGTGGTGGAGAACGCCAGGCCCAGAGAGAACAGCGGGGTGTGTAGAAACTGTACTACGGTGCATGGGTAAAATTTACATTTGCTGCTCTGTGCACTTTTGCTTCTGGCACCACTGGGATGTGGCCCATAAGGTTTCACAGACCTGAATGTGGCTGTCGGGCTGAAAAAGGTTTCCTTGCCGCTGCCATAAAGGAGCAGAAACATTAATTTGAATTTGCTTTGAGAGGGACTGTTCACCAGATGCCTTGGTGTCAGAGAAACTGGTCTTATACAGATCAATCCAATCTGCTGGGCGCAATTTGCACTTCAGAGCTTGCTTTAATATCTAGGATATTACTTGTGATCTGCCTGGACAACTCACCTTCACCTTGTACTGCCAAATCATGCGCCAGAAGTCCAGCACTGTGTGTGGAAGAGGCCCCTGGGTTGCAATATAGCACTGCTTGTTATCCACACCCTGTGGGAAGAAAAGAGAATCGCAAACGTGAACTGAACATCATGCATTCTGCTGAACACCCTGTCATCACCCCTGAGCTGGAGAACAGCATTCTATCTGAAGATAAGTGGGGATACACAAAGGAGAGGTTAGAGATTGGAATGAGTCAGAGGGCTTTGGATAATTCACCCATTTTATTTGTGCTTGACAAAAATACGTTGCATTCCATTGTAAATAGAATGGTCATACAACTGGGGTATGTATTGTCCACTTCTATAACATTCATGTTCTCAAAGCAATATTCTCAAATGTGGAAAATTTAAGTCAGCTCCTGGGGAGTGCATGTATCTTATCTCTAAATTTAGGGTTCCCAAGAGCCTTTAGACTACGTTGTCATCCCACTGTCAATTTTATCTCTGTAACCATGAGGACTAGAAATGTATTCTAGTAAACTGGGACTTTTAACTGATGGTAGGAAGAGCCTTCAATTCTGTCTTTTGCCATAATGCCATTCTAGTGTGCCTGATGGAACTTATCTGCTCCACTTCCCAGTGGGGAGGAGCTGCGGTGGACCGCATGGCCACCCACTCCCCACCGGGGGTGGGGGACTTTGTCCCCCATTGCCTGAGGGATCCCGGCCATGTCAGAGCCCGGCCAGCCAATCCGCTGGCCGGCGGGGTGTGGCCGGGACAGTTTAAACCGAGGAGCGAGCTCGCTTCCTCAATCACCCTCCCTCCCTATTTGCAGGTTAGGCACTGGCCTTGCTATGGATTTCGGTTGGTCGCCTTGGTTGTCCAAGGGGCCTGGTAGGAATTTTTCCACTTGGCAAATTGGCACTGGCCACTTGGCTTTCGCCTACCTCGTAGCAATCGTCACAACTTTGTTAGGGTTGCGGTTAGGCATTTTTTGACCTTGTGTGGGGGAGGAGAGGTGTGGCCATCACCTACCCCTCCATCTTAAGGGTATTCCGTTAAAGGAATCCGGGGGTGTTGATCTTGTCTTGGGGGCTAGGGCTTTGACACGACCCCGACGGGAACACCAGGGGGAGCTTGAGCTGGTTCGCATCAACAGGGCTCCCCCTACCGGTGGCTTACCCTTACTGGACTTCCTGCACAGTCAGATATAGTCGGGTCCAATCAATGCCTAAGCCAATACCGCTCACATTCTGTAATTCAATAAAGTTGTGGCCAAAATTTGCCCAGTAACATAAACCTAATATCTGTGTCCTTGTGTGAGTTATTTCCCAACGAGGGGGTGGCTGTGGGGTCTCGACACGCAACTAGCTTACCTTGAGAAATGAAATAAAATCATGAAAAGGCTACTATGGGACAAAAGCCCCCCTTCTCCATGGAGGTCACCTGCTGGATCTTTGCATCATTTGCTAAACTGGCCTTGCATGCTTCCAAGCATCTTCACTTGGGGGAAGAGCAGGATGCTGCCTGCACCTCTGCAGGGATACTGGACCCTTCAATCACTCTGACACAAAAGATGCAGCCAAGCTACTTGCTGTCAGAGTTGGCTGCCTCTTTTACCACTGCTTTGGGCATTTCTCCTTCCAGTCATGAGGCACAGGCCAGTCACTGATGCCTATAAAAACATGACCAGACCAGCCATGAGGCAAAGTGAGGCAACTGCCTTGGGTGGCAGGATCCCCAGGGGCAGCAGATCCCAATGTAGATCTTCATTTCCCCCTTGTTCCTGGTGTAGCTCTTGACCCACCCCTTCCTCCCTGATGGGCAGAGAAGTGCCATTTTGTGGTTGACCTGAGGGGCCCTGGGGGGAGGTTTCTCTGGAGGCAGGTCAATGCCATTCTTACACTTACACAGTGCAAAAGTAAAATCTTTTGGATGGTATATGACGATTGTGATGCACAGAGGAGCGTTCAGGGTAAAGCGGCTGCAATTCGGTGTCAGTGTGGCACCAGGCATATTCCAGAATCTAATGGACTCGCTCCTTAAAGGGATTCCTGGCGTCACCCCCTTCTTCGATGATGTGTTGTGTAGAATAGTGGGTAGACATAGCAGACGACACAGCGATTTCTCCAAAGCAGCTCTTTATTTTGTAAGCTGGAACAGAACTGAACAGCAAACAGCTCAGCCGGCCTGCTTTTATAGGAGCCGGCTGTCAACATTGTAGCAACAACAACCCAGGGTTTCCCGCCTAAAATAACTGACATGGACCTGAGTGAAAACTATCTACAGTATCCCCCTGCTGGCCCAGGGTGAGAACTTCAGTACATAACACCCCTCCCCACCGAGATAAGGCGTTAGTAACAATCGTAATGGTTTCCTTATATACAGCACTACATGTAATGGTTCAATTAGGCACAAAAGCATATCGGTTACATTTCCCATACTTAGACCAACAGTGATACATGTCCAACAACATAGTCCTTTAAATAAGTTGGGCGCTTGGAAACTCTGCCAGACCGCCGGGGACTGGCAGCAAAGTCCGGGGGGCCACCCAATTCTTGCTGAGGCTGTGGTGCGACCCTAGGTGGCGTTGAAACCAAATCCCCTGCTGTGGGTGGAGCCTCCGCAAGTGAAGTGGTCTGAGTCTGTGGTAAGTCTGGCAGACCCTCTGAAGCGGCTTGGTTCGGCTCCACACTGGCAGTTTGCGAGGGAGGTGTAGGTGGAGCCTCGCCATCTGTAAGTGTCTCTTCTGGAGCCACGAGCGCAGTTGGGGGCACCACGGTAGTGTCCAAGTCCCCAACCCTGCGCCTAAGCTGGTCTATGTGCCGGCGCCACAAGCGTCCGTCTTCGAGTGCCACCTGGTACGAGCGAGGTCCAGTGACTCCCACTACTGTGGCTGGCACCCAAGGAATGTCCCCCACATAGTTCCGGTTTCCTGGAACAAATGACCATGGTGCGTTGGCACAGCCTGGGGGTTCGGCCACGGCAAAGTCCGGGTGCAGCCGGTCGAGCGGTGACCTGGGGCGGCGACCCATAAGAAGTTCAGCAGGACTCCGCCCTGTGGCCGCATGATGGGGCCACAGGGGTGATGTGTTGCACGAACAAGTATTCGGCGACCCGCTCGTGCCAGTCTCCCCGGTCCAGGCGCGCCAGTGCCTCTTTTGCCGAGCGCACCATTCTCTCCGCTTGCCCGTTGCTGGATGGATGAAATGGTGCCGTTAGGGCATGGCGGATGCCTAGTCCCAAAAGATACCGCTCAAAAATGCCTGACGTGAGCTGCGGTCCGTTGTCGGAGACAAGGACATCAGGACACCCATGCGTCGCAAAGAGGCCTCGCAGCACCCGGGTGATGGCCTTGGTAGTGGTGGAGGGCATCAGGGCCACCTCCAGCTATTTGGAATAGGCGTCTACCACTACCATAAAGGTCCGGCCATGAAAGGGGCCAGCCAGATCGATGTGCACCCTCGACCAGGGTGTCTTTGGCGTCTCCCAGGTGTGTCCCTTAGCTGCCGGTGGTGCAGGCCTTGATTCTTGGCACGCTTGACAGGCGGACACCCAGGCAGTGATGGCATTGTCCATGTTAGGCCACCAGACGTAACACCGAGCCAACACCTTCATTTTGACAATTCCCGGGTGGCCAACGTGCAGAGCCTCCAGGACGTGTTGACGGAGTCTTTGGGGAATCATGACGCGGTCTCCCCACAGCAGACAGCCGCGATTTGCCGAGAGTTCATGTTGTCTGGTTGCGAAGGGCTGGATCTCCAGTGCAAAAGGCCCTTGTGGCTGCCCCCTCCACACCCAATTGAGCACATGGCTGATGGTGCGATCCTGGGCAGATGCGGAGGCCACAGTGGCAGCCGATACAGGCGCTGCCGGAAGATCCTCAATCAGGAGGAGCGATGAAGCTGGAGCCGGGTCTTCCACAAACGCTGGAAGAGGGCAACAGCTGAGGGCGTCAGCATGGCCCATCGATTTCCCCGGGCAATGGACAAGCTGGTAGTGGTAGGCAGCCAGGAAAACAGTCCATCGCAGCATGCGCGGCGAGAGGACCGGTGGAGTTGGACGATCACCGGCGAGGAGGCCCAGGAGCGGCTTGTGGTCAGTGATGAGGTCAAAAGTCCTGCCATAGAGGTATTCATGGAACCTCTTCACTCCAGCCACAAGTGCCAGTGCCTCCTTGTTGAGCTGGCTGCAATTCCGTTCCGTCGGAGATAGCGTCCTGGAAAAGTAGGCGAGCGGTGCTTCTCTTCCGTCTGGAAAACAGTGACTAAGGACAGCGCCGATGCCAAAAGGTGAGGCATCGCAGGCAAGGACCAGCGGCCTGGATTCACTGTACTGTACCAGCACACTGTCCAATAAAAGGAGAGCCTTGACCGCGTTGAAGGCCGCCGTCTCTCGATGACCCCAGGACCAAGGCGTCTTTGTGCTGAGGAGTCAGTGAAGAGGCTCAGCCACCGTGCTTTGTGGGACAGGAACATGTTATAAAAGTTCAGCAGCCCCAGGAACGCCTGCAACTCTGTCTTGTTCTTTGGGATGGGGGCCTGCTGGATAGCGCGGATCTTGGATGTGGTTGGGTGAAGGCCGGAGGCATCGATAAGATAGCCCAGGAACTCTACCTGTGGAACGGCGATCTGGCACTTCTCCCTCTTTACCTTGAGCCCGGCCTCTTGGAACCTGGTCAGCACGGCACGGAGGCGCTCAAACAGCTGCTGGTGTGAGTCTGCGGACACCAAGACGTCATAAAAATATGGTACCACGCCCGGAAGCCCTTGCAGGAGACACTCCATAAGGCTTTAGAAGATGCCAGGAGCCACACTCACCCCGAACTGCAACTGGCGGCAACGGAATGCCCCTCGGTGGGTGACGATCGTCTGGGCTTCAGCAGTGGCATCGACGGGCAGTTGTTGATAGGCTTGGGCAAGGTCCAGCTTAGCGAAGACCTTACCCTCACCCAGGGAATGCAGCAGGTGTTGGACAACAGGAACCGGATAAGAGTGCTGCTGAAGTGCCTTGTTGATCATGCACATGTAGTCAGCACAGATTCTCACCGACCCGTCTGGCTTGACAGGCGTGACGATGGGGGTTTCCCACTTGGCGTGGTCAACCAGCTCCAAAACTCCTTGGGCGATCAGCTTGTCCAGTTGTTCGTCCACCTTAGCCTTGAGAGCAAAGGGAACCCGGCGTGGCTTTAGCTTGATGGGGGCGACTTGTGGATCAAGGCTAAAGGAGATGGGCATGCCTGTATATTGACCCAAAGTGCCGTCAAAAACCTCGGCAAAGTCTTTGACCAGACCCTCAGTCTCTGCGTTAGAGATGCAGTTGATGCCAGTGACTTCCAGGCCGAGGGCATCAAACCAGTCTAGCCCTAGGAGGCTTGGCCGCTGACCTTCGACCACCACCAACCGGAGCAGGCCCGAAAAATCCTTGAAGGTGATCCAGAACCGGCCAACGCCTACCACAGGAATGTCGTTTCCCTGGTAGTCTCTCAGGTGTACGCCGTGAGAGTCAAGTTGCCTTTTGGACACTCTGGGTACCAGTCTTTTGATGGTGCTCCAAGACACGATGGACAGGGCATGTCACATGGAGCTCCTTCAATGAGCACCGTGACGTTCAGCTTGCGTCGCGTAGGCGAGTCAGTTTGGCCAATCGTGGTTCCAGACGAGCAGCAGCAGTTGGTGAGAGCAAAACAGCTTCCCTTGGCAGACTGGAGTGAAGACTTGGATTTGTGAGTCGGTGAAGGGGGGGGTGTCAGACGGAGCCGATCGGCAGACCTTAGTGATGTGGCCCCTTCTGGAACACTTCCTACAGATGGCGTCTCTGAATCGACACTTGGCACGGGAATGGTTGCCTCCGCAGCCGGCACATTCCGGTTGGCCCTGGGACTTCTGTTGGAACTTCCTGTGCTCCCGCTTTGTCTGGTGCATGTCATCGTCTTCACTGGAGGATGCCTCATCACTGCTGGCCTCTTCATGATGCACTGGAACTGGCTTCCTAGCAAGACGCGGGCTGCTGGACTTGCGGATCTCAGCAGCTTCTGCGGCCACAGCCTCCTCAATGCCTTTGTGTAGCGTGAGGTCTGGCTTGGCGAGGAGACGCCGTTGCAGATGGATGTCCCGAACCCCACAGATGATTCGATCCATCAGGGCATCGTCTAAGTCTCAGAACTCGCAGTGCATTGTAGCCTGTCTGAGGGCAGTGGTGTAGTTGCTGATTGACTCCCCCTCTGCCTGGTTCCGGTGGTAAAACGCATGGCGGGCAGGAATCTTGGACGGCTTTGGCGCGTAGTGGTTGCGGAGCTTCTCTTGGATCGTGTCCCATGGTGTTGCCTGGACTGCTTTAGGCGCAACCAATGCTCGGGCCGTCTCAAACACCTCAGGCCCACAGAGGCTGAGGAATAGGCCCTGCTTCCGTTCCTTTGATACTGCTGTCAGCTCGTTGGCTTGGAGGTAGCAATCAAACCGAGCGAGGTAGGAGTCCCATGATTCAGAGGCTGGTGCAAACGGCGGTAGAGGCACAAGTGAAGCCATGATTCCGATGCCGGCGTGAAGGGCGATGGATGGAACACAGTGCTCTAGCCAGAACAGTCAGCTCTGAATTGGTTCTGTCCAGTGATTTCGCTCAGTGATTTCGCTCTGTGATTCAGCTCAGTTCAGAGGATGGCCACATCTGGCTGTGCTCTGATGTCCACCTATCCCATCCTCATCGCCAGTGTAGAATAGTGGGTAGACATGGCAGACGACACAACGATTTCTCCAAAGCAGCTCTTTATTTTGTAAGCTGGAACAGAACTGAACAGCAAACAGCTCAGCCAGCCTGCTTTTATAGGAGCCAGCTGTCAACATTGTAGCAACAACAACCCAGGGTTTCCTGCCTAAAATAACTGACGTGGACCTGAGTGAAAACTATCTACAGTATCCCCTTGCTGGCCCAGGGTGAGAACTTCAGTACATAACATGCTGATTGCTGGGCCCACACCAGAGGAGTTTGAGGACCGCCTCCGCACCGTTCTGCACCGTTTCCAGACAGCAGGTCTCAAGGTGAAGCGGGAAAATAGTCTACTAGGAGTGCCTCAGGTGGACCTTCTGGGATTTATGGTGGACGCAGAAGGGGTCCACCCGACTGGCGACAAGGTACGGGCCATTTGTGATGCCCCAGCACCCAAGAGCTAGACTGAACTTCAGGCCTTCTTGGAACTATTGAACTTTTACCATTCCTTCCTTCCCCACAAGGCAGCGGTAGCGGAGCCCCTACACAGACTCCTGGACAAGCGGGCCCCTTGGGTGTGGGGCCAGCGCCAGGAGGCTGCATTCCAGGCAGTCAAGGACTTGCTTGTCTCAAACTCAGTCTTGGCACACTTCGACGAGAGGCTGCTGGTGGTGCTAGCATGCGACGCCTCGCCCTATGGCATTGGCACTGTCCTGGGACACCAACTCCCAGATGGAAGAGAGGTACCGGTGGCATACTTTTCCCAGACACTCAACACAACTGAGCGGAACTACTTGCAAATAGACAAGGAGGGTCTGGCAATCGTGAAGGGAGTAAAAAAAATCCATGATCCGTGGTGACTGACCACAAGCCGTTGCTTGGCTTGTTTGCACCCGAAAAGCAGACCCCCCCAAGTGCTGTCTCCTTGCGTCCTCAGGTGGTCAATTTTCCTTGCCAGCTACCAGTATGCACTGATTCACCGCCCAGGGAAGGTGATGGGCCATGCGGACGCCCTCAGCAGGCTACCACTACTGGAAACAGGCCCCGACCCAGCACCTGCACAAGAGGTTATGAGCCTGGAGCTGCTTCCCGACCGCCCCATTCAGGCACAAGAAGTTGCACACCATTCCAAGAAAGATAGGGTCATCTCCCGGGTCCTGGACTGGGTGTGGAGGGGATGGCCCAGCAGCAGCCCTGGGCCAGAATTCGCCGGCTACACAACCCGCAAACATGAACTGTCGGCCCACAAGGGGTGCCTGTTATGGGGAAGCAGGGTCGTTGTTCCCCAGCCCCTCCGCAAAAAGGGTCCTCACAGCCCTACACGAGACACAGCCAGGGGTAGTAAGAATGAAGGCCCTTGCCAGGAGTTATGTGTGGTGGCCGAGGGTCGACGGAGAGATAGAGGCCTGGATCAAACACTGCCAGGCCTGCCAAGAATCCCGCCCAGATCCCCCAAGGGCCCCAGTCCAGTCCTGGGAGTCCACCCGAGCACCATGGTCACGCCTGCATGTGGACTTCGCTGGCCCCTTTCAGGGGAAAACATTCTTCATAGTGGTGGACTCCTACACCAAATGGCTGGAAGTCACACTGGTACCGTCCATTTCTACATCCGCAGCCATCCGGGTACTACGCAGGCTGTTTGCAACCCACAGGCTTCCTGACACTCTTGTCTCAGACAACGGGATTGCATTTACGTCAGGAGAATTCCAAACCTTCACAGCGCAGAACGCCACCCGCCACATCCATTCGGCGCCATTCCACCCTGCCACCAATGGCCAAGCAGAACGTATGGTGCGGACCACCAAGGACACCCTTCGCCGCATGATGCAAGGGGATTGGGAGTACCGCCTTGCCACATTCCTCCTAGCACAGCACAGCACCCCCAGCTCAACGACTGGCCGGAGCCCCGCTGAACTACTAATGGGTCGGTGCCTTGCAATCAGATTGGACCGCCTTCACCCTGATAGAGCTCAGGATGAGGTAGTGGTGGGGGAAGGCAGGAACCCCCAGACCTTCGAGGCCCAGGACCCAGTGTACGCAAAGAATTTTGGGGCAGGCCCAGCATGGGTACCCGCCACAGTCACCAGGGTCACTGGCCCCGTGTCGTACGAGGTGCTAACAGATGGGGGGCAATGCTGGCGCCGCCACTGCGACCAGATACGGCGATGATTCCCGGGAGAAAACCAGGAGGAGGACAGGTCAGAGGAGTCCCAAGGGAACAGTGGGGCAGTGAGGCCCATAGAGCAGAAGGGGCCAGCAGGAGAGGCAGAATCGGTAAATACAGAGAGGACCCGTGAGGCCGAAAGGACACTGGAACCAGAACCACGGCTGAGCGAGCCGGTTGTGCCAGACCAAACAGCCCTATCACAGCCAGCATCCTTGGAACATGAGCCAGAACCTGAACCCCGGACCAGGGAACACCCCAGGCCTCAACGCACACGTAGGCCGCCGGCGTACCTCGAGGACTATGAATGCGACCTCCCGGGCAGGACTGGAACTTAGAGGGGAGGGGTGTTATGTACTGAGTTGAATAGGATCCAAAATGCAGCAGTCTGATTGGTCCTAGAACAATAGGATCCAAAATGCAGCAGTCTGATTGGTCCTAGAACAATAGGATTCAGAATGCAGCAGTCTGATTGGTCCTAGAACAATGCAGCAGTATGATTGGTTGGCAGGAACCACCCAATCATGCTCCAGATATAAGTGAATCCACAACCTGATTGGCTTACAGTAGAACTCCAGAATTAGCCAATCATGTGCAGCCCATTGTGTAAATAATGTATATAAAGCTGATACTTTGAGGGGACATTCATTCATTCCTCCTCACCACTATGAGCTGAATAAAGAGCATGAAATCACTTTGCGACTCTGAGTATATTTCAGTATAATAGGGAACTGAGCCCCCCCCCCCCCGCCCGCTTTAATCTGGAACAAAGCTTGCCAGTGTTTCAGCTGTCATCAGTTTGGGCAAATTCCTCTAGTCCAATGTGTTTGCAATGGGGAGGGGTAGGGTTCAGGACTCTGTTACCTGAATAAAGTTTGCATTGATGTAATCAGCTTGGGCTTCTTCTGTCAGGAAGTTCACAACAACTCTGGTCTGATCATCTGTGAGATGTACACAACTGGGAGTTAGTACCACAGATAGTCACCTGGCCTTAGAGAGAGAGAGAACATGAATCTCAGCATCTGACCTGTGGTCCCTCAGAACTGCAACTCCCAGCAGCCCCAGCTGCATAGCCAATGGTCAGGGCGTGTGCGGAGCTGCACTCCAGAAACATCTGGAGGGTCACAGCTTAGCCTAACCCTGCTCTCAATTGACAGGAAATGGAAAGAGGAGAGAGATTGTGAAGTCAGTGACCAAACCCCTGACTACATTGAACCACGGTGCTGTTTGGATCCCATGGCTTGGTGCGCCTAAGGTCATAGTGTACAGACGACTGACCAGAGAGTAGCACCCTGAGAGGTATGTCCTCAACCCCCCTGAGAAGATAGCCTAGGAGAGACCCCACCAAGGTGAGCATTGCTCCACAGGTATTGCCCAAGTAAGTGGACAGGTTTGCTTTACATTCATCCCGTGGATTAGGCTGGATCTGTGCATAGCACTATTCACAAAGAGAGCTCCTGGAGCAATTAGATTGGGGGTCCTCAAACTACAGCCTATGGTCCAGATCTGGCCCGCCAGGGTCCTGAACCCGGCCCGCCTGTCAATTGTTGAATCCGCCGCTGTCTAACGGGCCTATGGCCCTCCTCTCGCAGCCCGCCTCCCTCCTGCCACGGGAGGAAGTGCCTTGCTGCATTTCTGTTGCCATCTGAGCATTTCCTTCTCTTGCCAGGGTCTCCGTTAATTCCATTCTCGGCATCGCCACAGGTGCTTCCAACCTCTCTTCACACCCACCCACCCAAATCGCTTTTTCTTAGTTTCACCCCACAGGTGCACCACAACAAGGCACAACACCCTCCCCCCAGTACCGGATTTACATATAAGCTAAACAAGCTATAGCTTAGGGCCCCACTCTCTTGGGGGTCCCCCAAAAAAATGAAAGAAAAAAAAGTGCAGAGTGCATAGGAATTCATTCATATTTTTTTCAAACTATAGCCCGGCCCCCAACAGTCTCTGAGGGACAGTGAACTGGCCCCCTGTTTAAAAAGTTTGAGGACCCCTGAATTAGATGGTCCATAAGAAGAGACTTGCTGGATCAGGCCAATGACCCACCTAGTCCAGCATCCTGTTCTCACAGTGGCCAACCATACTCCTCTGGGAATCCCTGGAGCAGAGCCTGAGAAACTAAGGCAGACCAAAAACAAGGTAAAGTATCTGCTCATCATCACTAGCGTCACAACCACTCTGTCCTTCTGACCACCCTCCAGAGAGCAGCGGCAGATTGTCCCGTTCCTAAAATGAAGGCGCACACCCTAGAAAGTATCAACTTCCACTTTTTGCAGTTCCTCTGATTACTTTTCATCCATTAGTTAACTTCCTCAGTCTGGCCTCCTGATTGGCTTGGAGCTTTATATAAACTTCCTGGGCAGGGTTCTGGATACAGTTACTGCCCCTGGTTTCCAGCATCCCAAATCCTGAGACTCACTAAATGAGCTGCAGTGATGCCATAGTTGTGGAAGAGTAGCAGCCAAACCTTAGAAATGCACATTCCTGCTAGTTTGCATGAGAAGGGGCTAAGCCCACAGAGTTGTATTGCTGATAGGCAGACCATAGAAATACAGTTGGCAGAGAGGGCTCTGTGTGATGTCATTTCCCCTACTCTCCGGGAGAGGAAGGAGCATATTGTATTTCCTTTTCCTCTCTTTCTTCCTTTGACTAGCGTTGGATGCAGAGATATCTCTGTTTGCTCTGGCTTTAGGTACATGCCTGAAGCTGGTTGTACTGTAAATCTAAGTATTTTGCCAGCATAGCTTTTACTGCTGCCACTGCTGGGAACCAATGCAAATTATAAGTAAGAAATTCTTATGTTTAAACTTACTGTAGTTGCCTGATTCTTTGTTCCGCGGGGTAAGAAGGGAGAGCCAGCTTACTTCATAGCAGGACTTCCTCTAAATGAGGTTTTACAGCCAAATTCCTATGCTTAATTCTGTTGCCAAGGATGGGACTTTGGAACTGTTCAACCCACACATGTGGGAGCCTGGATAGATTAATTGCAATGAATATATCTTCTCCTACCCATTAAGACCCATTCCAGAATAGAAAGGTTCCTCATGATGTCAGGCACACAAGGACAGTGTGAGCAGCTGCTAAAGGGATAGAGCTAGAGATGTGAAGGCCCAGGAAAAACAAAAAAATCAGGGGAGGGGGGAGAGAGAAACAGATTTTTCTCATTCTTGGAATGATTCCTTGGCCATGATTTTTTCAATAGAGAAAAGATGGATATTTGGAGAAAGAAGGAAACCTCCTCTTCATATGCAATATTTTCTTTTCTCAGAATGTTGTGATTTTTTAAAAGTAAACTTTTAAAACAATATTGTTATAGTCAATAGGACAGCCACAAAATTCCTATAATTTGAGAGTAGCTGATGGATCTAGGGTCTAACTTGATGCTTTGAGGCCCTGAATCTCGGGTACTACAGCCTGGGACTTGGCAACACTCACTGGATGTTTTGCTGGTGACACGAGCAAATGAAAGACAATTCAAGGCACTCCTCGGGTGGAGGAGCCCAAGAGGAATGTGGTAACACAGCCTGATCCATAGAAGAGGAAGGGAGTGCCAAGTTGGGCAGAACTGGCCCCATGCCACAGATGCCAATATTAAAGCCACCACACAGTAGTAGTATTTCCTCATTGGCAACTCACATGGCAGGATGTCTTTGTAACGGTTCTTCTTGATATTCTCCTTGTTGCCCCCAGCTTCTGTTGAAATGCCCTGCTGTTGCCGGAATGCTGCCGCCCGGGCTTTGATTTCCTGCCGAGAGACAAGAGCATCCGTTCATTTATTAAAATCTTTACACGTTTGCCTTTCCATCTGACAACAGGTCTCCAAGGTAATAAAAAAAGAAAAATGGACATGTAACAAGCTTAGCAGGTTTCCTGGTGCCTAATGGAGGCTCTGGGGGATAAGAATGAAAAATACCCTCTTCCGCAGCTTTTGGATCAGGAATGGGGAAACCTGTGGACTGCCAGATGTTGCTCAGCTGCAGCTCCCATCATCCCTGATAGTTGGCCAGGCTGTCTGGGAACCCCAAGGTCCCTCTGTCCCTGCCACACCTTCCTTTTATTTATGTATACAGGCAACTTCCCATTTATGCGTGTTTGGGGCACGGGCATCCACACATGTGTGCATTGCCACAAACCTGAAAGGGGGCAAAAAGTGATCCTAAAAGGGTGCAAAAATGGTAACAATGGCACAAAAATAGCATCTAGCAATCCCATGAGCCTTTGTACCAACCTTTGGGGCCTTTGGAGAGTTGGAATTTGAGCAAGGAGGTTTGGAGGGGGCAATTGTGGTGGAATTTGGGGTGCTTTTTAAGGGTTTTTTTATTAATAAGAATAATAATACCCTACCCATCTGGCTTAACATCAATCCTTTCAAACTTCAAAGGGCTGCCTTTAAAGGGTTTCCATAAGTTTAGAGGGTGTTTGCATGCTTTTTAAATGGTGTTCCTGATGCACACGATATACACGTAAAAACACAGTTCCTCGGAATGTAACCCCTGTGTAAATTGAGAGTTTCCTGTATATCTAAAGCATTTATGGACTGAGTTTCCAGGCAGAACTCTCTTCATGTGGAACTTTCAACATGTAGTTTCAAAATGAATAATCATTCATCAATTATAAACATAAAATTATATAACAATAAAATTAAAACCAGCATTAATTAGAACCAGCATTAATCTTGTTCTCTGAAATGGAAGATTCAAATATATATATATGAATTGTTTGTATGCTTCGAATTTTACATTTTATTGGTTTTGTTATTACTGATGCATATTTTTACTCTGAGGTCTATATGACATAAAATGGTATGGAGCAGGGATTTCAAAACTGTGGTCCACAAGCTTCACATGGTCTGTAGCACATCTGTGGATTTGTGGTTGGAGATGGGAAAAGGCACCTCAATTGCATTAAATATTCACAGTGATTTTAATTGCATTTTATTTGCTTATCTCACTTCTTATATTATATTTTGTTATTACAGTTTGAATTCTATGCAATACAAATAATATATATACATAGTATCTATCCCAGTGCATTACAGTTGCATCAACAACAAGGAAAATCATTAAGTGGTCCACCAAGACCCCTCTGCAATTAAAGTAGTCTGTAAGGGGAAAACCCTTATAGAAGGAATGTAAATGAATAAACTGCTCGGAAGCCATTTTGGCAAGTGAGTGACTCCCAGCAGATGGTCAATGACAGCACTAGAGGCAGTGAACAGAGTGGTGCTACTTATGAAATCTTACAATCTCTCATTGAGTATATTTCTGGAGCGTGCAGTGTTCATCTGACCATGTTGTGCCTCATCAGAGCAGGTTTCCCTGGTGTGATGACACTGGCTTTCCTTCCAGGAACTGACTGGAACACTGGATGATGACTCTATCTACCTGTGGTCTTAACCCAAGGCAGCACCAGGTCAGGCAAGGGGTTATATAACACAGAGAAGTGTTCTTGAGGCAGTGTGAAAATAGGATTAATGGCCTCTGGGGGGCAGATACCATTAAGAAAACTGAAACAAGGAGGCTTTGGGAAATGGGGCTTGTGGATTCTGTAAAAAAGAGGTGGGACACACCTCTCTTCTAATATCACAGCAGTCCTGCATCAAAGTTGTGCACCCACCAAATAACAAGTTTGTCTGGCAAGTGTGAATCAGCCCTTAGTTTTCAAAGTTCAGCAGAGAACAACTGTGTTTATTTTACAAGCATGGATGTGGGGTACATCCTGATCTATCTCATTTATGCTGTGGGTGTGCATTGGCCATGCTTATGTCTGATGTACAATTTCCTCCTTTAGCAAAAGCTCAAAGGAAACCTGTTCAGTGTGCTCTGCAGAAACTGGCTATGCACAGCACTGAGGGGTAGGAACCAGTATGGACAGCCTAAACCAAATATTTTTTACACACATATATATATCTCCTGGCACGTGTTTTTGTGTGAAAGGGTAAAGATATGCCAGTACTTCAATAAATGTGCACACAAAGTGATTTAAACATAACCAAAGCAGACAGATTACGTGAAGCACAGGGAAGGGGCTTTGGATTTATGAACCAGTATGTTGGTCCAATGGGTTGTGAAAGTGAGGGGAACCCAGACTTGAACTGGAGGAGGAAATGCTGAATCAGGTCCTGATTTGTATGCGTGCCTGTAACATGCACCCTTTTAGCATACTGTTATTTGCATGCTCATGCTTCCTTCCCTCTCCCCCCCCCCAAAAAAAAAACCCCACATATATTTATCATTTGCTCCGGACCTGTCTCACTTTTCTGTCAAGCTGAGTGTGTGTCTGGCTTCTGCTGTATTCTGCCAGTGAGGGATGGCAGGTAATGTAAACAGCCCATTAATTCAGTTCCTTTCCTTATTTATTCACCTAGGGCTGTTCCCCATCCCCTGTGCATCATTCCTATGTCTGGGCAGCATCAACAAGTTCATCTTATTGTACAACATCATTTCTGCTTGCTGAGAAATTGTAAACTACAGTTTTGTTCACAGTACGAGTTTGCCACAATCTGTGGCTGTTGCCTTTCCTGCCATCCAAACCATAATGGGGAAGGGCTGTCACTCAGTGGTAGACCATCTGCTTTGCCTGCAAAGGTCCAAGGTTCAGTCTCAGCATCGCCAGGCAGATCATACCTGACCTAAGAGAAACCCTACAGAGCCACTGCCAGTCAGTGTGGACAGTATGGGTCTGGTTTGGTATAAGGCAGCTTCCACGATGCCTCTCCTCAAGCCCTTCACAGGCTTCCCGTACTCTTCCGTAAAGGTAAAGGTACCCCTGATCATTAGGTCCAGTCGCAAACGACTCTAGGTTTGGGGCCCTCATCTCGCTTTATTGGCCGAGGGAGCTTCCGGGTCATGTGGCCAGCATGACTAAGCCGCTTCTGGCGAACCAGAGCAGTGCATGGAAACACTGTTTACCTTCCTGCCGGAACGATACCTATTTATCTACTTGCACTTGGACGTGCTTTCAAACTGCTAGGTTGGCAGGAGCAGGGACTGAGCAACGGGAGCTCACCCCGGCGCAGGGATTTGAACTGCCGACCTTCTGATCGGCAAGCCCTAGGCTCTGTGGTTTAACCCACAGCGCCACCCGCATCCCTTGTACCCTTCCATATCTGGCTCAAATGTCCTGACTTTACCCAGACAATATTGTGGACTCTCCATCCTTGGAGGTTTTAAAGCAGAGGTTGGATGGTCATCTGTCATGGATGCTTCAGTCAAGATTCCTGCATTGCAGATTCCTCAGGGTCCCTTCCAGCTCTATGATCCCATGACAGCAGAAACTCTCTCACTAAACTAAATAGGGCTCTGAGCCTGGATGGTGAAAGGCAGAGTAGAATCTTGGGAACTGTAGTTTGTTAAGGGTAATGGGAACTGTAGTTCTATGTGGGGAACTGGGTGTACTTTAAATGTATGATGTGGATCTACCTGAAAAGGAGGAGCCAGGGGCACAACCTGGTGGATCCTGGGCAGAGCCTGCCAGAATCTGGAGTTTTCTCATTTTTCCACCTCAAGCTGTTTACTTGAAAGAACATAGTTTTACAGGTTGGATCAACAACATGATGACAGGTATTTCCAAGGTGAACCGTACAGCTTCCCTCCTAGGCAAGCTTGAATCGTCACCTGACCCATTTCAGAACTTAAGCATTGCCTCCTTGTCTTATGCTAAGTCTTGCTTGTTTCTATGCCCCAGTGGAGGATGGTCACTGCACAACAGTTTGATTTGCAGTGACCCTGGCATGCCAGATATGCTGTTTAAACCCTCAGAGAAACTTTCTTACTTGTTGGGTTCCTGGCACCTCTCTCTGCTGACCTTTCTCAAACACAGAACAATGAAGGCCAGTCTCCAAGGGTATGAGAGAGATTATATTTACTATTTATGTAATGCTCAAGAAACGAGGAGGGTTATACAACATCTCAGAACTGTCACCACGAATGACACCAACAATGAGAGCTAGCAGCCTCACATGGCCAGGCATGTGACACTGAAACCTGCTCTAGACCTTGCTAGCTTAGGAATCAGGACACCTGGATTCACGTTCTGTCTGTGTGGGAAATCAAGCATGACTGTATCTGGAGTTCATGGAGCTAAAAGGATGCAAAAATGGTAATGACTTAGTTTCCATTCCCCTCCTGTTTTCAAGGTCTGTGACAATACCTTGTTCTCGTGCCTATAAATTAGGAAGTAAAGTTGAAATGCAGGCGCACACAAATTTAGAGAAAGTTTCCCATTTTCACTTTCAATTCAAATTGGCAAGCTACTTGAACTTAAAATATCTGGAACCTGGATGCAGCCTGTGGGCAAAGCCAATGCTGGAACCTGGGGGCAGAAGGAGGATCACAGGACAAACCTGTCCCACCATAAGGAAATGCAATATTTGTAAACTGCTGCAGGGTGCAGTGAAATGAGGGTCCTTGGCCTCAACAAAACCTTGTAAGGATCAAAGCCTTATTGGACCAAGATCTTGAATGTGCAGGATCAATCAAGGGGACGTATGACACCAAGGAAAGCCACTCCCTCAAAAATACCTTAAGAGCCAAATGGCATGATAGCAAAAGATTTGTGACTTGAGACAGATCCACATCTTGCATTTAAAGTTTCCTCAGAACACATTTAAAGCGCATGACTTTCCCCAAAGAATCATGGGAAGTGTAGTTTGTTAAGGGTTTTAGTTATGGGAGGGGGAAACTATATTTCCCAGGAATATTCCCAGGAAGCCATGTACTTTAAATGTGCATTGGATGTGCTTGACATGTGTGGATCTGTATTCAGGTGCATGTGTTTTGAAGAAGCTCAATGCAGCTTGTGCAAGCCTCAGCTCAAATCAAGACCAGACAGGCCACCCACAGAGCCCTCCTAGAGTCAACTCATCTACAAGGTGACCACGTCCAATGCATCCTGGCACATGATATGCAGCAACCGATTGGGGGGCATGTGCAGCTTAGAAGGACTCATCATCTCAGCCATCTGACAGGGCACGGAAAAGCCATGTTGGCCGAGTCAGCTGGGAACTCGCAGTCTCAGGAACAGGGGACAATTAAGGCCCAGTTTTACAGGACAGAATCAAGTCTTGATTTTGCATGGTTCTTGATTCTTCGTACTATTAGCAAACCCATTGCCAGAACAGCACCAGGAGGTATCCGCAGATTTGAGGGGAACCCCAAATTTTGCAGAACTGCAAACAAATATTTAGAGAGGAGAACTGCAAAAACAAGAAAACCTGGAGGCTCCCAAATTGAGATGAGTTTCTTTCCCCCATAGGAATTAATGGCCATAATCATTCTCTTATGTTATAAGAATTTAAGGTCTCAAATATATAAATTAAATGTTCATAAATTTACAAGGCAAACACATACATAAAAATATAAATCACATGTCTGAAATAGTACAGGAGAGCAATCCTGAAACCATTTTGACTCCCCCAAATTGACCTCAAATGTTTCTCAGCAAGGAGGAAAGAAATGGGAAAGCCTCTCCATTGTCTTTTCCTTACCTGTCTTTAGGGCGTCTTTGTGTATGAATAGGGTGAGCCTGTGTCCTCAATTCGGGAATTAAAGCTTGCCGATTGAAAGGTCGGCGGTTTGAATCCTTGCAACGGGGTGAGCTCCCGTTGTTCAGTCCCTGCTCCTGCCAACCTAGCAGTTCGAAAGCACATCAAAGTGCAAGTAGATAAATAGGTACCGCTCCGGCAGGAAGGTAAACGGCGTTTCCGTGCGCTGCTCTGGTTCGCCAGAAGCGGCTTAGTCATGCTGGCCACATGTCCCAGAAGCTGTACGCTGGCTCCCTCGGCCAATAAAGTGAGATGAGCACCGCAACTCCAGAGTTGACCGTGACTGTACACTGGTACCTCGGGTTAAGTACTTAATTTGTTCCGGATGTCCGTTCTTAACCTGAAACTGTTCTTAACCTGAAGCACCACTTTAGCTAATGGGGCCTCCCACTGCCACCGCGCCGCCGGAGCACAATTTCTGTTCTCATCCTGAAGCAAAGTTCTTAACCCGAGGTACTATTTCTGGGTTAGCAGAGTCTGTAACCTGAAGCGTATGTAACCCGAGGTACCACTGTACTTAACGGTCAGGGGTCCCTTTACCTCTACCATCACAAAAGAATGGATGGGCTGCTCAAGTAAAGCAATCAGTGACCTTTGTCAGGTATCCTAGCAGACAGGATTTCTGCTGTAGACTGCCTCCTTCTGTGATGTATGTATGATGCTTTTAGGGGTGGTCTTGAGCTACAGGGTGGGCAATTTCAAAAGTCTATATAAGGGCTTGCACACCATTGTTCTGGGTTCCTCCTCCCTCCTGCATGTAGTGAGTGAGGACCCTGTTGCAACAGTTTAATAAAGGTCATGCTTACTAGCTCTTTTGCTTCTCAATATTCTCTGGTTGGCCTCTGTTATTTTCTCCTACCGATAGAGAACCCACTTAAGGGCTCTATACTGGCTTTTGGATACCCCACAAGGGAAAAGGAGCAGGTTTTTTCTACATCAGTTATATGGATAGAGAGGAGAAGGATACACTTAGGATGCCACTGGGAGAAGTGTGAAATCTCTTTCCTGCTGCTGGTGAGTCCAGCTGCATCAGCCCTGCCCCATCGTGCCCTACATTTCTTCATCATGCTAGCGTGTAACGGAACATGGAGTCCACAGCTATGTATTAATAACTCTTCTCTTCAATCTGCTTGCCAGCTCGGATCTGGGACCACATGCAGACACTCTAGCTTCTCACACCCTCCACCAAATAAACACGTCTACACTACAGAGCTAAATAAGTTTCAGAGCTATTTAATTGTCAGGGCTCCCAACCAAGGCCAGCCCAATACATTTTGGCAGCTGAGGCAGATCCCAAAATGATGCCCCCCTCCCTGCCAGAAAGAAGAGGGGGGGGGAGAGATTTACTTCAGCAACAAGGAGAGCAGAAATATCAACATTGGCATCTGCTGTCCCAGTGGACCCTGCCACCTGAGGCACTCACCTCACATGGCCTCATGGGTGAGCCGGTCCTGAACAAAAATCAACATCAAGATCTGCTGCCCCTGGGGACCCGGCTGCCTGAGGCAGCTGCCTCTCATGGGTGGGCTGGCCCTGCACCCAACAGAGAGGCTCTGGGAAGTGTTGTCAGATGAGAAGGCCAGTGGCTTCTAGTATAGCTTCAGGCACCAGGCCTGTTGGCGGACCAACTCTGCAAAGCTGCAAAAATGTCTCAAACATGACGTGAAGGCTTGGAACATCAACCCCACTTTGTGGGAATCCCTTGCAGACGACTGCAGTGCCTGGAGACAGACAAGTCGTGCATCCACAGTAATGAACAGAGGAGGAATGACCACTGGGAGGAACGCAGAGAAAAGGCGCATCTGTAACTGTGAAACTAGGCACCTTCATCTGCCCCAGCTGCAACAAAACATGTCTGTCCCATATCAGTCTCTGCAGCCACAGCAGGTGCTGTAACTCCAACGGTTTGACTTCACCCCAAAAGGTGCACTCCTCCATTGTCTCCCAAGACAGATGGATGCCAGCAACAACAACAATGCACACTTGCCAAACTATTATTTATTTATTATTACCTTTATGAGTTGCTTTACACTGGAACAGTCTCAAAAGTGACTTACGGAAGATAAATCCATACCAATGGAAACCAGTAAAACACCTTTAAAAACCACAATGTACATTAAAAGTGATCATCTAAAAATACTACTGTACTTAAGACAACTCCCAAGTTCTTCTGCAGGAACATATGGCAGTCAATCCAGATTTGGTATGGTATAAACCACCACAACCTGCACCTCTGCAGTGTTTTCTGAGTGTTCAAAGCACTTCATGGCCTTATCCCTGTAAATCTGCACAACAAAGCTGTAAAGCCAGTCACTGTTTTTATTATTAGTCTCATACTGCAGACGAGGGACTGAGGCTGAGAATGACTTGCATAAGGCCACTTTCCAAGTTCACGGCAGTGGTGAGATTTGAACTCGAAGTTTCTTGGTTCATAGCTTTAGGGCTTATCAACACTTACCTTTGTACTGATCTTTCTAGGTACAGCCCACAATTTAAAGAACAGTGTCTGAGCACCACCTCCTTTTTTTTGATCCAGAGCTTTCGCCGTGAAAACCTGCCTCTTCAAGTTCAACCAGAGCAAATGTCAGTCCACGGAAAACTAGAATTGATGTTTGCTCCAATTCAGCTTCAAAGAGCTGCTTTTCACGGGAAAGCTCGGTGCAAAACGAAAAAGAAAAACTGCTTGGGCACCGAGTATTAAAGCACAGATCTTTGCCTGAAAAGAGTACGCAAAAGGCAGCTGTGCCTGCTTAGTTGCTTATATAGCATCCTGTAAGTGTATACCTGCATGCAAGCTTTTTACACTAGTACAAATAGATAGAGCAGCCTAGAAAGATTCTTTTCCTAGAGTTGTATAGAATGAAATTTATCAGGAAATAAAATTCTTGTATTCTTATTGTGATGGAACAAATCAAGGGTGAAATATGCAAGGCTGGCCTGTACTATGGACAGATGGGACACCCATTTTGGACTCTAATCCCAAGAAGACCCTTGTCAACTTCTCTCTGCTACTGTCATTCTTGCGCCTTGTTCTAGTCCTAGCTTGGACACTAGTGTCTAGAACTAGAAGGGAGATACGAGGCAGCCCACTGTAGTTGCTGTAAGGTTATGGCTTTTTAGCAAGCATGCAATACTCATCTTCTTGCACTCCTTCCTTTTCTCCTCATAGATCTGGGAGCCCTCTGAGCATCAGAGGGATTATCTTTCCCTGGATAGCAGGCAACATGCCTGGAATGCAGTTGGGAGGTGCAGTTAGGCTTCCCTCCAGCACTCATCAGCTGGATTGTGTCATGTGGCAAATCATGGGTCAAAGCAGGACTGAAATGTCATTTTTAAACATGCTGGTTCTGTGAAAGTAATCACTAGGCAAGTCAACTTGCCACTCCTAGAAAATTAGACAGAAATTCAACTTCTGTAGCTTTTCTTGGAATGGAGATGCACAGGTAGAAAAAAAACTGTACCGGTTGAATTTATGCCTGTCACCAGGCCAGTAAAGGTATGGGAGGCCCACCAGGAAAAGGAAAAACCTCAGAGTATGTGAGGAAAATTCCTGGTTGTAGTGAACAGTGGGGTGGGGAAGAGGTGCTGTCAGCCAGTCCTAACCCAGGGCAGGGTGAGGTCTATTGCTGTCCTGAGTCACCCTCTCCCCGCCCAGGTAAACAAGACTCACCTGGAATTCCTCAGCCAGCTGCCCCTTCTCTTGCCCTGCCTGGGCCTCGACCCGGGCTAGGAAGCCCTTCAGGCTCTCTGCACAGCGGCTCATCCCTGTCAGAAGAGGGACAAGGCAGAGTGGGAACTGAAGGCTATGAAATGCTAAGAGGAAGTTCAGGTTCTGGCAGCCACGCCTCCCCAATGTGGCTGGTGGGATGGGCCCAGACCTGTCTGGCTCTTTGCCCTCTCTTGGGAAAGGGAAGGTAGCTTTTCTGCACACAGCAATCAGGGTGTGTGAGCTTCTCTGGACAACTGGCAGGGACAGCCTGAATGGCATCATCATTATCACTGGCAAAAGTCTGCACTGTCCCCACCCCTGTCTAGGGAATATTATCCTGTGTCCAAGGTTTCTGGCAATATTGTCCCAGGGGCAGCTGTAGCTCAGAGTGTGAGCCAGGACTGTAGTGGGAAACACAATTCAGAAACGCAATTCTCCGTGCATGTTCCTGGGGAGGTAAGTCCTCCTTGGTTCCCAGAGACATGTGACCAGTTACTCCCAGGGAAGTATGCATATGATTTCAGCAGGGCCAGTTCCAGAGAATCCCCCCACCCCAAGTGGTTGGGCTGAGCAATAGATCACCCAAAGCTATGCATGATCTAAGTGTCGTAGGGAAAGACTGCTATATTTGCGGGAGTGAGGAGGGCTTGGGCGATCTTGAACATTTCTTCTCCACAGACGCTGAAGAAGGTCGCCCTCTTCTTGCCTGCATCAGTGACATCCTTTGCCTCCAGGAGTAACTGGAAGTGGGTGGCATAGCCTTCCCAGTCTCCTGAGGGTGGGCTGAACCGCATGAAGCTGTTGTCTGTTGCCGTTCTGGGTCCTTGGGTCCTGGAGCTGTAGCCTGGATGCGCAGTGCGGTGCTGTGTTGCCTGTGGCAGCTGTGTGCAGTGCGCAGCAGACAGCTCGGCAGGATCCCACCCTTGTCGCCAGTGAAATATACTTAGAATCATAGAACAGAATCATAGAATCATAGAGTTGGAAGAGACCACAAGGGCCATCGAGTCCTGTAGTGATTTCATGCTCTTTAATGCAGCTTGTAAAACTGATTGAATTGCCCTCCAAACCTCAGGCTTTTATATACATTATTTACATGAGTCCCATCTGATTGGCTGATTCTGCTTCCCTCCTGGAGCCCAACTGGAGGCCAATCAGTTGTTGCATTCTAGGATCCTACTTGCCTATTGTTCTAGGATCCAGGCTTAGTACATAACACCCGTCCAATGAACTATTGCAAAGGCTTCTGGGACATACCTTTCAGATCACACACAAATTCAGTGGTGACTCTTAACGTGTTGTGGTCCAAAGCAACTGCTTAGGTTGCTTGTGCTGCCAGACCTGCTCTGGATTGCAGCCATAGAAGGTATATAGACCAGCAGGCCCACCATATTTACACAGCAATTCCATAAATGCCTACTCAGAGAAAGATTTGTTCAGTTCAATGGGCCTTACTCCTAGGTAAGTGTGTATAGCAGGAGTGGCAAACCCAATTTTGGGGGGGAGGACTGTGTGGGGACTTGGTCCAGCAGCATTTCCCCACCCCATAGTAGCCTTGATGGAACCTATATCCCTCTAAATGTTGTTGGACTCCAATTTCCATCAGATCTCACCCAGCATGGGCCATAGTCTGGGATGATAGGAGCTGGAGCCCAGTAACCTCTGAGGGTCATCAGGTTCCCCATCCCTGCACTATAAAGTCACCAGATGCCAGGGTCTGAAGTCACTTTGCTTTGTTGAAAACAAAAGCATTAGCTGAAGAAATTAGCTATGTTTCGATGGTAAAGGAGTAGGTGGATGTCATGACACACTCTATTAGTATGATGATCTTGAACAAAGAGGTTGTGAAAATGAAGGAAAGAGGATCAGCCAACACAGTCTGGGAAGATTTGGACTCCTTTATGGAGGGATACTAGCTTTTTTATGAAAGAGCCATGAGTGCCCAACTGAAGCAGTTCACAAGCAGGATACACCTCCTTGCACAACTTTCCACAACAGATTGAATGAAAAACTACTTGAGTTCAGCTGAGCTCTATTTCTTTTTCTCTTTTTTTTGAAATAATTGGTATTGGTTTTACAAATACAAAATATAAATGAACACAAACTGTAAAAACAAATCTATATAAAGATATTCTCCAAATCTTGAGACTTCCTCCCATCCCCTCCATGGCATCTCATTTTAAACATCTACAACTGCATATTCATCTATACTCCAGTTTTTATATCAAATAATATCGTCTATAATAATTTTTACACTACAAGTGAGTCAATATTCTGCTCTTGTTTCCATCCAGTCTCCTAAACAGCTGGGCTCTGTTTCACTCCACCATATTAACCTCCTGAAGGCAGGAAGGGAACAGTTCACAGACGCCTCAAATGCAACATACCGTATTTAGAGCAAGAGGCTGCTCTGGTTTCATCTCTTTCATTTTGTTTAAATCTAAACATAGCATTTCCTCTCACAATTGACCTCAACTAACCCTGCTCCCCAAAACCAAAGATTTTCAAGTGGGAGCTTCTCATCTACCCACAAAATCTCATTCCCTAATCTACAGAGCAGTTTTGTACTTTTAAAAAACGTTTAGTGTTTTCCTTTTTAATGATTATCAAAGGTATAATAAAAGGTTGTGTGGTGCTATTAAAAAAACAAAAAGGTAAAGAGATCAAGTATGAAGAAGCGGCTGAAGCACCTCCGTTGACCAAACTGGCATTTGATCTGGTGCATGTTTCATATGGAATCTGGGAGGGAGCTAGGCTTATCTTGTGACCGAGAGATACTCTCTGAGCTCTTTTTATATTAACATCTGTTTGCACCATTGAAGTGCAATCCAATCCAAGATATGTTTATTCAGATCTACTTTCTATATTAGGTTCAATGGGTTTGAATAGACCCACTAAAATTAAGTTAGGTCCATTAATTCCAGTGTGTCAACTCTTAGTACAACTTGATTGAATATTTTCCTATATACATAGCAATGTAAGGTTGTCGTCATGCTGCAGTTTGTTTGGCTGCCTTTGGTGGCCATGCCAACTCCAGAAGACAACAGGGTAGCAGGCTGCCCTGACAAGCTGTTTAACAGAGGGGACAGAAGGTGCTTCAAAGGGTGGTTTGACAAACTGCTCTGAGAAACACCTTACCCACTCCGTTGGGGCTGTGAGCAGAGGGGCTTGGGGCAAGCTGGGAGGGGATGGGTAGTTGCTGTTGTTGTTTAAGAGCAGTTTAATTGAAGAAAATAAAACAAAAAGTATACTGTTCACTTTTATAAAAGTGAACAATTACAATTACACACTTTCCATTGTCTCTCATAAATTGTCTCAATTGTCTTGGTTTTGTAAAGTTTTCTACTGTCTTTCAGGGGTCAATCATGACCTGCCAAAGAATTTAGATGTTTACAGTGTTCTTTTATGTATACAGTGGTACCTCAGGTTACATACGCTTCAGGTTACATACGCTTCAGGTTACAGACTCCACTAACCCAGAAATAGTGCTTCAGGTTAAGAACTTTGCTTCAGGATGAGAGCAGAAATCGTGCTCTGGCGGTGCGGCAGCAGCAGAAGGCCCCATTAGCTAAAGTGGTGCTTCAGGTTAGGAACAGTTTCAGGTTAAGTACGGAACTCTGGAACGAATTAAGTACTTAACCTGAGGTACCACTGTACACTTATCTTTCCAGCGCATCAGTACCAGTTTTTTGGTCACAGGGCAAAAAGAATTCATTTATGTTGTCTAACTGTCCAATTCCATTTAGCTGGTATGTCGTTCAAAAGAATCTTTTCCTCTGAATTTTTTCTTTTTTTCTGCAGTCGTATTTATGGGAGGGGAAAAGGAAGGGGCTGGCTGAGGTCAGAGGTCAGTAGGTGAGGTTAGCAAGCAGAGAGAGCAAGGGCAGGAGCCCTTAGTAACTCAGTAGGCTGCACAGAATTTGGTGTGACTTACTTCGGAGCAGATGTCATAGATGCTTTGGCTGTGATTCTTGCATTGTGGGGGGTTGGACTAGATGATCCTTGGGGTCCTTCCAACTGTGTGACAGCTGAACTTGATCTACACGTGATATTGTGTGTGTATCTATATATATCTCTTAGAGGCTGTCTTGGAGTGGGGACTGTGATCCATTTCTTCCTATTCTTAAATCATGGGCCCATGAGTGTATATATGGAAAATCCCTACAATCTGTAAATGAAATAATGCTTTTGAAGAATAAAGGCAGTGAATGGAGGATTCTGGTAGTCTTAATTTCCAGTTGTTAATTTTTTAAATGGGAGTTATGCACCTGGGGTCAAGCCCAGGACTCTTTTTGCCTCTGAGAAAAACTTGTTTTCTCCTGATTTCAGAGAGCATCAGTGGCTGCACTCTGCATATGCTCTGATGTATCTCCTTTTCTTCTATTACTTCACCTGTGCCAGGGCAGCCCAAGCTCTTGCATTGCTCATTTATAAAGTGTGTACACTACATGCAGACACCCAGGAACCCCAAAAGTGGGGGGGGGGGGTGTCAGGGAGAGAACAGGGGAGGGAGAGTTTCCTGCCTTAACTTTGCGGGAAAATACGGAATGATAATCAAAATAACCGTTGCCTCCTCAAAACTGGCTGCTGAAGACTGGGTTGTACACATGAGAGTGCTCAGCAGCATGCACACGTGAGCACAATGTCAGGACTCAGGAGTCACAGGAACTGGCTTGTTGCAGTATAGCTGCTGCCCTTGAGCTGCCAGAACTACAACTTGGCATCAAGTATTCTCAGGCTTTGAACTAGAAGGGCTATATAAATATGTTCTGTGTCGGCTGGGAGACCTTGGTGCAATTCTCACTGAAGGCCCTGCTATCTGCATGGCATTGCTCGAACTGGGATTTTTCACAAATGCAATTGCTGCTTACGGGTGTGTGTGTGTGTGTCACACTTTTGAGAATACAATTATCATTATCATCATCATATATTTATTTATATTCCACCTTTTTCCCTGATGCCAGTGGCAGACCTTGGCATCTCAAATTTCAGTGGCACTGCAATTCGTGTGATGCTGCCATTTGGCGCCCTCTCGCCTTAGAATAGAATCATAGAGTTGGAAGAGACCACAAGGGTCATCGAGTCCAACCCCCTGCCAAGCAGGAAACACCATCAGAGCACTCCTGACATATGGTTCTCAAGCCTCTGCTTAAAGACCTCCAAAGAAGGAGACTCCACCACACTCCTTGGCAGCAAATTCCACTGTCAAACAGCTCTTACTGTCAGGAAGTTCTTCCTAATGTTTAGGTGGAATCTTCTTTCTTGTAGTTTGGATCCATTGCTCCGTGTCCGCTTCTCTGGAGCAGCAGAAAACAACCTTTCTCCCTCCTCTATGTGACATCCTTTTATATATTGGAACATGGCTATCATATCACCCCTTAACCTCCTCTTCTCCAGGCTAAACATGCCTTCTGCTGGATGTCATAGTTGTGGCGCCCCAGAAACTTTGTGACTGGTGCAACTGCACTGCTCACGCTCCCCTTGATTCATCTTGCTGATGGGACTCAAGGAAGCTAACAGATAAAATCAATTAAACAAGATACAAGGCTGTATCTCCCGTTTGTAACACCTTTCTGTGCTATGCACATCACTGTGCGTTACGGGAAATGCAGAAGAAAAGTGCTAAGTTCTTGAGTAATCCATACTGTGTCTTCTCTTTACCACACAGCTCTGCTCTTAACTGTAATAGTGCAGGAAGCAGATGGTGTTTGAAAGGTCACTTAAAAAACAACCACCTCAAGGACATACACGTGCACTTGGAGGGCCATTTGTGCAGAGCTAGGCCTTTTCACCTTCCTTTTAAAATATAAGGTAAAAGCATGTACACCTTTCCCCACATTACATTACCTGCACAAAACTGTTAAATATTAAATAAAGTTATAGTTTTCCTTTGTGCTTTTCCTGCTGGGAGTGTATGGACCATCATTGAGATCTCAAAAATTTCGGTAATATATGGTGAAATGCTGTTGAACATAAATGCACACTTGCTGCCCAAACATCTGTGGCACCAGCAATGCTGTGATTTCTGAATACAGAAAGCTGTTGCATAGTGTGGGGAAAATGGGTTCCTGAATCCTTAAGAGCTATATAGTGAGCAGAAATTCAGTAGGTTAAGTTTTTTGTAAATTGGAAGTACAAGGAAAAGCTGTGTAATGTTGTGTTATTCCATATCCCTGATCCAAAAAAGTTGGTGGCACACACACAAACATATATATACTGTGTGTGTGCTACTTTTTGCTCACTGGGTCATATAGCAGGAAGGTGCCTCTAAAGAGCTATGTCTTTAGATGACAGAAGCAAGGTAGCAAAGCCACACACACATTGTGTCTTTAGTTATAATTGTCACTAGTAGTTCAGAGGAAATGACTGGACTTTGAGATTATATAGGGGGGGGGCATCCTTTACCTCAGTGGGTTTCAACTTAGGTACTAGAATAGCTCTACAGTATCAGTGCATACAGACCGCAACCCTTCACCATTTTCTGACAATCATAAAAATAGAAGACCATACTGGAGAACCGTGCTAGACCAGACTCCAGTTTGTGCACATGCAGTTTCTAGCATACTTTCCCCCTTTAATTTATAGAGAGAGAAATAATGCTATTGCATTCCATAGAATGGGAAGAAAGCAGTAATTGAAGACCCTCTCCCCTCCCCAGAGATTATGGAAAGTGGCTAATTAAGCGCTAATAAGGTCGTAAGAGGGACATGGGTGGTGCTGTGGGTTAAACCACAGAGCCTTGGGCTTGCCGATCAGAAGGTCGGCAGTTCGAATCCCTGTGACGGGGTGAGCTCCCGTTGCTCGGTCCCTGCTCCTGACAACCTAGCAGTTCAAAAGCACGTCCAAATGCAAGTAGATAAATAGGTACTGCTCCGGCGGGAAGGTAAACGGTGTCTCTGTGCGCTGCTCTGGTTTGCCAGAAGCGGCTTAGTCATGCTGGCCACATGACCCGGAAGCTGTACGCCGGCTCCCTGGGCCAATAAAGCGAGATGAGCGCCGCAACCCCAGAGTCAGCCACGACGGGACCTAATGGTCAAGGGTACCTTTATCTTTAAGGTGGAAAGAAGAGACCTGCTGGATCAGACCAAAGTCCCATCTCATCCAGTGTCTCGATTCCCCCCGAGGCCCACCAGACGCCTAGGAAGCCCACAAGGAAGGCACAAAAGCCACCAAGCTCTCCAGCTCCTCTTGTTACCCTGTTCTTCCAAGGCATTTGCTGCCTCTTACCTGGAAGGTGGCATCTAGCCATCAGGATGAATAGCCATGGACAGCCTCTCCTCTGTGAATTTTTCCAATTCCCTTTTAAAGCCATTGGTAAGTTAATGAAACTGAAACAGCAGCCCAGACACATTTTAAGGCCACTGATTATAAAGTGCAAGGACTTGCTTAGCATTCTGGTTAAGTTGACAAAGTCCCACCATGGCATAAGACCATCAATGACCAGGAGAATTCTGCTGTTTTCTCTCTCTCTCTCTCTCTTTCTTTCTTTCATTTTGAGACTGCAAAGATTGGGTACCTTGGTATTTATGTATTTATTTACTTATAGCATTTATATAAATGCCAAAAGGCTTCCGGAGCAGCTTACTAAAATCAGTTCTAAGGTGCTTCTGCCCTCGCGCTCACAATCCCCAAAGACATGAGAGGGAAGCCCAAGGTCAAGCCCAAGTGCCGAAGGCGGTGCCGGCCGCCTGGCCCTGGAGCCCCCGGGCGCCATGTCCCCTCCGGGAGCAAAGCTGGGACCGCGGCCAGGGCGACTCCGGCCACACGGCTTGTCCTTCGGAGAAGCGGACCAACTCCAAGGCACCGAGAATCCCCACAGATGGGATGGGCGAAGATGTTTGGGCCCCTGAGGCGAAGCACAAAATGGCTCGGAGGAAAGGGGCGAACGAAGGAAGGGGCAACGCGAAGCAGGGAAGGGCCCGGGGGGGGGGGGTCAGCCTTGGCCTAAGCGCAGGAGGCCGCGGTGGAGGCGGCAGCGGGCAGAGCGGCCAGGCCTTCCGGGGGCCCCGATGGGCCGCCCGAGGCGCCTGCCTCACCTTGGAGCCCGGGGCGCCCTCCGCCCGGCCTGGCGCGCTTCAGACGGCCGACCTCCCCGCCCGAAGTCTGGCGCGGCTTTGGCGGACTGATTCTCGGCCGCCCAGAGAGCTTTCTGCTCAGCGGGCGGCAGGTGCGGCGCTGCCCTATAGAAAGGCCCCTGCGCTGGGCTGCTTCGGCCGAAGCCTCCCTCTCGCGTCTCAGCTGCGGAGAAGAAGGCCTGCGCGGCGTCTTCGGGGCTTTTAATCACAGCCAAAAGGAAGCGGGGGGGGGGCGGCGGGATGGGGGTCTTTGTTGCTGCTGCGCTTCTGCTTCGCTCCCAGCCGCCTGCAGAGCTCGGGCTGGGCTGCTGCTGCTGCTCCCCCCGCAGGCTCAACCCGGCCAGGGCCGCCCGCGCCCCGCGCCGCCTTCTCGCGGAAGCCTCCGCTTCTGCTTTGCGCGGCAGAGCTCGCGCGGGCCCCGGGTGTTGGGCGACTGGGAGTTCGTGTTGCTTTGAACTCTTGCTCGGGTTTTTGTTGTTTTTTAGTTAATTGCTTTTAGCTAATTGCTTGTCATTGTCATTTTATTATTTTGGTGACTTTACTGTTTGTCTCTTAAGTAAAATAATACAGTGGTACCTCGGGTTACATACGCTTCAGGTTACAGATTCCGCTAACCCTGAAATAGTGCTTCAGGTTAAGAACTTTGCTTCAGGATGAGAACAGAAATCGGGCTCTGGCAGCGTGGCAGCAGCAGGAGGCCCCATTAGCTAAAGTGGTGCTTCAGGTTAAGAACAGTTTCAGGTTAATAATGGACCTCCGGAACAAATTAAGTACGTAACCAGAGGTACCAGTGTAATGATGAACTACTGCTCTTCTTGCGCGCCACCCTCAGGAAGCCGCCGCCTCCAGAGCGACCCCCCCTCCCGTCCCACTTCCTGGTTCTGCGCGTATCTGGAAGAGCCGCCTCCGCCCCGCCGCTCCTGGCCCCTCCCTCCAGACAAAGCCCATTTGGGATTGGTGGACGTTCCTGACTAGCCCCGCCCTTTCCTCGGGCCTTCGGCGGCTGCGGTTGATTCAGCCGGGTGTAATGGCCCCGCCCCTTCGGCTTCCTCTGTCGCTTCCCGCGGCCTCTGCCCGCCCCTTTTCCTCGCTGACACTCCGAAGCAGCTCGGGGCCGCCATTGGCCTTCGGCTGCATGCGCGGGCCGGGATTCGCGCCCCCGAGGCCCCGCCCCCGCCTCCCCGCTGCTCGTCCAGTGATTCGTCGAGGTGCTTGTCCGTTCCCCTTCCCCGCCCGCCCTCTGCGCCTTCGGGTCCGGAAGAGCGGCGACGGAGCGGCGCAGGGGCTGCGCGGCAATGGGGCGACGCGGAGCCCTCGCGCGGACGGTGAGGGGCGGGCGGGAGCGGGGCTCCGGAGGGGCGGGGCGGGGCGGCCGCAGGGCCTTCTCGGGCGAGGGGGCCTCCGGCGCTTCCCTCGGCATGGACTGGAAGCCCCTCGGGGCAGGCAGCTGCCGCAGCAGCAGAGAAGCCTGTCCGGTGCCGCAGTCTTTATACCCAGCCCAGGAGCAGTGCCTGGCCTGGTTGGCCTTCCCACGCCTCCCTCGCAGCAGCTGCTGTTCAGCGGTAGACTGTCGTGGCACCTGGAGGCTCCATTTAGTTTTCATGGCTAGTGGCTGAGGGTAGCTGTAGCTTAGAGATTTCCTTAAGCATTTTGCTCATCATACTAAGAATAAAATTTCGTAATGCATTCCCCCCTCCAAATGTTTTTTCTTTTGCAAAAAAAACCCAAAAGGCTTGGTGGGGTGTGATGGGGAAAATGGCCATTTCTAGCCCCCCCCCCACCGTCACATTTTTAGATCTGGCCAATAGGAGTTTATCTAAAAGAGTTACCTAAGGTTGTTGCCATGTCTGTTGGGTTTCCATTGATGTGCTCAAGGACGTGTCTGACAAAACCCACCTTGCATAAGAGAATTGCAACAGTTCAGCACAAAATAATAGTAAAATAACTGTCATCCTATGGGAGATGATTCTTGATGGAAATATGGAGGGCTGGATTTGGCAACTGTCAGTTAAAGATATTTCAGGGATGGCAACAGTTATGGAATTATGCAGTGTGTGAAGAAACACTTCATTTTGATAGCCCCAAAACTTTCTGCCAATTGGCTTATTTAAATTACTACGACTTAAGAGGGAAATTCTCAGCAGAGGTGGGAATCTATTATTGTATTGAGAAGGCAGAGTTGAATTGTCTCCACTCTCCAGCCTCCTGAAGGGCTCCTTTCCACTTTCTCCAATATGTACAGTACTTGGTGTGCTGCATAGCTTTCTGAGACTGCAACTGAGTGAGTTGCTGTGTTGTTTTGGGGCTGGGTTGCATGGATCTTTGTGAACTTTCTGGAATGGTTTGCTGGTTGACTAATGTTCAGGGCTGATGTGCATACATGTAGCTCTCTAGAAAGATAAAGAGATTTTATGACTAGTAATGGCTGGAACAGATTTTTCTTTTTGGAGTCCTGCTATGACTTTTTGGAAGGTGATGTAAGGGTTTGCTTTTGACATGTTACTGAAAACTAACATGGTTTAGCTATTCCTCTTATAGATATGTGTGTGGTCCCATATGTCTTGATAGACCTATCCCATATTCTCCCCCAAAAAGACACGTTTTCCCACTACACTGTGAACTGGCCTTCAGAGGCATCTCTGACTGGGCCATAAAGCAGCAAGAGGCTGTTTGCTCAGTTTGAGTTGCTTGGGCACTTGAACAATCTGATGTGGCGCCAGGTTCTGTAAAGGGGTACAATACATGTTGGATGCTGCTTTTGACACTTAATTTTGAACTAGGTTGCTGAAATGGCAGAACCTGGTTCTGCTTGGCTGTAGAAGTAATTACTTTTTTGGAAAGTGTTTATTGTTCTGAGCCTACCATTGCAGGAACTGGTGCCAAGGATGACCTAACACAATTAACCACACTCTTTTCTTACCAGTTACGGCTGTGGAAATCTACTGCAATACTTTTAACAATCACTGATCATGATTTGGTGCCTGTTCATTTGTTTGTTCCTTATAGGATTGACAGTACTAGTGGTACAGTAGTATATTCACATTAATCTTATTGTGAATGTGTAGTTTTGCAAATAACTTTTTTAAACTTGCCATGCCCATTCTTTGAGAGTGAGGATGAACCTATATATGACAATGGTGGCAGTGCTGTCTCTGTATCCAGACGGTTTCCAGTAGTCTTGGAGCTGCCAAGAATAAGAAGCTGCTCTGAACATCATGGTAGCACCATTCTGGGCAGATGCTCAGTTCTTCTGGACATAAAGGCTGGAAGAACATCTATGCAAGAATTCCTATACAGGAGGGAAATGGATCGTGAATATAGTTGGTAGCCCCAACTAAACAAGGCATTTCTTCAGGGCTGCGGAAGTTCAGAATCACTGCATAGAGTTTAATCCCTCAGAGATTATTATAGCAGTTGTGGAATGCAGCCACCTGTGAAACATCTAGGCCAGCTGTGAAGTGCAAGTAGATAAATAGGTACCATTCTGGTGGGACGGTAAACTGCATTTCCATGTGCTGCTCTGGTTTCGCCAGAAGCGGCTTAGTCATGTTGGCCACATGACCCGGAAGCTGTACGCCGGCTTCCTCGGCCAGTAAAGCGAGATGAGCACCGCAACCCCAGAGTCGTCCGCGACTGGACTAACGGTCAGGGGGTCCCTTTACCTTTACCTACTCAGTCCACTGCCTGTTTCTCTTTCTCTTGTTTTATTTTGAAGTAGGGTGGTATTACTAGTGTCACTTTGGATCCTGCTCCAACAGTTGAAGACCAGTGATCGAAGTCAGCCTTTCCCAACCTGGCTCCGCAGACGTTGTTATACTACAATTCCCATCATCCCTGACCATTGGCTGTGCTGGTTGGGGCTGATGGGAGTTGCTTAAAATCCCATTCAGGAGTTAAGCGCTAGTAATTCTGTTTCTCTCTCTGTGTGTGTGTGGTGATTAGTAACTAGGGCATTTCCTGCTGTCTCCTCTGAGGCATCCCTGCCCAGGCATGTGACTGAGATTAGAGCAGGGAGGGCAGGCAAGGCTGACAGATTGACTTTTGCATCTTGACTTTTGCATTTTGAGAGCCAGTGTGGTGTGGTGGTTAAGAGCGGTAGTCCTGTATTCTGGTGAACCGGGTTCGCGTCTCCGTTCCTCCACATGCAGATGCTGGGTGACCTTGGGCTAGTCACACTTCTCTGAAGTCTCTCAGCCCCACTCACCTCACAGAGTGTTTGTTGTGGGGGAGGAAGGGAAAGGAGAATGTTAGCCACTTTGAAACTCCTTAGGGTAGTGATAAAGTGGGAAATAAAATCCAAACTCTTCTTCTTCTTGTTTCCCTTGGAAAGCCCTTTTCTCCGATGTGCATTCATTTATACTTTCTAAACTGAAGGTTGAGGTTCTTTTTGCTGCTTCTTTTAGGAGGTGGAGGATGGAGTTAGGGTGTGAATGGAACTGTGAAGGCAGTGTTCTAAGTTCTGTCCCTAATTTGAGAATGGGGTTGGGTCTGGTGAGTAAGCGACAGAGCACCTGCATCCTGGTTTGTTTGTTTTTTTAGTTTTTGTAACACTGGGGAACTCTTTTCACATTTGCCTCTTGACTTCTCAGGAGCTGTTTGAGATGTAGAGGGAAGACCCTGGCTTGCCTTCTAAGGGTGGGATGGATCTCCCTGAACATAAGGCTGGGCTCAGCTCTGCAGAGACAGGTGAGTGGTTTAAGTCTCTGCCGTTGTGGTTCAGTTATTCTACCTGAGGCTGAATTTTGTTCATTAACAGTGGACCTTTTAGATGATGTGGCTGCTTACCAGATCAAGCTGGCAAAGCCTGTAGTGTTTTATATCATGACATAAACAGAAAAAGAGAGGAGCTTACCATAGGCCTCTCCCTTTTCTTTGCTGAGATTACAGATAGCAAGATATGTGTGGGAACCAATACCCTCTCAGCTAAAGTGGTGGTGAAGTTTGGTTGGGGAGAAAAAGCATTGAAGTGCTAGGTTCCTTTTCTAGGAACCAGTACTATTTTTCTAATGGCACCCACCTGAGAGGTGCCAGAACAGAGTTCCAGCGAGCTCCAGCTGAAAAGAAGCCCTGCTAGGAACCAATGATGGGCATAAAGGGAGATGAGGGAGACTTCATCATCTGACCGAGGAAAGTAAGGGATTTTGGGGTGGCTGAAAGACATGCTGAAGCTTGCTGTAAAGTTGGTCATGAAGTGTTGCAACTTTTAGTAATTGAGCTGCCTTTTCAGTAGGGTAAAGGCTGGTGCAAGTAGGGAGGTGAGGATAAGCTAGGACTCCTGAAATCCCTTACTTGTGCTGTGACTTTTTCCAGGTGAGGATGAGCCCTGTTCTGCATTGGATGAGCAAGGGGAGCTACCTGATGTCCCAGTCAATGGACCCATAATTGAGGCAGATGCCAAAGCGGATATGCAGGAGGAATCAAGTGAAAAGGACCTGTCTGACTCAGTCTCAACTGATAACACTTTGGAGGACTCCAGCGAGTTTAACCGACCTATGGTGATGGGCGATGGGCCACCTGGGGAGGAGGAAGTGGCACAGCTGTGCCCGGCTACACACCGGGATGAGGATGTGACAGCTGACAGTTGGCGGGCACACAGGAAACATGTCTTTGTTTTAAGTGAAGCTGGCAAACCCATTTACTCGCGCTATGGCAACGAAGAAGCCCTCAGCTCCACCATGGGTGTTATGATGGCACTTGTATCATTCATCCAAAGTGGGGATAATTCCATCCGTTCCATTTATTCTGGTATGGCAAAAGATTGGCAGTGGGGCATTGTTTTAATTACAATTAACAACTTGTTTTTATGAGGCTTTGGGACTCACTTGTGATTGGAAGTTGGGGCTTGTAGATTTTGTTAAGGATCCTCTACTTTTACCCCCATAATTCAAGCTCTGGAATAGGAGTTATTGGGCATGGTTGTAGCCAGATTTAAGCCATATCCCTATAGCTACAGTTTAAAATTACAGCTTAAAATTATTGGTTTCTTTCAAACTGGACTGGCTCTCAGAACCATGACTGATGCCTAACGATCTTGGAGTCTCTTGTTTCCACTGATAGTTAACAGTAAAGGCTGTGTAAAAGAATTTCAGTTATTGGGCAATAGAGGGAGTTGGGGTTTTTATCATGGTAATTTTCTTTTATATGAAGAAAGCTGTCATGTGGACTGCATAGCTATGTAGTTGTGATTTCATGCAAGCACAGAGAAGCACAAATGTTCTGGCTTCAAAATCCAGCTTCCTAAGAATTTCCTTTCATTCTTTTTCTCACCTTTGTGGTTGTAGAGACGCTTGGAAACATGTAGGCAGTGTCTGATGATGTCTGGGGAGCCCAGGGGTCAGAGACTGGACCTTGCTTCTCTGTTTTGCTCCATGCTGTTCTTCATGCCTAACAGAAGCAAAATAGTAAAAATTGCAGAATGAATTCTGCAAAATAGGGGAAACAACCCAAAGGTACTTAATATGCATAGCTAGTCCAGGCAGCTGAATTTATCTCTTCTTAGTGCATATTTTATTATGATCAGTAGTAGTAATACTCTTTTTTTTTTTTTAAGTGCAGAATGTGTCCTGCTCCGGCATGCAACGTTTCATGTATTTGCATCAAAGGTTGCTACCGTAAGCTCACTCAGCACTGAAGTAAGCCCTCAGTGGGGCTTCCTTATGAGTAGAAGGCATGTATAGCTTGCACTATAACACAGGACCTAGTGGAACATCTAGGGCTACAACTTGAAAGGGCCTGCCCTACTAGAAAAATTAACCAATAAACTGAAACTGACACGGGGACAAACAGAAGAAGATACCTTTTCCCCAGTATGGCTCTCCTTTATCACATACACAGCCCAACAAGACAATGACAATAATTCACCAACAGCATACAAATCAATATGGCTAACCTGATCCAAAACACACACATACCCCACTCACACACGAAAACAAAGATCACCACAGCCAATCACAAACAAACAACCACACCCTAGGCCAACCCCAACCTCTCACCACCAAAGGAACACAAGTGAACAGCACAAGCAACGCTGACACCAAACCCTACATACATTAAGCATAATAGAAACATCGCCACCCGACCCCACCCCCACCCATCTTTCCCCCCTCCACCCCTTTTTCCCCCCTCCTCCCAATGTCTCAACAAATGAAACGGATTTGTAAAAATGTTACATGGAAAAAATACGAGAGACATTACACATACTTCTGTAAAACAAGAAAATATTTGATAATAAAAAAAAAAACTTGAAAGGGCCTATTTATGTGCCTGGCTGCCTTTTTAAAAGAGTTGTTTGGAGTGATCATCAGCTGGAGGAGTGGGGAGGGAGATGGTGTACCCCTGTCTTTTGTGCTCCATCATAATATATGGCATATGCATGTTTAGATTTAGTAGCCTATCCTGCCCAACAAACTCACTCTGTGATCCCATAGGGGAAGAAATCTCATTCAGTTAAATATGATGGGGAATAAAAAAATAGTGACTATATAAAGTTGATTTTTTTAAAAAATAAAGCAATATAAAAATAAGGTTCTAATTAGTCTGTGTATCCTGTGTATCCTGGACTTAAATAGATCTACTTCAGTTCTGTTGTCAGGAAAAACTTAATTCCTCAACCTGTATAAATTACGTAAATTACCCAAATACAGTTATTTCTTGTTTGGCATAGTGGATTCTACCCCTTTGACTATTTGCATGTGTTTTCCTTCTGCTCATCATGGGGTTGGGAGACAGACAAGGAGCTACACAAGGCATTAAAATCCTGCCTCTGGCCGCTGGGGATCTTGTTCGGCCACGCTGCTGAGAAGCAGCTGATGTTGTCTAGAACGGTTTCAAGTATATCTTTGCAACCATAAGGGCAAGAAATGTGTATCTGAAAAAGGTATGCTCTAGGGATGCTAATTTTATACCAAATACTGCATTATATGGACTTTTTGCATTTCCATGGAATTGCACACTTTACTCAGTCTTGCTTTCCCCCTAGGGTTGATTGACATCTGGTTCTGTCCTATTTGTGCAGAGCTCAGTCTGCTGCACCTTCTGACTAGCTCTCTCCTTTCCACCACAGATGATCACAAACTGGTTTTTGTGCAGCAGGGCCCGCTGGTGCTGGTGTCCGTGTCGCGCACCTTACAGTCAGAGCAGCAGTTGCGGCAGGAGCTTTTGTATGTCTACTATCAGATTATCAGCATGCTCACAGAGGCCAGCATCACCCGCATCTTTGAGCGGAAAAAGAACTATGACCTCCGGCGCCTGCTGACCGGCTCAGAGAAGATCCTCAACCGCCTGCTGAACCTGGTGGAGTCGGACCCTTGCTTCCTGCTTGGTGCTGTGCGCTGCCTGCCCCTCCAAGCCTCCCTGCGGGATTCCCTGGGTACTTTGCTCCAGAAGGCCATCACGCCCAATCTGGTCTTCTCCATTCTGGTGGCCCGCAGTCAGCTGGTCACCACAGTGCAGGAGAAAACAGTGATTGAAGACTGCCGTTTAGAACCCACTGACTTGCATCTATTGCTCAACCTCATTGGGGCAACCTCTGCATTCCAAACAGGGGAGATTTGGACGCCTATTTGCTTGCCACGCTTCAACCCGGATTGTTACTTTTATGCTTATATTTCCTACTTGGATGCAGAATGTACCGTCTGCCTCATTCTTCTCTCCACGGACAAGGAGTCTTTCTATTCTGTCTCGGACTGCAAGAAACGCATTGAGGAGGGCATGAGGACTCAGAACTACCTGCAGGCACTCTCAAGCGGCCTGAGAAGCCCTTCCTATAGTGTGGGGCTGGTGGGTGTGCCAGACCTCCGGCACTTTATGTACAAGCCTCTGGATATACCTGATAACTACCGGCAGCTTCCCCAGTTCACCAGGTAATTAGAGGCATGTGTGGTCTGAGATATCCTCTCGACTCTATGAGAGCTCTTTGAAGAGGGCAGTGAGATGGAAGTGCGGTAGGGGATGGCTTAATTTGTTTGTGACTTGATACTGGCCCCTCTGAATTCTCAACGTTTCTCATGGTGGTGGGGGTGTTAGTGAAGCATTTTGCCTCTTAATGTTTTGACCGTCATTGACATGTTTCTGGAAAATATGATTTGGCTTATTTTTATGCTCTACAGTTTTGCTTCAGTGCAGTGTTACATGATATCTGTCCTGGAAAAGAGTACTGAAAATCTCAAGATTTAATTTGGGTAGACAGACAAAATCTCTTGGTTTGGAATATTTTTTTTAAACGGGGAGTGTCCTCTTGTTAAGGGACAAAGCTATTGTGTCCTGTAATGCTAATTGCTTGCCTATCTCTTTTCCTGCCATATTTATTTTTATTTATTTTATTTATTAAATTTGAATATCGCCCTTCATCTGTAGATCTCGGCAATTCACAACATAAAAGAAACATATAAAAACACAAAATACATAATAAAAACAAAAACAAACCAATACATTTGCAAATGAAGCAAATGTGTAGGGCTTGAAATTCATTGGCTGTAGACCATTAAAGAAAGTGAATGATTTTGCTTATTGCAATATTATTTGTTTGGGGAATGATCCAATCTGACACTTCATATGAATGTAGTAGCACATTTCACCTTATTATTATTTTATTATTTATTAGATCTATATACCAACCTTCATCATAAGATCTCAGGGCGGTTTGCAGAATAAAATATAAGATAAAAACAAGTAAACAATTAAAACAAAACAGCAAAACAATACCCCCCCCTTCCCAAAGACACCTTTAAAAGGCTGTGGAATATTCATCAGCCAGGCCTGGTTGAAGAGAAATGTTTTCACCTAAAAATATATAATGAAGGCACCGGGTGAACCTCCCTGGGGAGAGCATTCCACAAATGAGCCACTACAGCCTCCGGATGTCTTGTGGAAGAGGCACATAGAGAAAGGCCTTAGATTATGATTGCAGAGTCAGGGATGTTTTATATGGGAAGAGGTGATCCTTGAGGTATTGCGGTCCTGAGCTACTTAAGGCTTTATAGGTCAAAACCAGAACTTCGAATTGGGCCTGGAAACTAATTGGCAGCCAGTGCAGTCAGACCAGGATCGGTGTAATACTCTCAAACCATCTTGTCCCAGTGAGCAACCTGGCCGCTAAATTCTGCACCAGCAGAAGCTTCTTAACTGTCTTCAGAGGCAGCCCTGTGTCAAATACATTGCAGTAATCCAACCTAGAGGTTACCAGAGCATAGACAGTAGAAGTTAGGCTATCCCTGTCCAGAGCTGGGCCATGAGCTGAAGGCACTCTGGGCCACCGAGGCCACCTGAGCTTCAAGTGACAGCAGAGGATCCAGGAGTACCCCAAGCTACATACCTGCTCCTTCAGAGGAAGTGTAACCCCATCAAGAGCAGGTGATCTCCCAGCCATCTCTTCTTCCGCTCACAAAAAAAATCCCACCTGGTGTCTGTGTGACTTCACACATGTAATGGTTTTAGGTATGCCCCTTAATGTCTCATTCAGACATTCATAAATCTGAATACAAATGTGTTTGTAAACACTTAATGTTTTGAGTGAGCTTTTGTGGTGGATTTGCTGTTGTATAATGGGTAGTATGATCCTGTACTGCATGCTTCCTCAAACTCAGCCCTCCAGATGTTTTGGGACTACATTTCCCATCATCCCTGACCACTGTTCCTGCTAGCTAGGGATCATGGTAGGCCAAAAACAGCTGGAGGGTCAAATTTGAGGAAGCCTGCTGTAATGCAACAATACTTGGGTGATAAAGCAGAACAGTGCAGTTTCTCTTTCTCTCTCTCTCTCTCTCCCTCTCTCTTTCTTGCAAGTGTTAACTTGCTGCACAATCCTATTCCCAGAAGAAGCTCCATCCCAGAACTGATGTGTGTGTGTGTTAAATTTGCTATGTTGATGCATCTAGACTTAGCTTTGGGGGCAGGCAAACCTAGAGAGATGGTACAGCTCTTGCCTCGTCTTCCTCCCCCCCCCCCCAAGACTCCCAGCCAGAGGTTGTGGGAAGGGCTAAGATGGCCTTATTGAATTACAGCTTTAAATAGAGCAAGTCATGAGGTTTATCCCCCGCATCAAAAAGAATCCTTGTGTAGAAACTACTGGGCCGCAAGGGAGAACCTGAGGGTGGGCATCAGGAGATTCTTGCTAGCTGGCAAAGTCTTGTAAGTGGTACACAGAAATCTGGAAGCCATTTTGACAGGAGGTGCTACTGATTCAATGCTAATGCATCTGGAGTGCCAAAGGAATACTTGATTGGTCAGAAGCACCCACATTTCCTTGGGGAAAAGCAACTAGAAACAGCCCCATTGGCATCTGAAAGGGTTTTACATGTACAGTGGTACCTACGGTTACAAACACTTTAGGTTACAAACTCCGCTAACCCGGAAGTAGTACCTCAGGTTGAGAACTTTGCCCCAGGATGAGAACAGAAATCGTGCGGCGGCAGCAGGAAGCCCCATTAGCAAAAGTGCGCTCAGATTAAGAATGGTTTTGGGTTAAGAACGGACCTTCGGAATGAATTAAGTTCATAGCCCGAGGTACCACTGTAACTTGTTTTGACATGTGCCCATTTTGCAGCTTCCTTCCCCTAAAGACGTGCTAGGATATGAGGGGCGTATTCCACTGACCACTTTAGTACATTGTAGGCTGACAGATGGCTAAGGTGTATGCTTGTCCATATGCATATCTTGGGTGCTGCTATGCACAGGATCCAATTCAGAAAGACATGGAATTGATTAAAAAGTGACATCTTGCTGTGCAGTGCCTAAAGTTAACTCCTGTGTATGGCATCAGGTGCAGACAACACAATGACTGAGCAGCCATACGTTGGAAGCTGAAAACATGCTGGTGTTCTGACACTTTTCCTATAGCTTCCACTTGTCTGGAGCCTGGAAAACATGTTGGAGCCTAAACGTTTTCTGATTGTCAGACATTTCTTAGAGGCTTTTTCTGGGATTATATTTTTGTCCTTTGCCATCTCTGAAGAATTTGTTCAGTGGTTGAGGTGAACAGATCCCTCCCATTCTTCACTACGCCTGAGTTCAGTAGCCTGACCCGTAGTGAAGAGTGGTATAGAGGGACTCAAAGTTCTTTGATTTCCTGATATGTTTTTTTTAACCAATTACAGCCCAGAACTGGAGGGGCCTTACTGCAGTGAGAATGAACGGCACCGACTCTTTGACCTCTATCACTACCTTCACAGTCGTATCCACAGTACCTCACGCCCTCTGCGTCTCATCTACCATGTAGCTGAAAAGGAAACCCTCTTGGCTTGGGTGAGGAATGACACTGCGGCTGCTTCTTCAACTAAGAGACTTTGTGATCACTAGCTAAGAGCACAGCTACCTGTTATGAGGATAATACTGTACAGGACTCCCAAGTCCATGCTTTCCTCATGTCAACACTTGGCAGGCAGGAGGGAGGGAGGAAAGGAGTGCTCAACATTTCTCTTCACCATTGATTCACCCCTGTAAATCCAACCCCCTCATGGATTTAAAATATTGTTGGACTCAACTCCTGACGCCCCTCATGGTCAATGATCAGGAATGGTGGGAAGGCAGAGATTCCTTACCTCTACCTTAAAGGTAAAGGGAAAGGTACCCCTGCCCGTACGGGCCTTGACAGACTCTAGGGTTGTGCGCCCATCTCACTCAAAGAGGCCGAGGGCCAGCGCTGTCTGAAGACACTTCCGGGTCACGTGGCCAGCGTGACATCACTGCTCTGGCGAGCCAGAGCCGCACACGGAAACGCCGTTTACCTTCCCGCTAGTAAGCGGTCCCTATTTATCTACTTGCACCCGAGAGTGCTTTCGAACTGCTAGGTTGGCAGGCCTGGGACCGATCAACAGGAGCGCACCCCGCCGCGGGGATTCGAACCGCCGACCTCTTGATCGGCAAGCCCTAGGAGCTGAGGCTTTAACCCACAGCGCCACCCGCGTCCCTTCTACCTCTACCTTAGGTACTCACAAATAGTTTACTTTTTCTTATCAGCGTCCTATAAATTAGAGTAGCTGGGGTAAACAGCTTAGGTGAGTCACAGAAAACTTGTGACTGGCTTTTTGAGCTGTTGATAATCTGTGTTGGAGACGGCACCAAACATCACAAAGTTTAAGGATCACAGACATGCTTTCTGCTGTTCAGTGGATTAAGAGTCCAGCTCTTGAGTGAGGTGGCTGGGAACTTTTATAGGTTCTCAAAGGTTGGTGAAATCTGGTAGTTTAGGGAACTTGCTACCTATAAGGCGCTGCTACAGAATAGTAAGTTCCTCTCTTGCACATAGCTGCAGGCTTTGGTTTCCCAGCCATTCTACAGCTTGGCAGTATCTGTTGGCTGTATCTGTTGTCTAATGGTCACCTGCAGAGAGTTCCCAGCCTCACTACGGAATGGGGCTGAATGTTTTTTTCTCCCATCCTCTCTTCTCTAGGTCACAAGTAAGTTTGAACTGTATACCTGCTTCAGTCCTTTGGTGACCAAAGCTGGTGCCATCAATGTCCTGACTAAGCTGCTGCGCTGGATAAAGAAGGAAGAAGACCGGCTCTTCATTCGTTACCCACCCAAATATTCCACCACACCCAATCCTAGTAAAGGAAGCAAGGGGTCCCGGACTGATGGTGCTGAGAATGGCTTCTTTGGAGGTCTCTAAAGCCTAGGACTTTAATACTGAACTGTACCCTGTGTGCACCTCCTTACAGACAAGGAACTTCTCTGGGTGGTTTTGTACTTCACAAGGTGATCAGGGTCTGTGTGGGTATGAAAAACATTGGAATTTTCAGGCTAAGCTGTCCCTTTGGTGATTCATTCATAAAGTTTTAGCCTGCTTTTTAAAAGTTTTATATTACTTGTGATCTTTGGCACCATGTCTGCAGAAAGGGATTGAGACCGGACACAGACTGTCTGGTAGACTGGAGATTACTAAGGAAATGTGGCTCTTGTATTCTGGGAAAGTGGCATATAATTGGAATATGGGGGATTTCATATATTGATCCTGCTTAAATATAGTTTCTGCCTATTCTGGAGTCCAGCAGGTTAGAATTATCAGTGGGTAGGTGCTCACACCATGGATATTATCACTGGGGGTGGGGGTGGGATTGCATTCCTTATCACATTGTTTCTTTTCCTCCTAAGAGGGCATGATGGCCACTTCCATGCTTTTGGACAAAAGTCAGGAGGTAGGGAGTCTGGCTTGCTCTGTTTCTCTAAGAGTAGGTTCAAATTTGCAACAAATATGGTCTTGGTAATCTCTGAAAATACTTGCCTTCAATAACCTACTTGATTGTCCATAGTTGCTATCTTTTGAGAATAGCTGTCCAGCATCTAATCTAGTCGGTGCGAGAGGTTTATAAAGAGCCTATTACTTTCAGACAACACGTAACCTAGAGAAATGAATGCTTCCTGCAGAGGTAGCTGACTTGAATCAGGCTTATGCCGATTTGAGAGACTGTAAGTGAAGAGGCCCAGTTCCAAAGATTCATCTATCCTGGGACAATTGAAATATTTTATTAGACTAATGTCATCCTTGTTCTTTGGGCTATAATTGCCTAATGAATTAGGGAAGCAGCTTCAGTCAGCCCTTTGGCCTGACACTAAAGGATAAAGTTATGTTGAAGGGTATTTTACAGTCCTGGTACGTTAATTGATGTCTATATGATGACTCAGTTTGTACTGTGTAATTATGATGGATTATTGACATTCTTTTTAATGTATTATGTTGGAACCTAAATGGCTTTGAAAAATTGTCTCACTGTCCATAATTCTCCTCCCCCCCCCCCCGCCTTTGCCCCATCTTCTTTAAAAAAATTAAACTCCATCTTAGATTGAAACAGGAGCTGGCAAAAGTTCAGAGATGGAGAATCTTTGTTTTTAGCTGAATAACACGCTGCTCCTATAAGAGTTCTACTACTCTTTTTGTGCAGGGATAACACCAGCCCTTCCCCCAATAAATCTGTTTCTGTGTTGTTGTTTTTAAAAAAGGCAACAGGAAAGAACAATTGGACCTGTCTAAACAGCCTCCTGAGGCTTAATACTGACAAATAGCTATTTTTACATCCTTGTCAACTCCCAGGTTTTGTCTGAATGTACCACCAGTTGCGACAACTCCTCAGAAGGAGACACTGAACATCTCATTTTCTTGCAATTAACAGTTGCATCTTTGCCCTTCCTGAGCAGGTGCTGTTCTGCTGTGCAAATACGTGCCCTGTATGAATTTGCTACTCCTCCAGTGGGTCTGTTCTGTTTCCTGGTCCTTCCTGATTGCTTAAAAAAAGTATTACTTTTGTCCAAAGGGGAATATGAGGGAGCATCTGTTCTCCAGTGGGCCATCTTGGCACCCTGTTATTTCTCATGATGTGGTGGGGAGTAGTAAGTCTTAATTTAACCTGGGATGCTTTTGTTAAGTGTACTGATTGTGACCAGTTTTGATGTAGGCTGAGCACTGAACTGGATTCTACCCTCATTGCCAATACTGCAGTGACTGGAGAAACTATGCTATTTTGCAGGGTGTATCTGTTGCGATTGGATTCCTCCTGGTGCATGCTATGCTTCTTGCTCAGCTTGCTTTCGGCTAGCATGTTTTCTTGCCCTGGTAAAAGAACAGCAGTGATCCCATGCATAATGTGGCTTAATGACAATGAGGGTTTATATTTCTGACTGAACTGTTGTACCGAGAACTGGAAGCATCTTATTAAAAACAAAAAAGTCATTTTAAAATCAACGCCATCTCGGCATATCTGTTTCTTTCTCCATCTGCCACCATGTTTAGCAAAATATCTTCTGTTTTAGCTGGTCAGGATCAATTGCACTCTTTGGTTTCCAGGGATTCTCTGCATCAGCCTTGCAAATAGTAGGGCTGTTGTAATTAATTCATTGATTTAAATCTGCATAAGTTGGCATCTGAGGAAGCTAGTAGTTCTGTAAAGACATGTGTCTCACTAGGCATAAACTTAGAAGTACTGTTCTCCTTCTCTCACACAGAGGAGAACCCTGTATCTGCAGTCTGCAAAAGCGCTTTTACTAAAAAGGGGTTTTAAAAAAATCTGCTGGCCTACTTAGTTAGGATAATCTGTTTAAGCTATGCAAAGTGTTTTTCAATGCATAATCAGAACTAATTGCCTTCATTGGAACCCTTCAAGCAAGTCCCAAAAGGGTTGCAACATTTTTTTGTTCTACTAGTTTGCCTGCCTGCACATAACTCAGTGATTTGTTGCCTAAAAGAACCAGCTTTTCTAGAGTTTTCCTGCCTGGTCACCTGGCAGAGATCCTTGGATGCCACAGGCAATCAAGTGAGGGAGTGTTTACAAGTCTTGTCCATGCTGAGTTTATCTCAGGTTAGTACTGAACTGCAGCTGACTTGGAGCACCTGTTATCAAAAGAATTTTTGAGAAATTGTGTGGGTGCAACTCTAAACATTATATTTGCTTACTTCAACTGGCATTGCTTTGAAGTGAGGTGAAAAACTTACAAGAAAATCACAGAAAGTGTTAGAATTCAGCATTGAAAACATAGATGTAGCTGCCACATGTTCATTCAGCTGGTTTTCCTTGATGTGCTATGATTTTCCTGCATCTGCCTTTGTCTATTCTGCCAAGCACAAAAATATGATTGTGTTTAAGTTGGTTGTGTATAGAGTTATAATAGGCACTTCTCTATGAGATTTTAATTTTATTAGCTTTTACATCACTATTATTTCAGGAGTCTATATTTCTATTTAAAAATTGTCAATGAGAAGATCACAGCTAAGAAGGGATGGTATTTTTTGCATGGGATTGCTGATTGCTATGCAAACATTCAGTTCACTTACAACGTTGCAGTAATTTTGTATGGATGATCAGGTATAAAACCATTACCAGCATGTGAATCTGCACTGGGCAAGCTTGAGCTGCAGTGTAGATCCCCAACATGTGTTTTTCACAAACCTAGAAATGGAGCTATGGCTCTTCTCCCAAGAAAAACCTAAGAAACCTATGAGATGGCTATGGCTCAGTATTGACAGCACAGACAGACAGCAGACTTAGTAAAAAATGTTTGTATTCCATGTAACACATCTATATGGCTTCGTTGGATAAGAGCAATTCAGTTTCTTGCTCCCATTTCTTCAGATTGTCTGAGAAACTTTCAGATGCCCCGTTGGCCATATCAGTGGACCTATGCAATGTGTGGGGAACCTTTGGCCCTCCAGATGTTGCTGTACTATAACTCCCATCTTCCCTGGCCACTGGCCATGCTTACTAGGGCTGCTGGGAATTGTAGTTCAGCAACATTTGGAGGGCTGAATGTTCTGGCCTATGTGCAGAGAGCTGTGTGGACTGTAGCTCTTCTAAAATATTTTGAGGGACAACAGCCTTACATTGTTGGCTGCAGTTCTAATCTTGGTAGCTCAGATGTGTGATGCACTTCAGTTTATGGCGGTCCATGCAGTCAAACCACTGTGTAATCTCTGTCTGCATGGCTGACTTCCTGCAGTGTGGAGATGCTCCTGCTCTTAGAAATTCTCTTAATACACCTTGGTGTCTGCTTTAAGAAGCTTGCATCCTTGATTTGCCTTGAATATAAAATTCAAATGGCTAAGTCAAACTAGGGTTGTACATTTTTTTAAAGAAAGGATTCTCTCCCTCAATATGTACAATACAAAGGTAATAGAAGTGTCCTTAGTACTCATTTTCCTTTGTCACAGAGCCTGTTCCACAGAGGTTCAACAGGATAATCCTGAAAAGAATCCGATTGTGTCTTGGTCTTCACAAAAGGAATACTGTACTACCTTGTAACTTACCTAACTTTATTTTGGGGATTAGAGAAAGACAGGCCAATCATAACTAAATTTAGACAAGGCTAAAGTAATCATATTGGCAGGCGTTGTGACTTGAAACGGCCCTGACCTCCAATTCTGAATATGGCCCATTTTAGTCTCTTAGACCCTTTGTCCCAGAGTGATCCTGGATCCATCACTGGTGCTTTCCACCAGGCCCTCTTGCTGAAGAAGCTGTGACTTGGTCTGACAGGTGCAGATCTACTGAATGTCATTAATGACTTCAGAGCTTCAAGGCTAGCCTAACTAAAAATGTGCTTTATGTAGTGTTGCCTTTCCTGACCGTGTGGAGACTTCGAAGCTTCAGCCCACTGGGACATCGCTGCTGCCATGAGTGTTGGAAGGAAGACCTGTTCCCTGCAAGGCCCTTTCCATCTGGCCTAGGGGACAGGGACCAGACTCACCCTGCTCAACATAAGAGACTCCTGGGAGGACGGAGGGACATTGCCCTGCTGTGAGTCCAGACTCACTGGAACAAACTCCGGTTGGGGCAAATGTCAAAAATGCTTTAAAATGTTTTAAAATAGTTTTTAATCTGTGGCATTTTAAATGTTTTGTTGTTGTTGCTTTTTTACTCTGTTGGGGATGGGATAAACATTTAGTTGGGGCTGGGGATTAGTTTATTTTAGTATAAATGGTTTTTTAAAAATTAGTTTCTACTGTCTTACTCGGGTCGGCAAGATTTACCTCACCTGGGCTGGTTCACTCCAGCAGAGATCCCTCCATGGGCCGGATTGTGCGCACGCGAGTTCCAGCATCTTTGTCTACGCAGACATGATTTCCGGTGCCGCAGAATTGAGTCCCCTCACCTCACTGGTTTAGCGCAGTGCATGGGACTCGCCAAGCAGGCGGCTCGTGGGCCAGTTAAACAACCCCTATGGGCTGTTTGTGACCCATGGGGTTGCTGACCCTTGGTCTTACTGGTTTATTGTATAGTTTGTATTTTGTTCTGAAGGGGAGAGGGTCAGGGCTGCTTGGGAGTGGGCCCCAGCCAAGAGAATGGCTCGGGCCGTTTCCACAGGGGACATCCCATCTCAGTGATCACGGGTAGGCGGAGGAGTTATGCTAAGACCAGACCATGTCATTTCCATGGAGGCAGGTTTAGTCATTGTTTGAAGACTATCCCTGCCTCGGTTTCTGGTCTTGACCGGAAGGATACTAGAATCAACAAGGGAGACCCACATGACAGTAAGGTGCTCTTGTGCAATGCCAGGTCAATGATTCACAAGAAGGCTGTCATCCACTACTTGATCGTGGATGGAGGACTTGACCTGGCATGTGTAATAGAGACTTGGTTGGAACAGGCAGATGGGCTGCTTTTTGTCGCTGCTTGTCCACCAGGTTTCTCTTATGCATAGCAACCCAGGTCAGGTGGGTAAGGAGGTGGGGGAATGCAGTGATTTTTAGGAAGACATTAGCTTGCGCCAGGTGTCCTGTCAGGGAAGAGTTAGAAGTTTTCAGTTTATCAGAGGGAGAAAGCATTCCCCAAGGGGGGAGGGAGAGCAGTGAATCTAATAGAAGGGAGCAAGAGGAACAACAGGGAGGGACTGGCTGTTCACAGGAAAGGCAAGGGTTAAGTTCTAGCTCAGATTCAGAGGAGAGGAGATACAGGCCAGCTCTAGCCAGGAGGGTAGGAAAAAGAGCGGGAAAACGAAGGGAGAGGCGCCTTCGCCATTTTGAGGGTGGCTGGTCATGGAGAAGCAGAGCTCAGAAGGTATCTGAAAGAAGTGACTCTGAGGAAGAATAGTTAAAGTTAAGAACCGTTTATAAGATTGTTTTGTTAATACACAATAAAGAGTTTTATAAAGAACAAGAAGCATTTGTGTGGTGATCTGAAGAGGACAACGACCAGTCCTGACATGTCCTAATGGGAAGACCCAGTTTTCTGAGTGCATGTTCTGAAAGTTGGGCAGGTTTAGTCATTGTTTGAAGACTATCCCTGCCTTGGTTTCTGGTCTTGACTGGAAGGATACTGGAATCAACAAGGGAGACCCACATAACTGTAAGGTGCTGCTGTGCAATACTAGGTCAATGATTCATAAGACCACTGCCATCCATGATCATGGATGGAGGACTTGACCTGGCATGTGTAACAGAGACTTGGTTGGACGAGGCGCAGGGTCCTGTTCTTGCTACTGCTTGTCCACCAGGTTTCTCTTATGCACAGCAACCCAGGTCATGTGGGTGGTGAGGGGGGAAGCAGGGGGGAGGGGGGATGCAGTCATTAGCTTGCACCAGGCGTCCTAATGGGAAGACCCAGTTCTCTGAGTGCATGTTCTGGAAGCTGGGCAATAGGGGCAGTACAGGATTCCTTTTGGTGTACCAACCTCCCCGCTGCACCAAGGATTCCCTGCCTGAGCTGCTTTTGGTCATGGTGGATGTTCTCCTGGAAACACCTAGTTTGGTTGTCCTAGGGGATTTTAACATCCATGCCAACACGACCTTACAAGGAACCGCTCAGGACTTCATGGAAAGCATGGCCTCAATAGGGCTGTCCCTGAATAAGTTTGGCCCAGAATGCTGCAGCGAGGCTCCTCACGGGGTCTCTGCCATGAGAGCATATTCACCCAGTGCTTTTCCAGCTGCACTGGCTCCCGGTGGAGTACAGGGTCAGATTTAAGGTGCTGCTTTTGACCTTTAAAGCCCTTCGCGGCCTAGGACCCTCGTACCTACGGGGCCGCCTCTCCTGGTATGCCCCACGGAGAGCCTCAAGGTCCATAAATAGCAACACCCTAGTGGTCCTGGGCCCTAAGGAAGTTAGATTAGCTTCAACCAGAGCCAGGGCCTTTTCAACTCTGGCTCCGGCCTGGTGGAACGCTCTGCCTCATGAGACCAGGGCCCTGCAGGATCTGATCTCTTTCTGCAGGGCCTGTAAGACAGAGTGGTTCCGCCTGGCCTTTGGCTTGGAGCCAATTTGATTCCCTCCCCCACTTTCTTTTTTCTTTTCCCTTTCTCCTCCTGTGATGAGGCTACATTTTAATATTTTTATGTTTCAATATTTTAATGTTGTATTTTAATCTTGTTTTTAAGTTGTATTCATTCAACTTGTTTTTATTATTGCTTGTTAGCCGCCCTGAGCCCGGCCTTGGCTGGGGAGGGTGGGGTATAAATTAAAATTATTATTATTATTATTACTACTATTATTATTATACCCGAAAGAGCGTCTCCACTCCCCTCATCCACCCTGGACTTTGAGGTCCATCTCTTGAGGGCCTTCTGATGGTTCCCTCACTGCGAGAAGTGAAGCTACAAGGAACCAGGCAGAGGGCCTCCTCAGTGGTGGCGCCCGCCCTGTGGAATGCTCTCCCATCAGATGTCAAGGAAATAAACAACCAGCTGACTTTTAGAAGACATCTGAAGGCAGCCCTGTTTAGGGAAGTTTTTAATGTTTGATGTTTTATCGTGTTTTCAATATTCTGTTGGGAGCAGCCCAGAGTGGTTGGGAAAACACAGCCAGATGGGCAGGGTATAAATAATAAATTATAATTGTTATTATTATTCTAAAATGGGAAAGAGGCTGCTGTTAGGGATCCAGTGTCTGCTCCGTCAGCTTGTTATTTGGCAAGCTCAGTTCAAGGAGCCAGTGGCTATCCACAATGGCATAAATAATCATAAACAGTTTGTGCCATATCTTCAGCCTAATGCTCCACCGTGGCCTTTAAGAAGCATTCCCCTTTGAGTTCAGATACATCACCTGTGCTCCAAATCAGGTCTGGGCACAGTGAGGGGTTTTTTTTTGGTGGCTGCCCTTCAGATGTAGAGCTCTGTCTGCCTAGAGGCCTGTTAAAGTCTGGACATCTGTGTCTTCTGGAAGCAGTGCAATACATTTTAAAATTCAAACTGGCTTTGAGTAGGGATAGAGAGGTAAACTAGAATAACTTACGGCACAATTTCAGCTATGTTTCTTCAGAAGCAAGTCCGACTGAACTCAACGGGGGTTCCACCTGGTAAGAGGGGTTAGGGTTGGTTCCATAGTTCTTTTTCAATGAATCATTTATTGTGTTTGACTAAAAGCCATTACAAATCCAGTTACAAAACCAGCAAATCCAATAAAACCTATTAGGAAAGATCCAGAAATAAACAACCATTTAAATAGTTGACTCTGACCTGCTCAGATCTCTGTTTCATGGTGGTTTCTTCAGATGTGTAAAGAGGCAACAATGTTTTTAACACTATTACAGGTGGCCAACTTCCTTTTGCCACCTGTTCACTGATTCTGTACACTTTAGAAAGGCTGGTGGATGGGAGGGTGGCCTGTTCAAATCCTGCCAGCCAGATCACAGTATTTCACATTGGCGGGCTCTCATACCCCTGAGGAATGAGCTGAGTGTAATATACAAATGGAGGATTGGGAGAAATTATGGAAAGAAGGTTTCAGATTCACTGCATGTACAACAATAAAAGAAAATGTGATGAAAATGATGTATCGATGGTATGTAACACCAGTGAAGTTAGCAAGGATGTATAAAGGATGTAACAAATGTTGGAAATGTAAAGAAAAAGAGGGTACATTCTATCATATGTGGTGGGAGTGTAAGAAAGTAAAAAGCTTTTGGGAAATGATATATAATGAATTGAAGAAAATGTTTAAGTACACTTTTGTTAAGAAACCAGAAGCGTTTTTACTTGGTATTACAGGGAATGAGATAAATAAGAAAGAAAGGAAGCTATTTTTATATGCAGTGACTGCAGCAAGAATACTGATGGCTCAGAAATGGAAGCAAGAGGAGCTACCTACATTAGAAGAATGGAGAATGAAGATGACGGACTATGCAGAACTTGATAGACTGACGGGAAGGATCCGAAAATGACAAGATCAGAGATTTATAGAAGACTGGGAAAAGTTTACAGAGTATATGCACAAATTAAGTGAAAATCAAATAACGCTTGTAAGCTTTAAGGAAGCTCTGTAAAAAGAAATGTTAGAATATGAGTAAAATAAGACTTAATTTATAAAAATAATAGAAGTAAGGTTTTAGAAATGTGTAAGAAATTAAGAAGGGAAGGAGTATCAGTCAAGTTGAGGGAAGTCAAAAAAGAGAATGGATATAAAAAAGATGTATGAACTGTATAAATTTTATATTGGAAAAATCGAATAAAAATTATTCATAAAAAAAAGGAATGAGCTGAGTGGTTGAGAATAGCTGGCCTGTGTGGGAAGGTGTCATTGAAGGAGCCTAATAGACCCCTGGAGACCTGGGACCAGAGTCACAGTTCCTCCTCTCCTTGTCATGCACATGTTTGAAGCCCTTTTCTTGAGAAGTGTATATTTGGGCTTGGTTCTTGCTGGGGTTGCAGTGAACCCAACAGTTTGCTTTCCTTTGGGGTGGGACCCCTGAGGCTGGCTGTTTCTGAAGAACAGGGAGAAGCAAAAGGGGCAGTTGAGAAAGGGCGGGCCAAGTCCAAGGTTCTGGAGCGCCAGACCAGGCTGGAAGCAGCGGCTGCTGCCAGAGGAACGAGGGAACCGCGATGGAGGGAAACGATCCAGGTGAGAGAGGCGGCTGTGGAGGAGAACCCAGCACTCCCAAATACTTTGCCAGCTTGAACATGGAGGGGAGAGGGAAGGCAAGGAGATCTCAGAGTCACCTGTGAGAAGAAACAGGAGGGAGGGAAGGATGGGCAGGAAGACCAAAATGCGCTCAAGAATAACTGGCCTGGCCACCCCTTCCATAAAAGAGCCCCCACCCCAAAAGCCCCTCCATTGAAAAACATTCAAATGGGGAGAGGGCCTTGACAGGTACCAAGCCGGCTGAGGGACGGAGGAGGCTGCCAGGATCACAGGGACACTTTGTTTGTTTACCACTTGATTGTAAAAAAAGAAACAAACCCTCAAAACGGTTTACAGAAAGATAAGCCAATATAATCAGAATAAATTTACAACCCTACTTTAAAACATACAAGAGTTGAAATACGAAAGCAGTTTAAAATTACCTCAGCTTTCTAAGTATCCACGTAGGCCTCTCAAAACAGGATTGATTTTAGCAGGCGCTGAAAACCATGTTGGGTATGCCAGAGCTAAATGGTCACATTTCCCTTACAAACCTCAGCAGCTCTATCAAACCTTCATATTTTTCTCTCCACAGTGAGTTTTCCTTAAATAAGAAAAAGGGGGAAAGGAAAAGCTTAGGCTTAGTGTTGGGCAATGAGAAGCTGGTTAACACATGGAAATAAACAACCATCATTTCCCTCCTGAGCTCTGGGAAACTGCCCTCTGAATTCTTAAGATTTTGCTCTGCATCCATAAAACTTTATGTGGAGTCTTCCAAACATGTTTTATGTATTAAAAGCAAGAAAAATGGGTGCAAAACATGGCCAGAAAGGCCATCAGCTAAGGAATAAAGGGCAGGTTCCCCTCAAATGTGAAGAACAAACAGCACACTTAAAAAAGAAAGAAAGCATAACAAAAAATACAGAAGAATAAGAACAAAACAGGGTGGAATACAGACCAGCAACATACTTTCTCATTATCTTTACACAGCCCAAGGAAAAGTATCTCTTCAACTATGAATAGCATATTTTTTGTGAAGAAAAAACAGCTTTGGCTAGGGATGCTTTTTGAAGGGAGAAGCAGCACAGTGTTCAACCTTTCCTTGCCAGTTTCCAAGGAAAATAGACTGAGTGGTTTTCAGCAAAGGCTGACTCTGAGTAGACTCATTGAAATTAATTGACCTAACGAAGTAATGATTATTAATTTCAGTGAGTCGACTCAGAGTAAGCCTTTGTTGAACACCACCCACTGTAACCTGCGAGCTAAACATAAACTTGTCAGCTATGTTCCCACCTGCAGGACACAGCAGCTAGATCTGTACAGATAGCAGCTAAACCATCTTGGAAGGATATGGAGTTGATTATCCAGCTCTTATGAATATATATCTTACCAAGGAATATACATCCTGTCTTCTAATGGTGCAATGGATGCAGATGTAGCTTTCTTTGAATTAGGGAGGCTTACTTTTCAGTGAGGGAGTACAGGATTGCTGACTAACCCATAATGAATACTCCTTTTAAAACAAAATTATTTATTTATGAAATAAGCAACATAATAAAAGCAGAAAAACAAAAGATTAGCCATCAAAAAATCTGTAAAGATTGGCGGAATCCTAAATATATTTAAAAGCCCAAGTGAGAAGGATATACTTCACTTAACATCTGGAAGATAACCATGACAGGTGAACAAATCTCAGGAGGGAGTTCCACCGTTTGGGCAGTTCTCTCGTATCCCACCTAGAATCATAGAGTTGGAAGAGACCGCAAGGGCCATCGAGTCCAACCCCCTGCCAAGCAGGAAACACCATCAGAGCACTCCTGACATATGGTTGTCAAGCCTCTGCTTAAAGACCTCCAAAGAAGGAGACTCCACCACACTCCTTGGCAGAAAATTCCACTGTCGAACAGCTCTTACTGTCAGGAAGTTCTTCCTAATGTTTAGGTGGAATCTTCTTTCTTGTAGTTTGGATCCATTGCTCCGTGTCCGCTTCTCTGGAGCAGCAGAAAACAACCTTTCTCCCTCCTCTATGTGACATCCTTTTATATATTTGAACATGGCTATCATATCACCCCTTAACCTCCTCTTCTCCAGGCTAAACATGCCCAGCTCCCTTAGCCGTTCCTCATAAGGCATCGTTTCCAGGCCTTTGACCATTTTGGTTGCCCTCCTCTGGACACGTTCCATTTGTCAGTGTCCTCCTTGAACTGTGGTGCCCAGAACTGGACACAGTACTCCAGTACCTGTCTAACCTTGGCAGGTGTTTCACATCTACATTTGTTGTTGTTGTTACAATTGATTTATTAATTGCCTTCTAAACTAGTGTCTCAAGGTGATTTGCACGTAAAATAATTAAAAACATTTAAAAACACAAAACTAAATATTTTAAAACCAAGACTAAAACCCTAACAAGTGGATATCTGCAGTAACGATTCATTTATCTAGCTATGTAAGAAAGCCTGTCTGAAGAGCTCAGTTGCTGAGAATCTTGGCATTCTAGTAAATTTGAAAACTTGTTATTAGAATTTCTATCACCCTTTCCATGTGCAAAATGTTGTATAGCCTTGTTTTCCTCTTAATAACCATGTGAAAAAAGATCACTGCTGTTCCATTTTCAGATGTAGAATTGAGGATGAGAGAATAACTGTTCCATAAAAAGCAAGCTAAAGGGATGTGGGTGGTGATGTGGTCTAAACCACAGAGCCTAGGGCTTGCCGATCGGAAGGTCAGCAGTTCGAATCCCCGCAACGGGGTGAGCTCCCGTTGTTCAGTCCCGGCTCCTGCCTACCTAGCAGTTCAAAAGCACGTCAAGTGCAAGCAGATAAATAGGTACCCCTCCGGCGGGAAGGTAAATGGCGTTTCTGTGCGCTGCTCTGGTTTGCCAGAAGTGGCTTAGTCATGCTGGCCACATGACCCGGAAAAACTGTCTGCAGACAAACGCCGCTCCCTCGGCTAGTAAAGCAAGATGAGCGTCGTTCACGACTGGACTTAACTGTCAGAGGTCCCTTTACATTTACAAAGGAAGCTGCAGAAGGCCTCAGTGGCCCCTGGGTTTTCACATGGCTGACTTAACATCTTCTTTTGTGACTGACCTTACTTGGTGGATGCTGAGTTATGGCAACATCTAGACAATTCTGTGTTTGCTTTTGTTCTCTCTCCAGATCCCTGGGACTTTGCAACGAAAATGGAAGAGATTCTGTCACTTGTGAAACAAATGCAGAATGGTATTTTGAATCTATACACCAAATGGTTAGAAGGAAATAACCAGGAACTAAGCATCCAAGTAGAGAACGGGGCATGCAGATGATAACAGCAAAGTGTATAAAGGGTTGCTGGGAACTGGAACAGTTAATTTTATCTGCTCTTAGTACCAGAAAAGCTGGGAAACACCTTTAAAGGGATGGATTTCTGACTTTTCTTTGTAGTAATTGATATTTACATTTGTTGTAATTTGTTGATCTAGTCATGACCAGACCATACATTTAAAGCACTTTTATACCTCTTTAACAGGCATGGCTTTCCTGGGAACTGTTGTTTCCCCCTTGCTAGAGCTATAATTCCCAGCACCCACAACAAGCTACAGTTGCCAGGGTTGCCTGTACCAGGAGTCGGCAAGGTTTACCTTGCCCGGGGCGGTTCACTCCTGCCGAGATTGCTATGTGGGCTGGATCACATCTGTGCAGATGCGATTTCCGGCGTCTGCGTCTGTGCAGACGTGATTTCTGGCGCTGTGGAAGCGAGTCTCCGCGCTGCACTGGTGTAGCGCAGCGTGCGGGGGACTCGCTGAGCGGGTAGCTAGGTTCAGGGGGAGCTCAGGGGCTGTTTAAATGACCTGTGGGCCGCTTGTGGTCCATGGGCTGCAGGTTGCCGACCCCTGGTATACAGTAGTATGTTTCCATGCCCTCCAGATGTTTCCATGCCCTCCAGGAGATGAAATACACATTGCATCATTTCTTCTGTGCTTCTTGGTGGGGCATAAAAATATGTGATTAATATATATATTGTACATAGTGACTTCATTACTCTGTAGAAGTTGGGGTGGACAAACCTGGGGAATCCATTAAAAGAAACGGTGAGTGGTGTGGAGGCCATAAATAGAGAGAGAGAGAGAGAGAGAGAGAGACAGACAGACAGACAGACAGACAGACAGAGAGACAGACATAGGGTTGGCACTTACACATGGCCAAAAAAGAGCAAAAGAGGACACTAATTTCATACACTAATGTATATGTATAAATGGCAATTTATTAAATAATTACTAAGCTTTATATAGAATTACGGTACACCTTGCCATAGTGGGGAAGACTGACCACATGAGCTGTGTCCCGGCTCACTCTGTTGCCCAGGTTAGAGGGACAACTCTTGGCTGGCAACTTCTAGACCCCTCCTGCTCCCCCTTTTTTGAGTTCTTTCTCTTTAGAAGTTTGATTGGAGAGCCCTTCAAATAGGACTATACCTAGTCGATAGGATACATGACCACCTAGAGGCAGCATGGACGTGACCTGAAGCTGCAAGGGGAGGGAAAAGTGGAAGATTTGAGGAAAAAATGTTTGTGAGGAGGGGATTTGGGGGAAGGAAGAAAACTGTCCTAACAGAGGCTGCATGAGGAAACATAAAACACAGCATCAAGGCTTGTGAGCTATGTCATGCTGTCCTGAGGCATCTGATCAAGGCCTGTATTTTAAAATGAGCTTAAAAATATATTTGCAAAATGTTTGTATGTTTCATGCCAGGCAGAAACCAACTGGCTAAGTACTTTGGCAGTTGTTTATCCTCTTGAACAGGGCCCCCCGATTTATAGTAGTACCTCAAAGTTGTAAAAGGAAATTACAGGCTAGGGAGCAAAGGTTATATTGACCCCTACATATTACAGAATACAATCAAGCTGCAAAAACACTAATTAAGAGTTGGTAAATAGTTTAACAGAAAATAATACCATGTGCCTCCCATCAGACTCGAGCCATATTTTCCTAAGGTTAAAGGGCAAGAGCTAATGGGAAAAGCAGCTGGCTGGGAAAGGGGGGTGTAAAATGAAGAGGTTTTTCTCTTTACTGAGTTTCTCAGGCAAAGGCCTTCTAAAAATTTATCTATGTTATGTATGAAATATATTGGCTTAATGTAATAATGCAAAGGATGTAGAAAGTAAGAAATGTTAGATTCTTATGTTAGATTCTTATTTCATTGATGGTGTGTGAGAAGGTGAACCCAAGATCTCTGTTACCATGAGTCATCTGTTTTAGCCATCTGTTTTGGAGTGAAGGGGCAATAGGGCAAAAGGTGATCTGGTAATTAAGGTGCCTTGTCGAGGCAAATGTAAGATATATGGCTACTCTTCTGCCATTTATGAATAGAAGGAAATATAGCTCTTTGTCTCCCATAAAAGGTAATAGGAAATGGGTGTATATTTTATGATTGGTTCTAGCAAACAGCCAATAGGAATTTCAACCAGGCTGATTGGATAGAGGCAGCCAAAGGAGGAGCAAGGGGGCTGGGCTGAGGAAATATAAGTGCTGGCCATCAGGGCTGGAGTGTGCAGAGCTTTGGTAACCATATACCACTGTGCCTGTCATTTATTTGTCTGACAAATAAATTATTATTTTAATTTATCTATTGCTGCGTTGAATATTTCATTCCAGCTAAGCGTTAACCACAAGCAGGGTGCTACAGTTCAATATAATCATATGATGATATACAGGTGAATAGCTATAGTGAATTCATACAATTAGGATGTTTTAAAGTAATCACCATTCTGTTAGTAATTAGCATAGTTAAGAATCTGGTTAAAGGTAAGATTTCTTCTCCCTTTTGTAGTGGAAATTCTGGAGCCAAAAGTTGAAGAGCTAGTAAAAAGGATCAATAAACTGCAGCAAGGTAAGAAGAGTGCAAAGAGGTTAGCAATGGTTATGCAGAATCTTTTGCAGAGCGAGGTGTACCCTTGTGCAAAGGATGCCAAGTCAGGCTCCTTTGACTTGAAAAGGCAGGATTTTCTAAGGTATGGCTCCCAAAGAGAAAATGAAAATGCAAGAGTCCACTAAGTGGCACAAAAGCAGTTTCAGTATTTAAGTATTTCTGAAAGCCTCTGTTTTTGCCTCTCTCTCAATACTGTTTCTGAATGCATGACTCCCATTACCTTTCTGGGCCTGTTCCTGGGGTTGTTATGGTGGTGGTTGCAAGCACCACAGTACCCCCAACTCCTTCCTTGATGCCTAGTAAGACCCCCTGCTCCATTAAATACAGGCCTCCAGCCACCCTGCCCTCCTCTGTCCCTAGCATACACCAGTGCTTGCATGACAAACCACACCTGTTTAAATTCCCTCTTCTACTCAACTCTCAAAAGGTTCAGGAATCCTGTCATCTTCTGCATCTGGTGGCCCTAGTTTTGGAGATGAAAAAGTGTTTGTGAAGGAAGGAGTTTTTGAGTGAGCGATTGGTGGGGTGTGTGCTTGAGTGGCTGCTAGTGTGGTTTGGAGACCTTGTAATAATGAATTGTGATAATGAATGGATTATAACAGTAAATTTTATCTTATTTCTGTTTATATTGACTATTATGTTGAGGAGTCAAAGAGGATGATGCCAATTGGGAGGATCTGAGGTCTAGTTGCAGAGGAGGGTGTTCTCTTGTACAAGTGTAAATCCTTTCAACAAGGGACTCCTTAGTGGGAGCCAGCCCACTGGTTTTAGTTGTTCTCCATTCATTATTTACTCTTTAGTGCTTATTCTTAGTCCTCTGTAGTGTGTATATCTGGGTGTGTTTTTTTCCAGCCAAGAAGATATTAAGTGAGGAGCTCTCTGAGGCAAATGAGCATAGCAAGACACTGCAAAGGGAACTGGAAATATGTAGGTAACTTTAGCACCATGTGACAAACATGGACTATATGAAGCATTGAGGGAATGCTCACTGAACTGCTTGACCTGAATAATTCAAGCACTTCTCTTATTCCAATTTGTATTTTAAGTCTTGATTGCGATTCAGTTGCACCATGTACTGTAGCTGTTTTTCTGACTATGGACAACACACAGATTTAATCTGAAAGTTTTGCTCTAGACATAAAAGCTCTTTTTCAGAGGAGCACTGGTGTGTGAATTGAGAACAACTCTACTGAAAACAACACATTGTATTTCAATAAGCCTCATTCTATACCTATTCTATTCTTTCCCTGGCCACTGGAGCATTAGCACCATCACAATTTAAGAATGGTTGATTACATTTAAAGGGTACTGTGGCTGAGGTTCCAGGTTTTCACTGCTTAGATTATGCTGCTCTGCTTCAAATGCATTGGGGGGGGGGGATGCTGGTGACTACTGCTGCCACCAGATTTAATATATAACAGGTTTCTAGTTTTCTCTTCCACCAGCAGCAATATTTAGTCCATGGGTAGGCAAACTTGGGCTGGATCCGGCCCAATTGCCTTCTAAATCTGGCCTGTGGACGGTCTGGGAATCAGTGTGTTTTTACATGAGTAGAATGTGTGCTTTTATTTAAAATGCATCTCTGGGTTATTTGTTTGGCATAGGAATTCATTCACTCCCCCCCCCCCATATAGTCCCCCCCCAAGGTCTGAGGGACAGTGGACTGGCCCCTGCTGGAAAAGTTTGCTGGCCTCTGATTTAGTCAATGGCGGAGTGTAGGTAAATAGCGCACGGGCCAAAGGGGGCGGTGCACGGAGGGAGGCTGCGGTGGCACTGGCACACTCGCATGCCCCAGTCCTGGAAGTGGGCCAACTCTCCTCTCTCGGCCGGAGCTTCCTCACGTGCCACAGCCTCTCTCCGCCCTCCGGGTCAGGCTTAGCCTGGGGACAGAGAAACAATGGCCGAGCAGGCCAGGCACTGCAGCTGCTCTATGCCCCTGGGATTGACCTTGGGAAGGGGGATCTGCAACGACCCACCAGGCGTGGGTGGGACACACAGAGGGTGATCGATCTTCACCTTCCGTGCTCTCCAGCCCCCGCTGCCGGCAGGGCGCGAGGTATCTGAGGGGGCACCTGGTTTCCGCCTCCCATATTGTGCACCCTTGGCCACTCCAACAGGTCTCTCTCCATTTGTGATTTTAGTTCCCCAAAACCTCGTATCCTGTTTTTCTTAAATTCTTCATTCAAATTATAATTTTCCTGATAACTCCTTAATTTTTTTAAAAAATTATACTCTCCCTGTTGTTTTAATAAATTTCTATAAGCTGTCTACCCTTCTATCATATTCTTTACCGCTATAGCTTCCAACGGTGAGAGCCAAAGTGGTGTTTTTACCTCTAATAAATTATTATATTTTTCCCAAATTCTATACAATTTTTCCCCTAATTATATGATTTATAAATCTCTTGTGAACTTTCACCTTTTCATACGATAAATAAGCGTCCCAATCATAAATATTGTCATGACTTTCTAAGTCTAGAATATGTGAATTCTCTAATGTCATCCATTCTTTCAACCAACAAAGACAGGATGCCTCATAGTATAGTCTCGTATCCGGCAGGGAAAAACCTCATTCTTTTGCATCTATCAATATTTTATATTTTATTCTCGATTTTGGGGGAAATTCCTCTAAAGCATTTTCTATACTGTTCTATCGGCACTTGTGTTGGGAATAGCAGTAGATTAGAAGTCTGGTAGTTGCTGTGATTTATAGCTGGTTTTTTGAGGCCACTTTCAAAGTATCTACATAATAAAATTACCAGTAAGTTCTTAGGAATGTAAGAGCCCTGCCAAATCAGACCAAATGCCCATCTAGTCCATCATTGTGTTTGTTTTATTTATTTAAAACATTTCTAATTCTATTTATTTATCCTGCTATTTATTGCAAAAAGCATTTATATAGCAGATAAAAGTAAAATTCATATATTGAACATAAAAACAACAGAAAAAATAAAAGAGCAAATGAGAGCAACTAATCCAGGCCTCTTTGTGAGCTATGCTGCATTGTGATTATTATTTTTAATGACCTATGTGGATGTAGTATTTTATTACAGCTTTTTATTGTTAATTTTTTTTACTAGGTATGCATTATTTGGGAACTTTGAGTGAATGGCTGATTATGTTATTAATAAAGAAACAAGGTAGCAGCTAAATGAGCTCTTTTCCTTTTGCAGTAAATGCTGAGAAATCAAGCCTTGAGGAAATATGGAGTGAAATGAAAGGTGACAACAAGAAGGGGAGTTTTTGGGGGGTCTTCAGCACAATCAAGTTTTAGCACACTTCCAAAACATCTCTGCTTTTTTTTGCAGGGACAGAGTCCATTTTCTCAGTACTGGGTCTGATTATATATCCTTTATCTGAGTAAATATGACAACTTTCCCTTAGGTAGTCCATATACTGTATTACTATTACTTTAACTGCAGTGTGTAATGTGCCTTCAAGAATGACATAAATACCTATTGGATATTATCTGAGGTATCATTAGGGAAGATCAGGGGACGTCAGTGAACTACCCATAAGTACCACGGTGCCTGCCAGTATTTTGTATGGCACCTGCAAAGGGTCTCAGTAAACATCCCTCAGAAATCTACAATACAATTGGCTCTTCCTGCTCAGTTCTTGTGTACACTGGCTCAGCCTCTCCTACATTCAGCACATTCCCTTAAGTATGTCAGCATTTCATGGGATGCCAGGACTGGACATCCACCCATCATCTGTTCTGAACAGAGGAGTGGTGCAAAGAACTCCCTGCCAGGAAGACAATGATGACTGGTGTAGATGCTCACCCACAACAGATAGGGAGGCTAATGTCCACACTATTTTGTAGGAAAGACATTAACTATAACTGGTGTACACTTCTTAAATTTTTTATTGTTACATGCCACCCCAACCTCTGAGCTGTGCAAGATTCCAGGGGGGCAGGTGCTTACTCAGGGTTCGTGTTTCCTTTGAGAACAAGGCACAGAGGAGACAGTGGTGTCTTTAGGATATATGGTTTATTTACACATATATACAATCTGAGCCTATGATAAAGGTGCTTACAGCAGAGGTTTTCAACCTTGGGTCCACAGCTCGCTTAACCTACTACATTCTTTCTGTGGCACCCCAATGGAGCTCAGGAGCCCAGTTATGTCACCTACAGAGCCAGCAGCCCCTCACCCTTTTTGGAACACCCTCCCTTGTGGAGTGTTCCCTTAGCTTCCTCTCCTCTCCTCTCCCCTCTCCTCTTCTTGGGAGTCCTCTGGGCAGTTGCTGATGCCGTCCCTGGTCTCTGAGCTGCTCACCCCACCCCCACGCCAAAGAGAGGTGCCTCCAAGAGGCACCCCCCACCTGTGGAGCTTATAGCCAGGGCTGCTGCAATAAACAGCTGTGCAAGCCTTTGGGAGGCAGACACATGACAGGGCATCAGAGGAGGGAGGGAAGGAAAGAGGGACAGAGGCCAGTGTTGCCTGCAGCACCCAGACCATCATTCAAAGCACCCCAGGGTGCCACGGCACACTGGTTGAAAGCCACTGGTTTACAGCATTGATTCTTGCTTCTCCCATCACCACAGCAGCCTTGGATCAAAAACATCACCAGCCATGGCTCAGCCTCCCTCCAGCTTGCTGCATTCTTATAGACTGCAACTATTTTTTGTCATGGACTGGCTGCATGAGGAGTGGTTGGAGGCTCCAGCTGGAGAACCCTCTAGGGAAGCCTCAGAAGAGGAAGGCTCAGGCAGGACATTGAAGACAAGTCAGGATGAAGAGGGGAGGCAGAATCATTGGATACTGAACAAGCAACAGGCTTGATTGAGAGAGATGTAGGACAGGCAGCTGGAAAGGAGGTGGGGGTTGAGGCTGCAACAAATTCCTAGGAGTGGGCTGGTCCTACTGTATTCAGCTCCCCTCCTCCCTTGTCTCCAAGGGCACAGAGGGCTTTGCATGCAGAACAACAATGGCCCCAGAGGTTGCAGGGCCCCCCTCCCTAACAGAGTTTAAGATTGCTGGGGAATCAGGTGGACGGGGAGGAGGCTTAAGCGGAAATAGGAGGCACAGATCATCAGTTCTGGAAACTGCTATACTGGGGCCAGTCTTGCCCGTAGGTTTCTGTTTGTGTTTTGTTTCCTTGAATAAAAAAATCAACTTTTCTGCTTGTCTCAGAGTCTCTGTGCTGACCTACAGCTGAACCAGCCCTGACATTTTCCTCCAGCTCACATCATCTCCAAATGCAATCCTAAACTCAACTCTGCTTTGTCCCTGCTAAAAAGGGGGTTTCTTGTGTGTGTAAAAGGGGTTTCTTGTGTGTGTGATTCTTTCTGGCTGATTAGCTGCTCTCCCTGTGCAAAGGTCAGAGGGGGCAGGGTTTCTGTTGAGGCAGGTGATTAGCTGTGGGAGGAGCTTATCAGAGTTTGCAGGGCAGCGGTGCGCGCCTAGCGGTGCGCGCAGTTTGATCCATCTTTTAGATTTAGGGGAGCTAGTCTGAAACATTTGTTGGGGGAAACCTAGGTTTTTTGGGGGGCAGTTATTTGTCCTGTCTTCCCGCTTTTTATGATGCAGGACCGCTGTAGCCACCCCCAACGACACATTCTCAAGATGGAGGGGGAGGGAACAGCTGCAGTCGCCTGCAGTTCCTGCGCAATGTTTGCCATCTTGCCAAAGGTTGCAGGCAGCTTTACATGCAGCAATTGCATGTTGATTGCCCTCCTAAAAGACAAAGTCCAGCAACTGGAGGAACGTGTAGCTACGCTCCAAAGAATTAGAGAGCTGGAGCTCTTCTTGGAAGCAGCAGAGCACACTGTCTCCACCAAGGAGGAAACAGGGGACTCCCCTGAGAAGGAGGCTAGTTCACCAACACAGGAGCCAGATATATGGAGAAACGTGACCCAAAGAAGTAGGAGGCCCAGTGTTCGCTTTGATTGTTTAAAAATACACAATCGTTTTGAGGTCCTCTCCCCTAGCATGGAAGACGAAGAGCAGACTCCATTTGAGGATCTCTCCCTCATTACAGTCCATCAGGTATATGAAGACGAGCAGCAAAGTCAGTCCTCAGGGAATGTGCAGGGGACCTTGGAATGGACAGCTCACGGAAGAACCCCGACCAAACCTAAGAGGAGGTGTGTAGTGGTGATAGGGGATTCCCTACTGAGGGGAACAGAAGCAATGATCTGTGGGCCTGACAAGATGTCTCGGGAAGTGTGCTGTCTCCCCGGGGCTAAGATCCAAGATGTAACTGAACGACTGCAAGGAATCATAAAACCCACTGACAAATACCCCTTCCTCTTGGTTCATGTGGGAACCAATGACACTGCAAGCAATAGCCTCCAGAAGATCAAAAGAGACTACAAGGCTCTGGGCAGGAAATTGAAGCAATTAAATGCACAAATTGTCATCTCATCTGTCCTCCCAGTTGAACGACGTGGCCCAGGGAGAGAGGGAAAAATAGTGGAAGTGAACAGCTGGCTTCGCAAATGGTGTAAACAGGAACGGTTTGGATTCTTAGATCATGGACTGCAGTTTCTTGAAGATGGACTTCTGGCAAGCGATGGGCTGCACCTCACAACGGTTGGGAGGAATGTTTTTGCCAAAAATCTCATAAACCTCATCAGGAGGGCTTTAAACTGACTAATGTGGGGGAGGGAGACAGTGCTCCTGAAGGTAGGAGTCTATCAACTGATGAAGATGATCATCCAAATGTCATAGACCAAATGGAGCAAACAGCACGCAGACCTGGTGGTGGGAGGAAAAAATCCTTAAATAAGAGACACGGGGGAATGATTAATGGACTAATGCGCAAAGCATGGGAAATAAACAAGATGAGCTTGAGCTCTTGGTACAGGAAACTAAATATGACATAATAGGCATCACTGAAACCTGGTGGGATAAGTCCCACGATTGGAATGTAATAATGGAGGGATACAATCTATTTCAGAGAAACAGACCAGACAAGAAAGGAGGAGGAGTGCCGTTATATGTCAGGGATGTGTATACCTGTGAAGAGATCCAAGATTTAGAACCTCAAAGCCAAAGTGAGAGCATTTGGGTCAAAATTAAGGGAGAGAAGAATAACAGAGACCTCATTGTGGGAGTTTACTATAGATCCCCAAGCCAAACAGAGGACATAGATGATGCCTTCCTGGAACAGATGGCCAAGCATGCAAAAGGAAGGGAGATAGTAGTAATGGGGGACTTCAATTACCCGGATATTTGTTGGATGTCAAACTCAGCCAAGAGCATAAGGTCAAACAGATTCCTCACTGGCCTTGCAGACAACTTCATTGTCCAGAAAGTGGGAGAAGCAACAAGAGGAACAGCCATTTTATATCTGGTCCTAACCAATGTTGATGACCTGGTTAGTGGGGTAGAAGTGGAAGGATCATTAGGCGCGAGTGATCATGCTCTTCTGAAGTTTACTATACAGCGGAAAGGAGCAGCCAAGCATACTAGGACTCAATTTCTTGACTTTAAGAAAGCCGACTTCATAAAACTTAGGGAAGTGCTGGGTGAGAACCCATGGACAGTAATACTAAAAGGAAAGGGAGTTCATGATGGCTGGGAGTTTGTTAAGAGGGAGATAGTAAAAGCATAACTTCAGGCAATACCAATGAGACGGAAACATGGAAGGTGCCTAAAGAAGCCAGGGTGGCTATCTAAAGAACTTTTAACTGAGTTAAGATTAAAAAAGGATGTGTACAAAAAATTGAAAAGGGGGGGAACCACCAAAGAGGAATTCAAACAAATAGCCAGCACGTGTAGACACAAAGTCAGAAAAGCTAAAGCACAGAATGAACTCAGGCATGCTAGAGAGGTTAAAAGCAACAAAAAAGGCTTTTATGGGTATGTTCGTAGCAAAAGGAAGAACAAAGAAACAGTGGGGTCACTCAGAGGAGAAGATGGTGAAATGCAAACAGGGGACACAGAAAGGGCTGAACTCCTCAATGCCTTCTTTGCCTCAGTCTTCTCCGATAAAGAAAACAATGCCCGACCTGAAGAATTTGGAGCATATGATTCAGCAGAGGAAACACAGCCCAGAATAACTAAGGAGATAGTAGTACAAGAATACTTGGCTAGTTTAGATGTATTCAAGTCTCCAGGGCCAGATGAACTGCATCCAAGAGTATTAAAAGAACTGGCAGATGTGATCTCAGAACCACTGGCAGTCATCTTTGAGAATTCCTGGAGAACAGGCGAAGTCCCAGCAGACTGGAGGAGGGCAAATGTTGTCCCTATTTTCAAAAAGGGGAAAAGAGAGGACCCAAATAATTACCGCCCAGTCAGTCTGACATCAATACCAGGGAAGATTCTGGAGCAGATCATTAAGCAAACAGTCTGTGAGCACCTAGAAAGGAATGCTGTGATCACCAATAGTCAGCATGGATTTCTGAAAAACAAGTCATGTCAGACTAACCTGATCTCGTTTTTTGACAGAATTACAAGCCTGGTAGATGAAGGGAACGCAGTGGATGTAGCCTACCTTGATTTCAGCAAGGCATTTGACAAGGTGCCCCATGATATTCTTGTAAAGAAGCTGGTAAAATGCAGGCTTGACTATGCTACCACTCAGTGGATTTGTAACTGGCTGACTGACCGAACCCAAAGGGTGCTCATCAATGGTTCCTCTTCATCCTGGAGAAGAGTGACTAGTGGGGTGCCACAGGGTTCTGTCTTGGGCCCGGTCTTATTCAACATCTTTATCAACGACTTGGATGATGGACTCAAGGGCATCCTGATCAAATTTGCAGATGACACCAAACTGGGAGGGGTGGCTAACACCCCAGAGGACAGGATCACACTTCAAAATGACCTTGACAGATTAGAGAACTGGGCCAAAACAAACAAGATGAATTTTAACAGGGAGAAATGTAAAGTATTGCACTTGGGCAAAAAAAATGAGAGGCACAAATACAAGATGGGTGACACCTGGCTTGAGAGCAGTACATGTGAAAAGGATCTAGGAGTCTTGGTTGACCACAAACTTGACATGAGCCAACAGTGTGACGCGGCAGCTAAAAAAGCCAATGCAATTCTGGGCTGCATCAATAGGAGTATAGCATCTAGATCAAGGGAAGTTATAGTGCCACTGTATTCTGCTCTGGTCAGACCTCACCTGGAGTACTGTGTCCAGTTCTGGGCACCACAGTTCAAGAAGGACACTGACAAACTGGAACGTGTCCAGAGGAGGGCAACCAAAATGGTCAAAGGCCTGGAAACGATGCCTTATGAGGAACGGCTAAGGGAGCTGGGCATGTTTAGCCTGGAGAAGAGGAGGTTAAGGGGTGATATGATAGCCATGTTCAAATATATAAAAGGATGTCACATAGAGGAGGGAGAAAGGTTGTTTTCTGCTGCTCCAGAGAAGCGGACACGGAGCAATGGATCCAAACTACAAGAAAGAATATTCCACCTAAACTCTAGGAAGAACTTCCTGACAGTAAGAGCTGTTTGACAGTGGAATTTGCTGCCAAGGAGTGTGGTGGAGTCTCCTTCTTTGGAGGTCTTTAAGCAGAGGCTTGACAACCATATGTCAGGAGTGCTCTGATGGTGTTTCCTGCTTGGCAGGGGGTTGGACTCGATGGCCCTTGTGGTCTCTTCCAACTCTATGATTCTATGATTCTATAACTATCTCAGAGCCCAGGGTGGCACAGAGTCTTTGCTTTCTTGATGTCCCATCTCCCTATCTTTATCTTTGTTTTCCAGCTTTGTTAAAGGCCCATCTCTCAGGCAATCTCCTGAACATGAGAAGCTGAATCCAGCTATTAAGAGTATGACTTCCAGTTTAACTCTCCAAGCATTGATTAAATTTTAACACTTAGTAAATTCAGGACTTATGGGTGTCTGGCACCCACAAACTAATAACAGTATGTTGGGTTCAACATAGCTACTCCTTCAGTTTATTTCTCATATGAGGAAGGATTGAGGCAGAACTAGTAGTTTCCAAGAGCTGTGTCAGTCAAATATAGGGATTAGCAATTAGAATCTTCAGTCGGACTTTCCTTCATCCACTCCTTGAAATGCTTCTATGAAACTATAATGCTTGTCATTAATTTAAAAGCAAGTTGCTGCTGAGAATAGTCTTTTCGACAAGATACACAATTTTTTTCTTCTCTTTGAACACTAAGAATATTGATGTCAGTTGAAAGTTAGAGAACATGTATATACGGTCATGATAGAAATATTATACATAAAAAGAGTAACCAGAGTTCTAAACACTAGTATTCATCTTCCCTGTAGGGACACGACAAATTGTACAGCTGCACTGTGAAGAGACAGAAACAGAGATGCAGAGGTGAGCTGTGGTTCAACTGGGTTAGAATGAGACATCAGTCTTATTTCTGTGGTTTATCTTTATTTTGTGTGTCAGATTTCTTAATGTTTTCCTTTTATATCCCCTCCTCCACCCCCCTGGAATTCTTCATAAACCTACTGATGTAAATAGAAACTGGGAGGAAATAAAATTAAAATACTGAAGGGTATATATGTAAAGGAAAGAGGAATACATCAAAACTTTAAAGTTGCAGTTGTAATCAGAAGGATCCATCGCCTCACTCCAGACAAGCCACAAGCTATTACCAAGGCTTGCTCTGAGTGAGACAAGCTCATGTTCAAAATATGTGCTAAGCCAAACCATGGCTTAGCCCCAGGTAGCACGATGGCAGGGAAGGAGTACAGCAACCATGATTTCTCCAGGAACCTGCACATGCACATCTGTGCTAGGCCATAGTTTGGCTTAGTGTTCTGTGAGAACTGTGTCAGTAAGTATTCTGACAGCCTGATTCTATGCATATTTAATCAGAACTTAAGTTCCACTGTGCTCATCAAAAAATTTTTAAGAGGAAGCCCAATTCTACACCTCAGCTTTATCTTGTTTATCAGGCAGCAGAAAATGAACCTAGAGCGCAAGCAGCGTATTGAAGAACTCACAGCCAAGATCCAAGAAGAGAGAGTAAAGCAAAGAGACCAGAGGTAATTATAGAATCTGGTCACAAGAGTTTTGGGTTACACTTTATTCCAATTCCAATTAATTGCAATATGTATTATTTTAGCAAGAGTGCCATAAATTTCAGTTTCTGTAGAATAAAGTTGCAATGCTTGTGGACTGGTAGGTATTGCTGGTAGGTTTAGGACTGATAAAAAAGTACCACTTTGTTTCATGTGATGACTCGATTAGAAGGTTTCGGCCTGGGATGGGGAATATGCACGTAATAAATTATGAAACAATAGGATAGGAGAGGCCTAACAGGCCAGACCAAATAGGCTGGGTGAAATCTGACACAGTCTTTTACACAGTGAATGGAATTGATTACAAGAGGTAGTGATGGCCTCTAGCTTAAATAGCTATAAAAAGGGAGTAGCCAAATTTATACAGGACAGTCTAGCAATTGCTATTAGCCATGACAATGACTATGCTAGATCAATGTCTTGCCTCAGTAATGGACTGGGTGATAATAAACTGAAGCTTAAGCTAGACAAGACAAAGGCCCAGTTAGTAGGTGGTTCCCTAGACTGGATGGATGGGATGTGGTCTCCTCTGGATGAGGCTGAAGCAGGTATGTGGCTTGGGGTACTTCTTGATCTGCTGTTGATGTTTCAGGCTCAAATGGCCTTCCATCAGTTTCAACTGAGCCTCTTGGGCTTGTTGGTCGGCGGTTCGAATCCCCGCGATGGGGTGAGCTCCCGTTGCTTGGTCCCAGCTCCTGCCAACCTAGCAGTTCAAAAGCATGCCAAAAAGTGCAAGTAGATAAATAGGTACTGCTCCGGCGGGAAGGTAAACAGCGTTTCCGTGCGCTGCTCTGGTTTCAGTGTTGCGTTGCGCCAGAAGTGGCTTAACTGTCTGTGGACAAACACCAGCTCCCTCAGAATGTAAAGCAAGATGAGCACCGCAACCCCAGAGTTGTCTGTGACTGGACTTAACTGTCATGGGTCCTTTACCTTTTTTTTTTTTAACCCCTATGATGACAGGGAAAGCCCAACTTCTGTTGTCTACACTCTGGTAACCTCCAGGTTGGACTACTGCAATGTGTTACGTATGGGGCTGCCTTTGAAGATGGTTCAGAAACTGCAGCTGGTGCAGAATTTGGCAGCCAGGTTGCTACTGGGGCAGGACTGTCTCAACATATAACACCAATTCTAGCATGGTTCCACTGGCTGCTAGTGAGTGGATTCAAGTTAAAGTGTAGTTTGAACCTATAAAACTGTATGTGACTCAGGACTTCAAGGACTGCCTCTCCCCGCGTAAATCAATGTAATCTGAGGCCCTTCTTCATCTGACCCCTCCCCGGGAGGTCTAGATTGCAACATGAGAATTGGGCTTTTCAGTGGTGGCCTCCTGCTTGTGAAATGCTCTCCCCTGAGAGAGCACCATCTTTTTCTTTTGTAGGGTTTCAGGCATCTGCAACCTCTTTTGGTGGTATGGGATCTATCAGACCTGTCTCTTATCCATATAAAATAAAAACATTCCTTCCAGTAGCACCTTAGAGACCAACTAAGTTAGTTATTGGTATGAGCTTTTGTGTGCATGCACACTTTTCTTCAGATACCACTCTTATCCATATAGATATGTTTTTAGGCTTTATTGGTTGTGTTTTAGTTTTCAAGTCTCTTTGTGAGAAAAACAGGTAAGAAATATAATTAATAAAACAACAACAATATTCAACCTCCATATTCAGGACAGTATAATTCTGATTATCAAGTGTGGGGAGGGGGAAGAGGGAGATAGCTACTTGCTCTGCTTATGAGCTTTCTTTCAAGGGCATCTGAATGGTGCTTCTTGAATACTAAGTTCTGGGCTAGATGACCCCTTAGTGTGATCTAGCATAGGCAATTTTTAGGTTCCTCTCTTTAGGAAAGTTCCGTTCTCACCATTAACAGTTTTACTCTGTTCTATCTTGTCCTGTTTTTATTTTTCATGGCTTCAGACTGGAGTTTGAGCACCTACTTAATGAGCTGATGGAGAAGCACAAGAGTCTCTGGGAGCTTTACGTAAGGGCTAGGTTTTTGTCTTTACCATGAACTCAACTACTATAAAGCCACTGCAGGATAAGTGACCTTCAGAAATGTTCATGTCCAAGTGACAATATGTGAATATAGTAGAAACTGAGAATTGAGAGTCACTATATTCTGCCTTTAACTTTGGAAACAGAGTAACATCAAATGAACTTGAAACATTTGCGAACACCTGGAAATGGAGACTGTTGTATTCTATGCCTTGATTCAGAAATGTGCTAGAATATGGAAGTGCTGAGCAGCAAGGATGGGAGATGGGGACTTTAGCTTTCTTTTGATAGATGAAATGCATGAATGGAAAGATGCTCTGTCTCGAGCAGTTCAGTACATTGGAAATAAAAGCTGTATTGGGGGTGGAAGGAACATGGGAAGAAGTTTTATTTGTTCACAGATTGGTTGCTAGTTACTCTAGAGAACCACATTCATGCCTTAGCCTTGCTTTCCACAAACTGCATGCCTGTGTCCACTGGCACTTCAGAAGATGTCTCTCTGTAGCTTCCAAAAGCATGGTCAGCTTGCATCATGTAGGATGAGGCAACATAAGATGTCAGACTGAAATGGGCTGAGCTGTTGCCACCTGAGCTCCAATGACACATGGAGCTAGCCTTTTGCCACTATAACTGTTATGAAGTGTGTGAAAGCTACTCTTGGCACACACTGATAGGATTATTGGATAGCTTATTGGTTGCTCTAGAGCAGCAAAAACATACACAGAGATGGAACCATTAGCCCTATTCAGGTGTTTTGTACCTATTACACAGGTGGTACTGTGGTCTAAACCACCAAGTGTCTTGGGCTTGCCAATCGTAAGGTTAGCAGAAGGTAAATGGTGTTTCCGTGCACTCTAGCTTCCATCACGGTGTCCCACTGCACCAGAAGCGGTTTAGTCATGCTGATCACATGACCCAGAAAGCTGTCTGTGGAAAAATGCCTGAAAGCAGAGATGAGAGCCACACCCCATAGTTGAATCTGACTGGACTTTACTGTCCTGGGGTCTTTTACCTTTTTTTACTACTACTACTATTCATAATTTTATTATTTCTACCCCGTCCATCTGGCTTGGGATATAAGGGGCTTGTATCATGAGCAGTAAGCAAAGCAGTCAAACCAGCTTCTCCTTCTTGATAACTGTACCACTCCCATCAAGTGAATATGTTTATGTTTCTTTGGCTGCTTCCACGAAACAGCCATTTGGACTTTAAGTGGCCATGCCTACTTCCAATACTGGGTAGCATTCCAGCTGTCTTAAAATTGCTTCTAAACATGTATAATAGGACAAATTTTTACAAACATGCAGATGAGTTTTCATGAAGCTTCAACAGAAATTCACAAACTATTGTGGAAGATTGAACTTAAGACTGGAAGAATGAGAAATGGAGAGAGACCAAAACAGGCAGATTTGCCCCTCATTTCTCTCCCTTGAATTCTGTTTGCTGTGTTTCAGGCTAGGGAGAAACCAGCAGTGGCTGACATAAGAGAGAAGAAGGAGTGTTTGCTCAGTGAAGGTGAGAGTCTGTGGCTTTTTGGACACCTTCTAAGAGAATTCATGAAGCTAAAAGTTATCTTAAACATAATTGTTCTACAATATTACTTACTTGTATGCCATCCAAACCTTTTTGATTCCTCCTCTATTTCCTTGGATAGCATGGCAACTGTATTTGTGTGTGCTGTGCAGAATGTGGGCTAACCATTTTTAATGATACTTAACTGGAAGTGACTGTGAAATCATTAGTGTGAGAAGTGACAGAGCTCCTCATTTCTTCCCATATCAAAACCATTTTGTGATCTTAATAAAAATATAAATTCATTCAGAGGCCAAGCATTCAAGTGTACCATTCAAATATGGGCCTACTTATTGCTAAAAGGGTAGAAAACTGGCAAAGCTACCCCTGTCCTTTTCACCTCTTTTTATACTTAAAAGTAAAATTAAAAACAGAAGTTTTGAAAACAATAAACTCCCTATCTGCTGTATGCAGCAGTTTCTAGTCCCAGATTGGATTACACTGGAGTGCAATTTCTCCTAAAACTGAACTACTTAAATGGAGAGGCATACACCCCCCCCCCAGGTACATCAGTTTACACACATGATCTCCCTGGAGAAGCAGCAGAGGCTATGGTGGTGGTGGCAGGAGTGCTTTAAAGAGAAAGTGAAGTTCCCTGTTCGGGAGTGGAAGAAAGCTACGCATTACTTGGGAAACAGATCCCATGTAACTAGTACTGAATAAGACTGTACTAGTGCAGTATTACAAAAATATATATCAAAAAACACTTCTTCTGTTGTTGTCTGGAAGTACAGTGGTACCTTGGGTTACAGATGTTGTAAACAAAAATTGCCCTTTTCCCTTATGGGGTATCCAAGAGCCTATATAGAGTCCTTACGTAGGTTCCCTATTGGTAGGAGAAAATAACAGAGGCCAAACAGAGAATACTGAGAAGCAAAGCAGCTAGTAAGCTTGATCTTTATTGATCTGTTGCAACAGGGTGCTCCCCTCACCCGCAGGAGAGAGGAAGGATCCAGAAAAATGGCATGCAAGGCCTTATAAAGACTTTTGAAATTCCCATCCTGTAGATCAGGACCACCCCCAGAAACATCATACATGCATCACTGAAGGGGTGTAACCTAAGACCACCCCTCATATATACCATACCTACATCACAAAAAAGGCAGTCTAAAACAGAAAATCTGAATGTGTTTTTCTCCTGTCCTTGTTTATCTCCTGTCTGGCAGGTTACTTCATTGGATTGCCTGGGTAGCCTGGCCAGTCCTTTGTAATGATAAATACTTAGTTCCTGGGCCAGGTCACAGGCTCACACCCTATTCAAACACAGACATACCCTTAAGACAGGATTTGTGAAGGAAAAGACAATGGAGAGGCTTTTCCACTTTGACCTTGCAGAAAAAACATTTGCTCAGTTTAGGAATCAAAATGGCTTCAGGTCGGGATTTCCGGGTTGGCGCTTCTGGTTAATGGCGGATTTCCTCCGTCTCGGAGGAATCCGCTCCCTGGAAACAAGGGTCTGACCGCCACGGCGAGGCAGAGACCCGCGAAAAACCACGGTCGGAAGAAGACCGTGGGCTTGGGATTCGGCACGTACCTTTTGCGCCTCCCCTACTCGCGGGGAGACCCGGTTTCGGGGCTCTGGAGCGACGTGGGGTGAGTGGCGCGGTACATCAAATTGACCGCTACTTTCAGGGAGTGAAGCCGCACAGCTGTTGCCAGAAAGCGCCGACTTTTCCTGTGGACATTTGGACTTTAAGTAAATTTTTGTAAGTAAATTTAATTGGATCACTAAATACTTGGATTTGGCACTTGAACGTGAAGGTCTAAACAGGAAGTCCACCTTCCGTTTTGTAAAAAGATTAAAGCAAAGCTGCTGTAAGCTGAAGCCTACGAAAAGTATTTTGTAAAGTATTAATTTTCACCATTTAAGATATTGAACACCCCCTCGGAAGCAGGGGAAGAGGGGGGAATTCTTTTGTGGACGATTGAAACCTGCAGGACAGTAAAGAAGACGACTTAATTTACCACTGTCTCAAGCCTGGGATCGGGCTGTCAAAAGGCTTTATGATTTTAAAAAAACAATAACGGGGAATGGAACACATCTTGATGGACGGTTGAACAGAGATATATATCTTTTTGTATTGATTTCGTGGTACTTAAAAAGAAGAAGAGCTGATTTGTAATCTTGTAACTGAATTCTGAACTGAAAATAACAAAAATAGAAACTGTTGCCGATAGAGGGAGCTTCAGAAACTGTTGCGACTGTTACACTTCTGAGGCGGAAAATTCCATTACAGAATGGAGGCTGTGAAATAAGTGGCTTTGAAGAACTTTAAGACAATACTGGAAAAACAAGAAGCTCCTGGGAACATGGCTGATAAAATAACTGCTCTGTTGGAACAAGTGATAAAGACAGTGGGCACTCTTGAACAAAGTGTCTCTGGCTTGGAACAAAATGTATCTGTTTTGGAACAGAAAGTGAGTAATTCAACAGGTGCTGTTCGGGATGTGGAACCAACTTCGAAAGGGCAAGTATTGGAGAAGAGGATGGGACAACCAAAACAACCTGTTTTGTCTTTGCAAGATGAAATTCAAGTGGAAGCCTTAGCATCAGTGTTTCAAATTGATGGACATAAATTGAAGTTCGAGGTTATGGACGTTGAAAGTCAGATCTGGAGAGGCAGTGCCCCACTTGGACTGAGTAAGGCAAGATGGATGGATTTTCCCGGGTGGCACTGCGGGAAAGCTTGGAAAAATGGATTTCCGTAACCTCAAAGAGACTATGGAGTATGCTTTGGAATACCTTCTGGATTATAATTTTGAACATGGAGTTTGGGCAAGCATGCTGAAATTGAATAAAGGAGCCGCTGAGAAAAAAGCCCTTTGGGATTTAATTTTAGGTTTTGAAAGAAACTTGCAGGCAGACCAGGGAGAAGAGTTACGAGCCTCGGACATAAGAGCACCGGGTTGATGGAATTAATGGAAATGACAGAAAAGACTGATAATTAGCAGAAAAGACTGATAAAATCCGAAACCATGGGGAAGAGATAGTGGGGGAAAATTGGAAATTTTCTAAAACAGCATTTAGTATAATATTGCATAATTAAGGAATGTTGGGAGATGGTGGAATGAATTTATTGAACTTTAGTGGAAATAGGATAAGGATTAGGGACATTAGGATTTAAGGGTATAAGACTTAAGGGTTTTTTCTTTTCTCTCTTTATTAGATTGGAGTATAGATAATTTTCTAGATGGTTGATGGGAGGATAAGGTTTAAATGGATTAAGATAAATAAGTGAGTAAACAGTGAAAGATGGAAAGAATTTGCTGATTTAATTAATAATTGGAATACAAAAAGGGAGGTGGGAGGAGGTCGAGGAAATAAGTTACAGAAGGATGGAATTTTGAAAAATGGAAGTGTTTTCTTTTTTAAATGTCTTCGTTCTTTGCTTTTTTCTTGTTGGTGGGGTGGGGTGGGGAGGTTTTCTATGTATTCTTTTTAAATTTTTTTCTTTTTTTCTTTTATTCCATTGTACTTTGTCTTTTTCCATTTTTTTGTATTTGTGAAAAATGAAATAAATATTTTTTAAAAAAAAAAAACCAAAATGGCTTCAGGTCGGTCTTCTTGTGCTGATTTATGTACGTGCTGTTATGAACATTACCATATATCTAAGACCTCAAAATTCCTATCACACAGACGCTTCAGGTTACAGACACTTCAGGTTGCAGACTCTGCTAACCCAGAGGTACCTCGGGTTAAGAACTTTGCTATAGGATGAAAACAGAAAGCGCGCAGTGGCGGTGCAGCAGCAGCAGGAGGCCCCATTAGCTAAAGTAGTCCTCAGGTTAAGAACAGTTTCAGGTTAAGAACGGACCTCCAGAACGATTTAAGTTCTTAACCCAAGGTACCACTGTACCCTCATTTTTTGAGATAAATTGGACTTATTTACTTTGATATGCCTTTAAAAATCCCTGTGTAATATTTCCTCAGAGAAAATGATCCAGGAGAAACTGGCCCATGCCCAAGATGAATTAGATTTGATTAGCCAGTCGGTCTTCATTAAGGAGAGGGAGTTCCTGAAGAGCCAGGAGGCTGCAACAGCCTTGTGAGTATAGACTAACCTGGACCCTCCTTTAGTGTAATACTGATTAAAACTCAGTTAACCATGTGCAATTTTTTAAAGGTATAAACGATCAATTTGCAAAGTGTGCTAAAGTAGGAAGGAAACGATCTTTTAAAAAAATAAAATATGCATGAACCACAGGTGCACCTCTCCCAGAAAGCAAGCCATGGCCTCATAAATGTGGCTCAGTAAGCTAGTAATAAGGGACGCGTGTGGCGCTGTGGGTTAAACCACAGAGCCTAGGACTTGCCGATCAGAAGGTCGGCGGTTCGAATCCCCGCGATGAGCTGAGCTCCCGTTGCTCGGTCCCTGCTCCTCCCAACCTAGCAGTTCGAAAGCACGTCCAAGTGCAACTAGATAAATAGGTACTGCTCCGGCGGGAAGGTAAACGGCATTTCCGTGTGCTGCTCTGGTTCACCAGAAGCGGCTTAGTCATGCTGGCCACATGACCCGGAAGCTGTATGCCGGCTTCCTCGGCCAGTAAAGCGAGCTGAGCGCTGCAACCTCAGAGTCGGTCATGACTGGACCTAATAGTCAGGGGTCCTTTACCTTTTAAGCTAGTAATAATTCACCTGATTCAGTGATTTTCAAACATTCAACCTAGGAGCCCTTTTCACAACAACTTGACTGTGAAAAACTCCCTGCACGTTATAGAATATTCTGGGGAAATGTTGGTAGTGAATCACAAGTCAAATCCAAATAGTATGCATTGCAACATATACATAGTATCTTGTTCATTTCAGTGGGGCTTCCCCAAAAGAACATAGTAGATTGTGGTCACTTAAATACATTTCCATGTCTTGTTTTCCTTACGGTCCCAGTATAGAAACTTAGTTCAACTTTTGTATATATATTGTAACTTGGTAGGTTTGTAGTAACTAAGCCAGGGAGGTGACCATATGGGAGCCCCAGAGAGGCATGAAAGAGGGTAGCCTGAGTCCTACGTCAGATTAAGAGCCAGAGGTTCTCCTGTTCTTGCTTAGGAATGCCTCAATGCTTAACTGCCTTTGCCACTTAGGAAGCAAGGTCACTGAGGTTTGGCGGTGCCATTTCCCCATCTGCAAGTGGAGCTAATGTGGCAAAGGACCCATACCCAAATGAAGGTAAGATGTCTTAAGTACTGAGTGCAAACTTAAGGCATGCTGCAAATGAAAAATTATGCCTGCAGGTCAGAGATGCCCCACTGCAGGTCTAATAACTTGACTTCAATTTACAGAGAATAAATAGGAGTATAAATGAAGTATAAATAGGAGAAGACTTTCCCATGTGAGTTGGGTTTGTGGAAGAGACCTGCTTCTTGCCCAGTTTTTTGTACAGAAGTTAGAGAGGTGGATCCCTGGGAGCTGGACATCTGATTTGCCTTCCTTTAATTTCCAGGAAGTTATTTCAAGAGGAAAAGAAGGCAGCAAAAGAATACCTTGAAGCAGTCTCTAAGTACCATTCTGATCTGAAGCAAAGATGTAGCAGGTGAGCAGAAGGATGGTACTGAACCGAGGGTTCTAGTTCTGGGATTCAGCTCTGGAAGATTCTAGGCCAGGAGACTGGAATCTAGGGTGCTAGCTTAATCCTCTGTCCTTGGAACATAGTGCTTGATTTTTAAAAAAGGATTTTGCTATGAGATGCAATACAAACTCTAGGTTCTATACCTTATTTGTGTAAATATTGGGAATCTAAAAGGATCTGTGCAAAACTCAATGTTGAAGGATTCTATATATTTCTCTCCTGGCTTTTCTGATGTGATTCTTCTTATCTCTTGTTCTGATGGCTCTTTGTATCTGGGGAAATGCTGTGCGCTGCTTCTTCCATATTACTGCAGCTTCCACTCTTTGGAAAGTGACACCTGTGACTCCATTCACTATGCCTCCTTGAATCTCTATGTTCCCAGTTACATTGATTCATTCCACAGCCTCGGAATGATCCCAACAAGATGTGGCTGTAGTCTGTAGCTTATCACTTTTTCAGATATGGTAAGTTACTGAAGCACTCTAATCTGTTTTATTTCTTCCTAAGGAAGAATGAACCAAAACACATAGGGTATTTTGTAGCCTTGTAACAGTACCCATCATATCTCAAATTTTGAGGCCGGGTATCCTGTTTTTCTTCTTTCAGATTAAAAACAGAACTGGAAGAGATGGAGATGGAGGATAGTAGCACCAGTGAGAATTAGCTTAAGATGCTGAGTGCTACAGCAGAGAATACAGAGTACAGGTTAATTTTTATGGAGTCTTTAAGGCTGTTACTTTAAGGCTGGTTAAGACACTTCTCCATAGGAAGTTGTATGTAAAGCAGAGGCAAACTCTATTGGGAGTAGGGAGCAAGTCTGGCACTCTGAAATAAAACCAGATGAGAGAACAGATTATGAAAGGAGCAAAAGACAAAGCCAAGCAAATTAAAGGCTTGGGTTGACTCTGAAATATCAAAGTGGATCATGTGTGAGCTTCTAGTGATTGCAAATGGGCCAAGAAATTGGTAGGATGTAGAAACTAAAAGATGTGAGTTTATTGGTCAAAGTGGATTATAGGAAATACAGTGGTACCTCCGGTTACTAACATAATTTGTTTCGGAGGTCCGTTCTCAAGCCGAAACTGTTCTTAACATGAGGTCCGTGCCGCCGGCATGCGACTTCCGCTCGCATCCTGGGGCAAAGTTCGTAACTAGGGGCATCTACTTCCGGGTCAGCGGAGCTCGTAACTTGAAGCATTCGTAAGGAGGGTGGTACGTAAAACGAGGTTTCACTGTAAGGTTGTTCTTAGGCAAGACTTAGTTTACTAAACAGTGCAACGCTTCTCACAACACAGAAAGACATGCTATAAGAATTTTAGAGATAATTCTCTCATTTCATCCTCCCATCCCATGGCAGGTTCATGCGAGTGGAAGTTTGCTTTTAGTAGCAAGAAAAATGATAACCCCCTGAGGAATGTTGGTACCTTGCTTCACCCTCAACATTTGCAAGGCATTTGTTAATAAAGTAGTTTGATGGATTCTTTGTTTAGTTCTTAATGTTCATTGCTGCAAAGATGCTTCAGCTGCAATCTCCATTTAAAAGAACAACTGGTCTACAGTGGTGGGAAGGGATCCGAAAGAATGGGTTGTCCCTCCCACTCACTCTTTTAGGCAGGATTATGTAAATTAAGCATGTTTACCTCACTGTGTGAGAGGACAGCCCACTTTTGTTCCTTCTTGTCTAGCTCCCAATGCAGGTCATGGCTGACTTTGTTGTCCTTGTTACAGGTAGGTAGCCGTGTTGGTCTGCTGTAGTCGAAACAAAATAAGAAAATTCCTTCCAGTAGCACCTTAGAGACCAACTAAGTATGTTATTGGTATGAGCTTTCGTGTGCACAAAGAAATGTGCATGCACACGAAAGCTCATACCAATAACAAACTTAGTTGGTCTCTAAGGTGCTACTGGAAGGAATATTTTTATTTTGTTGTCCTTGTTGGCATAGGAGTGCCAACCATTTGATTTACTTCCAATATTTTCTGGGATGTGTCTCTGACCTGTGGAACAAGGGAGAGAGATGCCATCAGAGTGGGATCTTCCAAAAAGCAGGATTTTCTGATTGCAATGTTAAAACCTACATGTGTAGGGTCTGTACAGAATCTGCCAGTGTAATCCTGCTTCTCATCTGCATGTGTTCGGCCCAGTTCACACATAATGCTAAGCCATGGTATGAAACAAATAATAGCTTACTATGAGAATAGCTTACTGCCCATGAGAAACATGTTGGCTAGGGCATGTTGCTCAGTCACCCACCCTCTTCTTCTTGTGCTGTGTCAAGAGGAAATAAACCAGAGTGCTAGCCTAACTTTACATGCAAACCAGTACAGTGATACCACTTAACTCGTTCCGGAGGTCCGTTCTTAACCTGAAACTGTTCTTAACCTGAAGCACCACTTTAGCTAATGGGGCCTCCTGCTACTGCTGCTGTGCCGCCGAAGCACTATTTCTGTTCTCATTCTGAAGCAAAGTTCTTAACCTGAAGCACTATTTTGGGAGTTTGTAACCTGAAGAGTATGTAACCCGAGGTGCCACTGTACTCATAGTTTATTTCACTCTAGACAAAGCAGAAGTCAAGGTTTGTTCTTGCTTACTGCTAGTGCATATGATGCTAAGCCAGTAGTCCGGCTTATTTTCTCCTGGCACACAAAAAGACAAGAAGGCTGGGCACAACTGAGCAGTGTGCACCAGTCTGCTCCTCGCTTAAAGTGAGCCATTGTTTATGGCTTACTGTTACATGCAAACCAGGTAATCATTTGAAGGGCGCAGTTATTTATTTTGTTTCACTGTTACCTCTGCTCAAACAGGTTTTAGCAGGATTGGCAAACCTTGCAAAACCTGCTTGAGTGGTGAAATAATTGGAGAGAAAGATGCACATCACATACAACAATGTATGTGTTTTTTAACTCTAAGGTTAAAAAACAAACAAGACTTGAAACACCTGCCATGTGTAAAATCCTTCTTAAACTCTTAAAAAAAATCCATACAACTCCACACCTGGGGGGAAAATAAATTTTGAAGTTAAATTTAAGTATGTGAAAGTCTGTGTTCATTTTTTAAATGAGATTAATTTCCTTTGACTCTTAACTAAAGCTTCCTCTCACCCAGTGCTCCTCCCCTGCAACACCTTTGCCCCTGCTGTAGTTTTGGCTGAAGGATGGATATGCTGAGCAGGATTCCTAGAATATTATCCCTGCCTATTAGTTTCAGAGATCAAAAAGGAACTAAGTGTGACAAGGAAAGGTGAAAATGACCTGCATAAATATGATCTGCTTAAAATCTAGCTTATCGTATTGGTTTTGGGTAGCATCAATGGAAATAGAAAACCATAATTATCTCATCTTGAGACTGACAAATATTTAAGAAGGGCAGAAGTATTTTAAAATCACAAACACTCGGTATTTTTACACTTGGAAGTATGCAGTGACATCCATTAACAATTACACTCTAGTTTACCAGTTTTTTTTTCTTTTTTAAAAACCGAACTCACCATTATTATTATTATTATTGCTAAATTTGTATAGGCCCCTTGTCTGTAGATCTCAGGGCGATTCACAACATATAAATACAAGATAAAAAACACAAAATAAGACCCAGTAACCTCCCTCGCCTGATCGCGATTCGTTCCATTTGTCTAGCCTGAGTGCTGCCACCATCAAAGATGGCCACTTCCTGTTCGAAAGCTGAACTGTGCAAACCCCTTGAAGCGAACAACGGACATTTTTGTCACTGGCAAGCAGGAAGAAGGCAGCGGCCCTCGTAGGAGACGGACCACCGGCGAAGATTTCCGTCTTCGTGTGGCGTGGAAAAGGCGGCCATCTTTGTAAAGGGCGGGGGAGGCGCTGGAGACCCGGATGTTGTTTCTCTCCTTGCTCGGGCGAAGGCGGAAACGGAAATGGAGGGCGGGGGGCGGGAAGTCGATTGGGCTTCCTCTTCGCAGGCCAGAACAAGGGAGACCATGGTGAGCGCGCGCGGCGGGGAAGGCGGCGCCCCGCGAGGGAAGCGGGCTCCGGGCGGGGGGGGGGGGGCTCCTGGGGCTCGCCTTCGGCTGCTTCGGAGGAGGAGGGAGCTCTCCGCCAGGCAGCCCCGCTCACCTTTCCTTCTGTCCTTCGCCCCCCAGGATGAATTTTCTGATCCCGACCTGGCTGTTCTGGGTGAGGAGTCCAAATCGGAGAATGGAGAAAATGCCCCCGTCTACTGCATCTGCCGCAAACCGGATATCAACTGTTTCATGATGTGAGTCCCCGAGGAGCTGCGAGGGGCGGAAGGGACAGGCTGGGCTGAGGGATGGATTGCTCGTGGGCTGCGCGGTGCCTCGCCTCTGCATGCTGGACGCGGGGGGGGGGGGGACTGCTCTCGGTCCGGTTCAGCTGTGACTGCTTGAAGGTGGTAGATCTTGAGGAGCAGTGTGGGGCGGTCAGAGAGAAGGCTATTCTTTCTGAAGCCTGCAGTTGTGTCGAAAAAGGAGCTTACTGGGAGGGCATGCAGAAAGTTGTATTGTTCTGAAACCTGGCTGCCAAGAAGCTGAGTTAGGGAATCCTCACCTTTCCCTTTCTTTGCCCCCCTCCCCATCCCAGAGGCTGCGATCACTGCAACGAATGGTTCCATGGCCACTGCATTAACATTACTGAGAAGATGGCAAAGGCCATACGGGAATGGTACTGCATGCAGTGCCGAGGTGAGTTTACAAACAAGATAGTATTGAGACTGGGCTAGTCCCTGTATAACTGGCAAAGTCCTGTGTTTGGGTCCTTCAGATAGTGTATTAGAAACATGGAATGCCTTGATTTTGCTTACAAAGCTATACATTTATTATTGTCACTGATGTTTGCAAATATGATGGGGAAATGCTGCAGAATCTGGAATGGAGGTGAGTAAAAAGAAGCTTAATTTGTTGGAAGCAATCTGAGCTTGAATAGACTGTCTTTTTGCAGCCTGGCTCTTCTTGTAAAACATTTTAAGAGTGATAATTTCTTATTAAGGTTATTGTAAAATAAGTGCAACGTGGCTATAAACTGTAGCTTGCCATGTGCCTTTTTTATTAATTGACAGCTGAAGGATTTTTTTCAAAAGAAGTTTTTATTAATTTTTTCAAATTATTACAAATCAAACCAAATTAAATTAGTTTAATACAGTTTCTTAAAATCAGGTTTCCCGCTCCTGATCATCACCATTTCCTCTTATTTAGAGTCCAGTTGATATCCTTCACTTGCTGTTAAACCATTCTCCCAGCTGGCTGCTTTTTTCACCTGACAAACAGCACCTCCGTTAAATCTTATAAATAAATAGTCCATTTCACATGTATATATACATTGCTGTTCCAGACCTGGTGTGCTGGGAGAGTTGATTATTATCTTCCATTGTTCAAGTTCTTTGCAGTGTTTATCTGGATGGTGCTAGGTCACATTACATTCCTTCCACTGTTTACGGACTAGCGTACGAGCTGCAAACATAAAAAACTCATAGAATGAATATCCAAACTCCGGCATTAAAATTCCGCTCTGGAGTTCTTCCTCCGCATACAGTTAAAAGTAAGATCTTTTCTCAAATTCAGTCTCTTTACTACACCTGTTTGGCAGCAGTTCATTCTCCCCCCACCCACTTCATTCCTCCAACAGCAGTTCAGGAATAATTTTAAATAAAGTCCATTCATCCTTGGTTGGGGAGGAGGGCATTATAAAACTGTTAAATTTTTGGTTGAGCATAAATCAAAAGCCTCCCCCCTCTTTTCCGAAGTAACAAACAAAATAACAGCTGCGGCTGCACACGTCCTTTTCATTATGCAGGGGAGGATAAGAAAAAAGAGGACAATTTGAAAACCACAAGAAAGCACAAAGCACCTTGTCCTCCCCTTCTTTTCCCGGCTGTTAAGGGTTCTCAAGCTTCAAAGAAAACATTCAGATACCTTCAAAGAGCCAAAGCCCAGACCTTTCGGCAGCTGACTGATCGCTGGCCATTAGCATATGTCGGTTCAGGAGTGCCTCTCAATTAATGCCAATTGTCCAAATTATGGAGGAACCAGCTGGAGATGGAGGCTCGTCCATGCCGCTCTGCCTTTCAAGTTGGCAGACACGGGCTTGGCGGCACAGTGGGATGCAGTGAGCTCCCCAGACCCAACTGGGGAACATTGCAAAGATTTTTGCCTCATAAATCCTGGTTTTCCCCTGCCTGAATCTCCTCGCTGCCTGTGGAGGGCAGCAAGCAGCTACTGCCAGTGACTCATGATGTAGCCAGAAACCGAAGTAACCACTGGAGTTAATTTGTTAAAGTTTTATACCCTGATCTCCCTCGGTGTAGTTCAGTATATCATACACAAGACTTTTTTCAAACTACTTGCTGGTCCAGGCCAACTTAGATTCAGAGAAAGGACTACATCTGCCTGTATTTGCCCACTACTATCTGGTCCAAGAGTGGGTTCTCTTAGCTAATTTTCCTTTCTGCTCTACAGAGAGAGACCCAACCCTTGAGATCCGGTACAGGCACAAAAAGTCCAAGGAGAAGGATCGTGAGGGTGAACGGGAACGTGCCGAGAAGGACGAGCTGCGTGCGAAGGCCCAAGAACTAGCATTAGAGCAGAGTCGCAGCTCAAAAGTAAGTGTTTTAGCAGTGAAAGGGAGCAGAGTTCAGTCACACCTGTGCAGGGCCTGGCATTCCAACTCCAGAATGTTGAGTGTTTGGGTTCAGAACTGTGGGGCAACTGCCTACTCCCAACAGTCATTGTTTGACTGTTTCATGTAGTACAGGTAAATGCTCCTGTCCAGCTTTTTGCCTCCTTTGTTCTTGATTGGACAGCATGAAGGTGAAATCATTATAGAAGACCATGGGGCTGTAGCAAACGGTGTGTGGATTTCAAGCCATTCCTTAGAGATTTTTGGTGTATTTGCTGTAATAGCTGCTTCAGACTTCTTTGGGACGTTCACTCACCTCTGCCCAAGTGGAACACTTGCTGTAATAACTAAGCAGCATTCATTTTGCGGCAAATCTTCCAAGAGATTGGTTACCATCTCTTTATGCCTAATCTCCAACACATCTCCCCCCCAATCTGCTTTCCTCTGGCTGAATCCTTTTATTCAGAGCTGGTTATCAAGCTAAAGGACTTGCTTCCAATAGAGGCTAGAACCCAGGATTTGTGGGGTCTTGACCAGCACTAACGGATAATTTTATTACTCATTTATATAGTTCATTTATGAACTGCTTCCCATGAGGCATCACAAAGCAATTTGCATTATTTTAAAAACATACATAAAACATTTACATATACAATTACATATATAATTTTAGAATTTCCTCTGATTGCTGCAGTTCACCAGCTTGGAGAAGGCAGTTTCTTTGTTCATTATAATTATTATTTATATACTGCTTTTCTGAGAGAAAATATTACAGAGTGGTGTACAAAATTCAAAGCATTAATACAATCAATCCATAAAATTATAACACAAGAATCTAAAAATTTAGTGAACAGTGGCATGGGACTATCATAGTGTTTTAAGACAGCACATATTAAATGCTGGGGAAAGGTATGCCCCCCCCCTTCCATCCTGCTGCTCTCCTGTCAGTATTTCTTTGGACCTTGAAATGTTTTGTACAGGACTGGGGTGCAGGTAGCAGTGTTATGGGCAAGTGAGCAAGCATGTTCGCACAGAGAGCCCGGTTGCAAGTAGGCATTGCAGCTCTCTAGTAACAGGCCCTGGGTGTTCACTTGGAAAGCCTACAAATATGGTGCAGTTAAAATGATCATTTGGCTCTGCATAAACATTTTCACATCTGATATCCTGTTTAGATCGAGGTTGGGGAGCCTGTGACCCTCCAGATGTTGAATTCTGACTCCTATCATAGCTGACCATTGGCCATGCTGACTGGGGGGAATGGGAGTCCAGCAACAGGTTCCCCAGCAAGGATTTAAGTCACGTGTTGTTGTTGCCTCAACCTATTTCCCCTCCTGCCTAGATAATAATGTATAGTGTTAGCTTGTTATGTGTGGACTCTTATGTGATGAACCCTGAAGGTTAAATGCACACATTGATGAGAGCCACTTGTTTTAAAAGCAGGCAGGTTAAGGTTGCAATCCTGTACTCACCTGGAAATAGGCCCCTTTGTACTAAGTAGGGTTTTCTTCTGAGTATGGGATTGTGCTGTAGTATAATATACGTTTATCAGTATACGATCTGTTGTGTATACGTGTCTATCAGCCACAATAGCTGAATGGAATTTCCATGGACAGAAGGCAATAAACTTCCTGATGAATGCATGCTGTGAATAAACAATAGTGGAAGGCCATTCCACTCCTACTCTGCTTGTGAACTTCCTGTGGCATCTGGCTAGTTGCTGGAGATAGAAATGCTGCACTAGAATAGCAGGGATTCCAGCAGGGATCTTCTTATATTCTTTGATGCTTTCTTATAATGTTGCTGATAATTGAGGTTTCTGGATGATGTGAGGAAGGAAAGGGAGTACTTAAGCTCATTTGCAGGTTTCATGGCTGGCAGTATCTGGCTCTATAAATCTGAGGCATGTTTGATAGATCTGAGTAAGTAAGTAGTAACTACCACCTCGTGCCCAAGTTAAGGACATTGCTGTGGATCCCTCAGGTTCCTGTGGCCAGGAGTGCTTTTCCTCTTGTTGAGAAAAGGGGAACCCTCAGTTTCACCATTTGATCTTTGTGACAATTTGGGCTGTCTCAGCTGTGCTGGAATATTTTAACATGCTCCATATGGGTCTTGCTCTCTTGTCTTGCTCTCTGATAATATGTATGCCATATCGAACACTTTGTAGGAAGATCAGGTTACAAAATTTTAACAAATAACTCCAGCGATCCCTCTAGATAGCCTCTACATACTCATCTCTCCACTTCCTTTCATTTTTTTAAATCAGCAGCAGATCAAGCGCTCAGCGCGCATGTGCGGTGAATGCGAGGCCTGCAGGCGCACAGAGGACTGTGGACAGTGTGATTTCTGCCGTGACATGAAGAAATTTGGGGGCCCCAACAAAATCCGCCAGAAGTGCCGGCTGAGGCAGTGCCAGGTTCGGGCTCGGGTGAGTATTCCGGTGGGCGCTTTCTGCCCAGAGATCATTGCATGTTTTTCTCTGTGGGTCACTTTCTTGGCTGCTCCACCCCAGAGGAGCAGCCACCTCAAATTCAAGCTGTTGATTTGTGTGTAGCTCACACGTGATTTTTGTTTCCCGTTCTTTTCTTCCTAGGAGTCCTATAAATATTTTCCAGCTTCGGTAAGTTTCCTTTTTCCCTCCAGTTTTTTTTCTTTCTTTTTTTTCTTTTTCATTAAAAACGGGACCTAAAATAGTTGAGTGTTCAGTTGGGACTCCTGGTTTTTCCCCCCTAGATAGGGGAAGCAGAATGAGACCTGGTCTATGCACACAGCAAAATAAGGTGGAAAAAAATCTGGGAGTGGTTGAGTGGACTGTGCTGCTTCAGGTTGCAGATGTAGAACAAAAAAATCTCCCTTCTGGAAGGAATGTAGCATAGCAGGGAGAAAATGTATGATCTGGCTTACTCCATGTTGATTTTATCCCCCTTGCAGGGTGTATTCAAAAAGGATAGCCATAAATATATATTAAAAGATAATCCTCACCTGTCTTGAAGTGAGATGGTCCATTATGCCACATCATTTCCACCTTGTTCTGCTCTATGTTCGGATGCAGCTTAATAGTTAGTGGGGTGTAGTTGAGATAACTTGGTATGTGGCAGTGCATTCCTGTACATGTTTACTTGGAAGTAAGGTCCTGCTGAGTTCAGTTGGGCTTAACTCCAAGGAAAGTGAATGTAGGATTGCAATCTCAGAGTTCAGTTTGGATGCATTCTCAATTGCAGGTTTTTTTGTTGGACACTTCAGCCCTGCTTTTTTTGAAATGACTGAGCTTCTTCTCCTCTCTTACTGAATTTGGGAAATAAGCGGGTGTTGGGATTCTCTCTCTCTCTTTTTCTCTATATTTCTGCTTCTCACGCTTTGCTGCTTTGATCTTCAGTGAGTTCTGTTTTCTGTTCACCAAAGCTGTGCTCAGGAAGGGAGGGGTGTGCTCACGTCTGTGCTGTTTCGATGCATTATGCTTTTGAAGCCGGATAGATGGCTTCTTTAATGCTTTCCTCTCTTTCTTCTTTTCTCCTTTTTCTCTCACTGCTTTCCCCTCCCTCTCCCACCCCCACTTACCCTAATGCTCAATAGATGTTACGGGGGCGGGAGGATGATCTGCAGATGCTAAAGGAACAGCTAGAATCGGCTGCCACACCTGAACCCCTGTCGGATGACGATCTGCACATAGATCCCGATTTGTATCAGGAGCTTTGTTCAGGGGCCTTCGATGACCAGAACCTGGTGAGACCTGTGCTGGACCTGTTCCCTTGGGATTCCTTGGTCGAGTTGGCAGGGCTCATGCATACTGATGTCAAAAAGCTGTGTCCTAGGACAGGAAGTGTTCTGGGTTGCCCCTTTCTTGCCCCACATCATCTCTTATTCTGTGTTCTGAAATTACTCAAATCAAGTACGCTGGAGAAATATAGCCAAAAAACATGGCTAAATGGTTCCCTGCTTATCCACTTTCAACTATTCCTAGAGCACAGTATATGAAATCTATCCTCAGGTCTGCTTTTTGTTGCTGCTTCTGTGGCTCACCTTGTTTCCTCATTTTAAGCCATCTTTCCCTCAGGTCTCTAAACTCTCTAGCCCTTTTCCTCTTGAGTGTTTACTATTTAGCTGACTGCTTACACAGGCCCTCTTCTTGCTCTTGATTCCCAGCCCCTTTGCTTCTTTGTTTCCCAGAACCTCTTACTTAACAACATATAGGTCTGCCTGTGGGACTTCCATTCCTTTTTTAAAAAGCCAAATAAAACTTGGGAATTAATTTTTTTCATAAAGAAATATTTTTAGATTAAAATAAATAAATAAAAAAACTGAGAGAAAGAGAACAGAAAACACCAAAGGAAAGGCAAAGAAAAAGAAGAAAAACAACAAGAAGGAAAAAAACTTTCTGATTTCCCACCTTTGGAATAAAAGAAATTATTCAAAATATTCACTCTAAAATGACACCCAACTGATCTGCATTCTGTTAGGCAATATTTTCCAGTCTTTTGACCCAAATTGATTAATTCATTTTCCTTTTTACACAAAGAGTCCAAAAGGGGATCACTAATTATTATTAATGAATGTCATCAATTTGCTGTGGTTTTCCATCTTGATTTTTTTCAAAAACGATCTCTTCCAGCTATGTTTCTTCCATTCTTTTTCTAGGAAAAGCACTGGAGGCCTGATAGCTTTTTCCTCTGAATTCACATCAAGTTGTACACAGAGTATTTTCTCTCTCAACTCTTACTTCTGTCAGCTCAGGGTGTCACTTCATCTCTCCACCCATGGCTTCATTCCATTCCTCCAACATTGCAACTCTCCCATTTGGCTATTTCATTCCTCCAAGCACCTGTGTGTAAGACTTCCATTTCACCGTCTGTTGCCTCCAACTCTACCATTTCACCCTCCTGTTCTGGCAATCCTTTATCCATATTCTATTCTGAAGTCTCAGTATCCTCTTGGATTCCACTTTCCATTTCATCCTTCTATGGACCATTTTCTTTCACTATTTCATCAGTCTTAGCTCTAATCATTTTTATTTGCTCTTCAAACATTTGCTGAAGGTTGTCAACAGTCAATGGAACGTCCAGTGATGTATTTGTCATACTGAATCCTAGTAACAATTCAGTCTCCACCTTAAGATCTTCAATCTTCCTTATCCAACTGTGATGGGATGAAGAGCTGCTTGTGTGTAAACTGCAAGTCCCTCAGAGTTTGAACAGGTTCTCAAACCTCTGCCTGTGACGGAGCCCCTCCAGCATGGCTGCGTCAATCGCTAGCAGAATCCGAAAGTGGCTGCTTTCGGAAACGTTTCCAACATAAAAGCTCCTTAACGGAAACACGTCTTCTGGACTCTCTGCGTGACAGTTTCCGCCGAGGAACGGGTGTTCCTATAGGAGGTCCTGAGACCTCCCCACTGTTTTCGCTGGAAGCATCTCTGAGCCATTCCTCCGACTCTCCTTCCCTTGACGTTCCTGTTCGCCCCCTACTGGTTCCCTCTTCAGGTGTCAAGTCTCTCTCTACCTCAGAGAGCCTTGGCACCTCCTGTCCTGCCGATGGCAGTTCCCTGACACCAACTTAAGATCTTCACAGCATTATTTCTTATCAAAATACAATCCTTTCACATAGATGAAATATGAAGTAGCAAAATTCCATTTCAAAGCAATACTTTCGTAAGAATAACAGAGAACTAAACATAAAGGAAATAGGGATCCTAGCACTCAGAACTCCCTTGATTTTTTAAAACTATTGGTTCCAACAATTAGAGCATACTTGTTTTATCTTCAGCCCTCAAATGATCAACTCTTCTTAAAGCCAGAAATTAGCTCACACACCAGATGTAAATTTCAACCAGCAAATGGAGAAACCCCTTTTAGTCTTAAAGGAAGGCTTTGCAGACCCAATGCCCTGAGCCCTTTTACATGGCTTTTGGGCAAGATGCTGATTCCTTCGCTCTAAGTCATTCAGCCCCGCCTGTGTTTCCAGGAGCTGACAGCTTCTAAGTCTCCTAACAATTTCTCTCACAGAAGCTGTACTGTTGATTAATGTTCTACTGCTGACAACCCCAGCCCCCAGCAGTTGGGATGTTTGGGTTGTATCCACCATGGTAGCTCTGTTTGTGTAACAAACTTCCACATGTGGTATGGAATTTTCCTTGCTGCCCCCCCCCCCAAAATCTTCAGGAGGCTGGGAGACCTTTGCAAGTAGATTTTGGGAATGCGTGGGGAGAGGAGGGAAGGGGAAATCTGTTACACAAGCAGAACTCTGTGTGCTTGTCACTGAATGTACCGTATTTTTTGCCCTATAGGAGACATCTTTTCCCCTCCAAAAATGAAGGGGAAATATGTGTGCGTCCTATGGGGCGAATGCAGGCTTTCGCTGAAGCTTGGAGAGCGGGAGGGGTCGGTGCGCACCGACCCCTCTCGCTCTTCAGGCAGATATCCGCAAGCCTGGGGAGCCTGCGGGAGTTCCCTAGGCTGCGGATAGCAGCCTGCTGCCCGGAGTGCGGGGCGCGCTGAAGCCGCAGCTGGGGGGGGGGTAATTTTTTTTCTTTATTCCCCCCCCCCAAAAAAAACTAGGTGCGTCCTATGGGCCGGTGCGTCCTATGGGGTGAAAAATACGGTAACCCTTTGTGAACATTCAGGGCTGTTGCTGCTGCTTAGCTGCTTTCTAGGCAGGCAGCAGTTGCTTTTTAGCCTGCATTTAATTGCTATAACTTACCTTAAGGGACGCGGGTGGCGCTGTGGGTTAAACCTCAGCGCCTAGGACTTGCCGATCGCATGGTCGGCGGTTTGAATCCCCGTGGCGGGGTGCGCTCCCGCCGTTCGGTCCCAGCGCCTGCCAACCTAGCAGTTCGAAAGCACCCCCGGGTGCAAGTAGATAAATAGGGATCGCTTACCAGTGGGAAGGTAAACAGCGTTCCGTGTGCTGCGCTGACTCGCCAGATGCAGCTTGCCATGCTGGGCACGTGACCCAGAAGTGTCTGCGGACAGCGCTGGCTCCCGGCCTCTTGAGTGAGATGAGCACACAACCCTAGAGTCTGTCAAGACTGGCCCGTACGGGCAGGGGTACCTTTTCCTTTACCTTAAATAATCTGAAGATCTTTAAAAAAAATGAAGCAAAGATTAGGATGGTGGAACTAAATGGCAATTAAGGTGGAAAGTACATTCACCATATGATAGACACCTGTGGTGTTATAGGGCATTGAAAACCCAATTCTTGCTGACCAGAAGATCTGCCATAGAATCATAGAAGGGTCCCTGAGAGTCATCTAGTCCAGGTCTGGGCAAACTCGGCCCTCCAGATGTTTTGGGTCTGCAACTCCCATGATCCCTAGCTAACAGGACCAGTGGTCAGGGATGATGGGAATTGTAGTCCCAATACATCTGGAGGGCTGAGTTTACCTATGCCTGATCTAGTCCAACCCTGTGCAATGCAAAAATCTCAGCTATAACATCCATGATGTAACCATGTTACAACTTCTGCTTACGAACCTCCAATGAAGGATAGCCCACCACCTTCTGAGAGAGTCTGCTCCACTATCTAACAGATCTTACCATCAGAAAGTTCTACCTGGTGTTGAGTCAGAATCTCCTGCATCGTAACTAGAATCCATTGATTCAGGTCCCCTCCTCCAGTGCAAACTTGCTCCATCTTCCCTGTGAAAGTTATTTAGATACTTGAAGATGGCTACTATTTCTTCTGTTTACTTGGGACTGGATCCCAGTCATTCTGATACCTGGTTGTAGAGGTTGGCAAAGAAACACTTCTTCGTGGCAGATATCCATAGGTGGCAGTATAACCGTCTATTTGATCCAACTTAAAAAGCCCAGTACAAAGGTGACCCTCTTGCTTTGTGAAGCATGCAAAGCCATTAACTGTCCTACAAAGGGGGGAAACCAGATTTGAGTTTGCATGATGAAGTTGCAGCATAGATAGCAGCTGCCAGGAAGAAAATAAGGGTGTGAAAGGGCTGCAGCCACCATTGCAAGCACTGGCATATATGGGTTTGGCCTGGAACCTCTTAATTCCCTCAGTCAAGGGGCTCTTCCACAAAGCTAGCTTGTTAACCAGGATGTGAAGTTCAGACTGCACACAGTTCTTTCTTGGGGGCAGGGACCAAATGCTTTCCTGCCCTCCTTAAACCAAACTACCCTGCCAGACAACCTCCAGATCCTTTTAGCACGAGAATCGGGAACCTGTGTTGCTGAACTACAACTCCCATCGTCCCTGACCATTGGCCATGTTGACTAGGGCTGGTGGGAGTTGCAGTCCACAGGTTGTAGTAGTAAGTAGTAATAACGATAATAAAATTTGTTGTTTATATGCTGCCCATCTGACTGGGTTCCCCCAGTCACTCTGGACAACTTCCAACAAATTAAAACACAATACGACATCAAACAGGACTGCCTTCAGATGTTTTCTAAAAGTCACATAGTTTTTATTTCCTTCACATCTGACCAGAGGGTGTTCCACAGGGCGGGCACGACCACAGAAAAGGCCCTCTACTTTTGCACATCTAGATTTATTGGAGGACTCCTTTTACTTTTCTCTCTTTTCCTCTCTTAGCCGTGGCTCAGCGACACTGACGATGCGCCCTTCCTTGATCCTGTGTTGCGGAAACGCGCTGTGAAAGTGAAGCATGTCAAGCGGAGGGAGAAGAAGTCTGAGAAGAAGGTATGATCCTAGATGGTGGGTGGGAAATGTCACAACTGTAAGAGTGCCAGACTTGTTTTTAGTGACCAGGCCTTTTCCCAGAGCTGCAATTCTTTTTGGGTATGTAACAGGACAAAATCACACTTGTAAAATCAGAATATTTGTTTATTTATTGAGATTTTAAGATGGTTTTTCACTAAGAATTGGCTTCCACAAATTAAAACTAAAGACAATTTTAGATTAGATCATACAATATGAACAACACAGAACACGCCAAACTGACACCATAGGGCAGCCTCAACAACTCAACTGGAAGCTTGGGAGAAGAGTTAAGTCTTGACTGGACAACCGAAGGCTAGCAACAATATTGCTGCCAGCACCTCTGCGGGGAGACAGTTCCAAATTTAGTGCACAGTCCCTGGGAAGGATGGTACAGCACAGTGAGCAATACTGGATGGCACAGCAAATACCCCCCTCCCCCGTTGATCCACTGTATCATTATGGCCTCAGCTCCCAACCCCGGGAGCTGCTCAGGAGGCCAGGACTGAAGTAGGTCAGATAATCTACTTCATTTAAGCATGCCTGAAGTTGCACAACCACAACTGTCGTGTGCACCATGCCTAAAATGGGGATGTTAGCAATTGGGCAGGAGTTATCAAGGACCTTGGGGCCCGGGGAGGGGGGGGCTGTTGAGGAGTAGGGGCACCATCACCTTTTCCAAGATGGTTGGGACAACCCCTTTTTGCAAAGAGGCATTAACTGCTCCCTGGATCAATCCTGCCAGCCCCCTCCAGCAAAGCTAAGCTCAAACAAGCCAAGGAAGGCAAGGGTCGAGAGAACATGTCATGAGTGGTATTTCTTCATACCTCTGGTCCACATCTTCATGTGCCAACAACTGAAACTGATCTCATACAACAGGGCCACAGTGGTGTTAAGGCTGGAACTACCCAGCCCTCCAACCTATGCTAGCATAGTCTACTCTTGCTTCCCCCAGCATGGTGCCCTTATGAGGTTTCAGACTACAACTCCCATCAGCCCCAGTCAACATTGTCAGTAGTCAGTCATTGCATGGCGACACAAAAATACATATGAAAGAGGAGAGTTGTTGCATTGTGACTTGTGACAGAAGACTAAGCATATGAATGTATTTACAAGATGTTGTTTTAATACAATAAATAACTAGTCTGACAACCCATTTTGGTGATTGCTTTAGACTTCAGTGGCTTCTGTTAGATGATGATAAAACCACTGTGGTGTAGTTGCTAAGCGTTCTGGACTGTGAGCAGAGAGACACAGATTCAAACCCTCTGGAGGAAGCCCTTCCAATCCAAGCCCCTTCTGCCTGCTTCCTCAATAGTGCAGCCAATCCCAGCCACCTGTGGGGCTTCCACTGTGTAGAGCTCTCTTCAAGCGCTGACCATTAATTGATTGCTGCTGCTGGCAGAGAGCTGTATGCTGCACATTAAAGCCTCAGCAATTAGCTAATAATCAGGGCTTCAAAGGACTTTGCAGGCATTGCTGATAAGCTGATTAGCTGATTAGCATTGTCTGCAACCCAGTTTTGGCCCTGGTGGGTTTGGTTTGGCCAAAAGGGCCTGGTAGGCCTGCAGGCTGGAGATACCTTGCAAAAGGATAGCAAAAGGAATAAACGTATCTGCCTTCCACCTCTCCTGCTATAATTACCAGTGGGGTGTGTGTGTTAGGGTTAGCGAAAGGAGTGCAGGCAGCTGGCAGGTCATTGCTGCCTGAAGTGTCAGTGTTGGACGAATGTACTATTGGCTTTATGGCCAAACTATCCTAATCACAGAAGCAGGAAATAGGCGGCAGTAAATGGGATTGCCTGTATCTGAAGGTCATGAGTAAACACTGGTGTCCCTTTTGCTCTTGCAAGGGTGGGTGAATTCTAGCCGTGTCATCTCTGGTTCTTGCCCTGCAGAAGGAGGAGAAATACAAACGTCACAAGCAGAAGCAAAAGCATCGCGACCGGTCAAAGCATGCTGAGCGGGTGGACACCAAAGACCCATCATCACTCCACCAGTGCCTTGGCCCTGGCTGCATCCAGGCTGCTCGGACTAACTCCAAGTACTGCTCGGATGAATGTGGCATGAAGCTGGCAGCAAAGTAAGTGGGGGAGCCTTCCTTGGGGGGCAGTTTATTTCTTTTCTTAGCAGCTTTGCCCATTCATTGGTTTTCCAGCATGGGTTGGGTAATGCAGGTGTTTGTGTGGCAGGAAAGAGACTTTGGGCTTTTAAAATGTGGACTTACTTGGGCCCTTTGGATGCTTAACCTTAGCCTCAGCTCTTCAGCTGTCCCAAAGAAGTAATTATGACATAACTGAAAGGGCGATTGGGAGGAGGAATGCCATAATGCAGTAATGGGCAAAGTGAATCCCGTAACAGCCTAAGCCTGGGAGCAAGTGCATCAGTTTGAGTTGTGGGAGTTCTGGGTGGTTTTCTTATGAGCTGAAAATGTTCCCATCCTGTAGGTTTGTGTTGTGCAGTGTGATGCTGTGTGACGCACCCTGTTACCATCATATTGGCCAGTTTTCATTTGCATGCACCCTCATGTCTCTGTCCGTTCCCAGCCGCATATATGAGATCCTCCCGCAGCGCATCCAGCAGTGGCAGCAAAGTCCATGCGTGGCGGAAGAGCATGGCAAGAAGCTACTAGAGCGGATACGGCGGGAGCAGCAGCAGGCCCGGCTCAAGCTACAGGAGATGGAGCGCAAATTCCATGAATTGGAGGCTGTCATTGTCCGGGCCAAGCAGCAAGCCATCAAAGAAGACGAAGAGGTACCTGGAAGAAGTGCAGGAGAAAGGAGCAGGCAGCCAGGCCTCCTCTCTTGGGGGGTTGCAAACAGCACCTCCTTAACCTTCCAGGGAGGACTTGGGTGGATTAGACTAGAGCCCTTTTGCAACCTAACTGTATACCTGTGTTTTATTTCGTACATTTGGGTGTAAATTTCACAGATAGTGGTGAACACTGACAGCATGGGTCTGTTCCCAGATTAAACAGAGAACATACCCTTATTATAGGTATGCCCTACTGCCCTACCTGTGACTTATTCAGTGCTGGAATGGTTGCATGTGAGCTTGATGCTCCAGTCCAGAGCAATTTATTTCTGATGTTCTGAAGGGATAAAGAAAATGACAACAACTCAGACTTGCCTGGGAATTTTATTGTGAGGGGCAGGATATAAATTCTTATGATAAAATAAGCTATAGTTCAGCTTGCTTTTGCCTTATGATTCTCAGGTTGGCAGCATCTGCTGATTTCAATTGATGCCAAAGCTTACTTGTTTAATCCCTGGTGTGACCAAGCGTTAGGATCTGCATTAGGCGTTACAACACATTCGGGTGAAAACAAAGCAGCAGCAGTAGTAGTAATAATAAAAAAATTATATATGTACCCCGCCTATCTGGCTGGGTTTCCTCCAGTATTGTTCTTTGCTAGGAGCAGTGACGTAAGGTGTTGGAAATGTTCTTGGGCACACAGCAGGTCACCCATCCCTTTATTTATTAAGTGCTTCCTAAATGTTTTAGTACTGTAGCTTACCTGGAACTGCAGAAACTGGGGGTGGGATTTTCAGGTGTCTGGCTGAGGGGGGTTTGCCTTGGTGGGTTATAAGTTCTGCAGTCTTGCTCAGAACTTCCTCATGGAGTTGTAGGGTGGGATGCTGTTTGCTTTAAAAATCTGACCACTAAATCCTGACACCTGCTTGCCTCTTTCCTCTGCCACAGACCAGTGAAGGAGACAGTGATGACACAGACTTGCAGATATTCTGTGTCTCCTGCGGCCACCCCATCAACCCCAAGGTGGCGCTGCGGCACATGGAGCGGTGCTATGCCAAGGTTAGCTGCCTGTCTTCTCTGCGCTGGGTAACCTTGGTGTTGGGCTTCAGGGGCCTGTGTTTGAATTGAGACGCTGCTATCCAGCCTCTGAAACAGGGATCTTTGTGGCATACCTGAAACTGGGTTAAAAAAAGGTTTGGTAGATGTGGTAGGTAACCCCTGGATGTGGAAAAGTCTTAGCCAAAGAGCCTCCTCTGCTGGATTGTGGAGCAGCTTTCTAATTTGCTCCATCAGTGGGTCAAGGGAGATTACTATCCTTTAACATTTGTCAAGCAGCTATAGGCAGAGCTGCATGGAAAAAACCAATGCAAATTCTGTACAAAGAACAATTGAGTTCAGGAAGCTGAATAAATAACTTACATTTTCAAGAACTAACTTCTACCCCCCCCCCCAAATGTATATGAAAATATTTCTGAATAAAGGGTGGTATTGAAATGCAATACGCTGTTCACTGTAGCTTGACCTCTCCCATATTTAACCTATTATCTGCATAGCTGATGTTTTGGGAACTGCTGGCCACATGATATTTTGGCTACCACAAATAGTTTTAGCCAATGTGTTGCATAAATATGTTGGGATAGGTCTGTTGATGGCTAGATGCCTTGGAAACGAGCTCGGCTTCTATAGTCAGAGCCTGGAACTTGGGGGCTACCTATCATTTCTGCAGCAGCCCTGCCCACCTGTCATAGTGGGGCTTGGAAGTCCACTGGATTTCTAGCTCACTGGCCGGTAGGTTAAGAGCTAGTTGAACTTAGGTGGAGGATCTTTTCTTCACTTGATGGTGCTTTTAATGTTTGTTCTGCTGTGACTTCATGGCTGTGTTTTTCTCTTCTGTCTGTCTCCCCCCATCCCCCACAGTACGAGAGCCAGACATCCTTTGGGTCTATGTATCCAACACGTATTGAAGGGTAAGCTACCTGCCCAACTCTCAAGTTCCTTTTCGCTATGGGCTGTTCACCAAACCCTCCTCACCAGGTTGCATGCCACTGGTTCCATCTGTCTTGCAGTTCTGCTCCTTTGTTACATAGTTACCCTGATGGGAACAAGAAGCTGTGAAGAAATGCAATGGCCCTTTCCAAACCCAGTACTGTCCACTGGGTGGAAATCTAGTTTTTGCCAATACATATTTAATGTTTGTAGCTGTAGGCCATTGCAAGAGTCGGAATCCATAGCTTCCTCTCCACTCCCAGAACAATGTGAGACTTTTGCATCTCACTTACGGAACAAGGGAATCCTAGTGCCTTATGTCAACAGTACTGGGTGCCCACCTCCATGCTCACTTTCTTTTTATGAAAGGTGGATGGGCATAAATGGTTTTAAAAAGTGTACCTCATGTTGCTAGTTGGTATTAGTGCAAAGAAAAGGGTGCTTGGAGCATGTAATCTTGAATTTGATGTCTGTCTGAGCTGCTTATGAATGAATGAATGGTGGCTTTTGTCTGCTTGGTAACTTGGAAAGAAACTGACAGCCCTCACTTTACTCCTACATGAGCAGGTACATGGGAGAGAGTGGATTAAAAGGATTGGCTTGTCAAGATAAACACCATGCTTCAGCCTAAACAGGTAGCAGGCTAGGAGGCCCAGTTCTCACTGAGGTATTAAAGGGGTGTGGGATCTACCAATAGATGTTAGGTGGGGCTTAGGGGGCGGGGGAAATAAAACCCCTTCATGTAGAAAACTAAATATCAAGAAGGAATGTGTCCTTTTACCGACATCTAGTTTTTTGGTTTGGGGAATTCACCCCCTTTAGTGGGCATGTGAATCTCTAACTGTAGACTGAAATTGTGTAGTTCAGGTCACCTTGGTTTCCCATAGGAATCTGATTGGCCACTGTGAGAACAGGATGCTGGACTAGATGGGCCATTGACCTGATTCAGCACAGCGCTTCTTGTGTTCTTATAAATTGGGTCCTAATACTGTCTTAAAACTCAGCAACATCTTCATTTTAATGGTCTTCCTAAATAGCTTGGTCCACTGCTGACTTTTACGAGTTATGAAGGGGTTGCTGTGTGCATTCCCACATATTGGTTTTGGACTACTTTGTGGAGCACTGGGTGGAAACATCTGGGAAACAGAATGGGAGTGAAATCTGTGGAGAGGGTTATTCTCCCACCTCAAAATGTATTTGTGGGAAATCAGGAACCCCATTCGTCAGGTTTCTCTCTTCCCCCAACTGCTGCTCTTTCTGATCAAGAAACTCTGATCTCAGATAATTAATTTTGCTTCTAAATTTGGGACACACATGCTATGCATGTAGAATATCTCTGCTTAAATCTCCGGCAACTCCAGACCCCTGTCTGGAACCCTTAAGTGCTTCTGCCCATTAGAGTGGACAGGCCTGACTCCAGGTGAGGCAGCAAGGTGTGTTCCACAGTGTTGATGTGCAACCTTGCTTTCCTAGCATTTAACCTGAATTGACACTCCATTATTATTTTTTAAAGATTCATTTACATTTTTAAAAATAACCCATTTCTTATCAGGTTCGCTGAGGATAAGGCCATGACTTTGTAATCTTACCCGTGTGTATTCTTTTCTCCAGGGCAACTCGCCTTTTCTGTGATGTCTACAACCCACAAAGCAAGACCTACTGCAAACGCTTGCAGGTCTTGTGCCCAGAGCATTCCCGTGACCCCAAGGTAGGAACAGAGTGCTCTTCCGGTGAGGTCCTAGTCCACTGTAGTTTGGGAACAGGCTAGGATAGGCCATCATTCAGATTTAGGAGGGGAAGGACTATTAGGTGAAATACAGTGTTGTGAGCTTTACCCAGGGCTTTGTGCTGTGGTGATTCAGTAAGAGTGCAGAGAAAGCATGGTATGCAGCACTGAACATGGAATTGGCTATCATTATAAGGAAAGCAATTTTAGAAACTTAGTTTCTAGCACGGATACACTTGCAAGCTAATGGGTGATGCCTGCGGAAGTATGGCAAGCCAGAGGCATAACTGAACAATATTCTCAGAGAGCAAAGGACTTCAGTGTCCTGCATGACAGCAGAACCGACTCCCTCGGAAGGCTGGATGGTCATCTGTCATGTACAATTTAGTTATGATTACTGCATTGCAGGGGGTTGGACTAGATGACCCTCAGGATCCCTTCTAATGCTAAAGTTTTGTGATTCTTTGATCCTATGACTAGTAAAGCCCAAATAAGTTATGCAAAATGAGAAAATTATGCAATTTTTACAGGTTGTAGAACTGCACTTCTCTTGTGTTCCATTTGGATTATCTTTGTGCAGAATATTTTTCAGTGAGACACACACCACAGCTATGGCTTCATCCTGCTCAATCTTGACTGCAACTTTTCCCTAGGTGTCAGCAGATGAGGTGTGTGGGTGTCCCATGGTAAAAGATGTGTTTGAGCTCACAGGGGAATTCTGCCGCGTGCCCAAGCGCAAATGCAACCGCCACTACTGCTGGGAGAAACTGCGACGGGCGGAGGTGGACCTGGAGCGAGTGCGCGTGGTACGGATTGGGAACTCGTGTTAGACCTTGGGCGGGTGGACAGCACAAAAGGACAATGGCCTTGTCATGCTGCCTGTGAAATAGGCTTGTCAATTTCAGGGAGGGTTGCAGCTAATGGGAATCCTTTGGACGATGGGCTAGGTGTGATTGCTTTCCTCTTGTTCCTTTGTGTCAGTGGTACAAGCTGGACGAGCTGTTTGAGCAGGAGCGGAACGTCCGCATGGCTATGACTAACCGCGCTGGGCTGCTCGCTCTCATGCTGCACCAGACGATCCAGCACGACCCCCTGACCACAGATCTGCGCACAGCCACCAACCGCTGAGCTGGTGAGTTAGTGGCATCAGTGTCAGTCCAGGATGCTGAGTGCTCATGCGGGGCAGGGACTGGAGGTAATTTGGCTGAGGAGGACTCAATTACATGAGCTGACTAACCCCTGTCAACCTTTGGCATTGGCCATGAGCCCAGGATTAAAAGCTTTTCTTGGCTACTGTGACCACAGGAATGATCAGGGAGGCTTTTTCTCCTTGGGTCTGATCAACAGCTTGAATTGCTTGCATGCGAATTGGCCTGCACTTTCCTGCAAAAGGGCAGCAGCTGGAATCTCTGGCTCGGTTAAGGGGAAGATGGTAGGGTCCTGTGTTGTGTCTTTCCTTCCCTAAAGTCTGTCTGTCTTTTTCCTCTGCAGGTGCTTTCCTTCATGACCAGACCTTCATGATTAAGTGCCAACTGAACCAGAACCCTTTTTTTTATTTTCATAAGCTCTCATTTTTTTAAAATTAATTAAAATGGTCTGGTGTTTTGGCTCTGAGCCCCTTCTTCTTTATCTTGTAGAATCTAGCAGCCTTTGACCTCGCCCCTGTGCCAGTGGCCTTTAGCCTTGCCTGTATATAGTCTTTTAAAAAAAAATATACGGTTTTAAGTGGGAACCCGCCCCCACCCAAAAAATGGAAAATGAAAGCGAAAGTGTTTTTGCTACTACCTGCTTAAGCTAGCCCCAACTTCTCTAAGCAGGATTTTGATTAGATGTGATGCTGTATTGCAGCAAAGACTTTTCTAGGCATTAAGTGGCCACCCCTTTTCCATGTAGTTGCTGTTGGCTAACAGACATTGAAAGGAGGGGGACTGGCTATTGAATCAGGGCAAGGAAGGCAGCCATGCACAAACAAACTGTTTTATTGTGCTGCTGCTTGGAGGCATAAGAGAGTCTAATAAAAGGTACATTCAAATGTTCTGTGAGTGTGTGTTAATTAGGCAGGATGTCTTGAAAGTGTGAATTACTGTTTTATTTGCTGCTGTTGCTTCCCTGTCTTTCTCTGTCCTTCCTGGTAACCCAGATCTCTTCTAGTTCTGCAACCTCCACTTCTTTTGCTTTCTGTGCAAGAGGTGACAGGAACAAGTTGTCTACCAGCCTCGTTTACCTCATCACTGCCAGAGTGCCAGATAAATCCACCTATAGTTCTCATTTTGTGAAGCCTGTCCATGTCTTCACTTCCCTGCTTTTGCTGTCTTCCCATCCAACCACAAGAAGGTGAAAGAGAAAAAAGCACAAGGGCACAAACTTAACTTGTATTAACCTGAAAGTAGAGAAAAGCCAGCCAGCATGGTCAAGGATGATGGAGTTGTAGTCCAACAACGTAAAAAGGGCATCACACTGGTTACCTTTGCTATCTGTGGTAGGAGGTACCTTCACTGGGTCTTTGTGTTTAGATGCCCCAGCCATGTGTTGGTGATACCTTTTTGTTGTTTTCCACAACTCTCCATGCCTGATGACATTCAAAGGCTTTTGCTAACTCTGTTCCCTATTTCTTCTTAGAAATAAAATGACAGGTCATTCTCCTACCAGCTTTTGATGATAAAACCTGTAGATAGCATACGTTTATGTATACTGCTGGCATCCGTCTGTTGAGAGACAATGGAGTATGCCTTCAGTGGAGAAGTCAAACTGCTGCATTAACAGCACTGAAGTGACCTCCCTGGGGCGCAAGCCTGGGCAGTGTGTATGGAGGTCCTGGGCTTGCATCAATCAATCAATGTTTATTACGGAGCTCCTGGGCTGCCCAGACACCAGAGCTTTGGGAGGAGAGGCAGGAATGGAAGCAATATGCATCTAAATGTCTCTTTAATAAGTGATGTGACAAAACTGTAAAGGTAAAGGGACCCCTGACCATTAGGTCCAGTCGCGGATGACTCTAGGGTTGTAGCACTCATCTTGCTTTACTGACCGAGGGAGTTGGCGTTTGTCCGCAGACAGCTTCCGGGTCATGTGGCCAGCATGACAAAGCCACTTCTGGTGAACCAGAGCCGTGCATGGAAACGTCATTTACCTTCCTGCTGGAGCGGTACCTTTTATCTACTTGCAGTTAACATGCTTTCGCACTGCTAGGTTGGCAGGAGCAGGGACCGAGCAACGGGAGCTCACCCCATAGCAGGGATTCAAACCGCCAACCTTCTGTTCGGCAAGCCCTAGGTTTAGACCACAGCGTATCTTACTACTTGGGAAAATAGCTTAAAATGTTGTACCTAATTGGTAAAAAGAATTAATCTACGTTCATGGAATTGTTGGCATCCGTCTGTCTCAAGAGATATGCCTCCGGGGATGAAGTCAAACCACTGCATTAGCAGCACTCCTGAGGTTGCAAGTCTGGGCAGTGTGTGTGTGGAGGTCCTGAGCTGCCCAGATGATACAACTGCCCTCTCGGCCTCACTGATGTCCAAAGGAAAGCAGAGCAAAATGTTTGGCACCAACTTGGCTGCAGGAGTTGCTGGAAGGAAGTGTTCAAGGTGCCATCCAACCATTTTAGGGACTCCAGATTTTTGTAGAGTTTACTTCTTAGCCTTTTCTTCTTCTGAAGATATCCTGTAAGGCAGTGGAGTTTTAGGATCAGAGTTTTCCTTCTCCTAGATGGGCTACTTTCCCAGGTGGAGGAACCTCACCTGCCCCACTTCCCTTTACAGCACATCCAGAAACCACTTTCTTGGCCATTGGACCCACTCTTGGTCTTGTCTGCTCAATCTGCCAGAGTCTCTCTTCACATGCAAGGAAAGTCCCTAAATCACTGAGGGTTTGAGACCCATCGGCTACCCTCCCCTGGTTTAGCAGGCAGTTAGCCATTCTAGGGGTGTGGCTGCTGTTGCATACTGACAGCTTCTTGAGCTGCAAGTGAGAGCTGAGTGCAAGATAGGGGGACCAAAAACGGGCAAACTACCCCTGAACGAGCACAATGTGTCCCCCTAGAGGTACTACCCCTCCCCTAACACCCCATTACTACATCAGCTGTATATAAACAACAGAAGAGGTTCCAGCCTCTGATTGGTTTCCCCAATTGCTTGCTGTTACTTTTTCTGTTTCAGTAAGCAAAAAATGTTGCTTGTTGGAGAATTCGCTGCTAGTGAGTCAAGGTGCTCAGCTGTGCAACAGATCTCAGTTAGGCCTTTTCCACTTCAAGGAGGCTCAGCCCAAACCCCAGAACTAAAAACTTGCATGCAGAAACTCTGGAGTCTCATTTCCAGGTGGCTGTCTTCCCTACAAAGCTGAGACTATACAGTCATACCTCGGGTTGAAGTAGCTTCGGGTTGAGCATTTTCGGGTTGCGTTACATCTGGGTTTCGCCGCTCGCCCATGCGCAGACGCTCAAAATGACGTCATGCGCATGCACGGAAGCAGCGAATCACAACACGTGCAGACGCGGGTTGTGTTCTGCTCTGGATGCGAATGGGGCTCCAGAATGGATCCCGTCGCATCCAGAGGTACCACTGTACTACAATCCTTGTTCACAGGAGGGGGCTATGGGACTCAGAGACCTGCTCCCAAGCAGATGTGTTTTGGCTCTGCATCACTCTACACTTTCTATCTCTCTGTCTTTTTTCCTGGAAGAAATCCACCCCCTTCTGTTTATTACCAATTTGTAGTTGCTTGATTGACCGAACCCAAAGAGTACTCATTAAGGGTTCCTGGAAAAAAGTGACCAGTGGGGTGCTGCAGGGTTCTGTCCTGGGCCCGTTGTTGTTCAACATCTCTATTACTTGGATGATGGAATTGGGGGGGATGCTCATCAAATTCGCAGATGACACCAAACTGGGAGGGGTAGCTAATGCCGCAGAAAACAGAATCAGAATTCAAAATGACCTTAACAGATTGGAGAACTGGGCGCAAGCTAACAAAATGAATGGCAATAGGGACAAATGTCAGTTTCTGCACCTAGGCAGGAAGAACCAGCTGCACAAATAATAGGATGGGTTGGGGGTTTCACCTGACTTACTAGCAGTACATGTGAAAAGGATCTAGGGGTCTTTGTGGGCCACTAGCTTATCATGATACAGCAGCAAAAAAAACTAACGCTGTTCTAGGTTGCATCAACAAAAGTATAGTGTCCAGATCAAGGGAAGTAATAGTCCCTCTATTCTGCCTTGGTCAGACAAACACCTGGAATACTGTGTCCAATTCTGGGCACCATAATTTAAGAAGAATGTTGACAAGCTGGAACGTGTGCAGAGGAGGGCAACCAAGATGATCAGGGGTCTGTAGACTAAAACTGATGAGGAGCGGTTGAAGGAGCTGGGTGTGTTTTGCCTGGAAAAGGAGACTGAGAGGAGATATGATAGCCATCTTCAAATATTGTAAGGGCTATCACATGGAAGAGGGAGCATGCTTGTTGCCTCCTGCTTGTGTGGGTAGGACTTAGTTACAAGAAAGGAGATTCTGACTAAACATTGGGGAAACTTTCTGACAGTAAGAGCTGTTTGTCAGTGGAACAGACTCCCAAGAGAGGTGGGGGACTCTCCTTCCTTGGAGAGCTTTAAACAGAGATTGGATGGCCATCTGTCAGGGATGCTCTAGCTGAGATTTGTGCATTACAGGAGGTTGGACTAGATGACCCTTGAAGTCCCTTCCAAGATTCTATCACGTGGGGGTTGCGCACCCCCGGATATCGCGCGTGCGCCCAGCGCCCTGGAAGCGCCTTCCTCTTCCAGGTCATCTTCGAGGCGTCGCTGACGTCGCGGGGGCGGGTCCGCGCGTGCGCCTCCTGCTCTCGGCTGCCGGTGAGGAGGCGGCGGCGGCGGCGGCGGCGCAGCGCAGGGGGCGGCAGAGCCCCTCCGAGGCCCGGCGGGCCCGGTTCCCTTCGCCGCTGGTGAGTGAGCGGGGCTGGAGGCGGGCCACGCGGTCGAGGCGAAACCCGGCGGCCCGGCGCCGCCTCTGCGCCCGCTCCCGGAGGAAGCCCCGAGGACCGCGTCCGCCGCCCAGGCGAGTCGAGGCTCCGCCGGCCCCCGAGGGAACCCCCCTTCGCCCCGGGAGAGGCCGCGGTGCTTCCTCTGTGTGCTTCGGGTGCTGGAGAGGCCAGGGCTGCCGGGCCTCGGAGGGGCTGGGGTGTTCCCACGGCGGGGGGGGGGGTCCCTTCTTGGTCTCTTTGCGAGGCCTCCCCTCTGGACACAGCGCCTTCTCTGCCATGGTGGTGCCTCCGAAGAGCCTGATCTGCTGGGTGAAGAGCTCCATCATGGCCGGCCTCTTGGTAGTGAGAGAGCGGGTGTACGATAAAGTTTCGGGTGGGCTGAATCTTCATATTGAAGGGCTGCAGCTCCGCAATAGAACCCAGCCTCTGTCTGCAAAAAGTTCCTGGTAAAGTCCTCTGTTCTCTCCAGGTAGGAGATACCCCGGAGAGCTGCTGCCAGTCAGTGTTGACAGCCCTGAGCTAGATGGTCTGGGTATGAAGCAGTTTCCTGCTCCTAGCTCAAGAGTGAAGGCTTATTCAAGCAAAAGGAGTCGTTTGGCATTTTCTGGGTCCTTAGGTTTTGGATTCTGGCATAACAAACAATATGGTAATAGAAATTGGAATGGAAGGCTGGAGGAACTTGCTGGCTGTTGTCCTGCTTTGTGTTGGAGCATGCTGATCCACTAGTAGGCTCTGATTCACTAACCAGTATAAAAAACTGGCAGTGATCTACCACACGCTCCCGTTGTCATCCTTCAACTTAAACATACTCTCCTCGCCCGCCCCTTAACATGTGTGCACTTGGTGTGTTTATTTTAGATCCCCTCAGGGCCAAACTGGTCTATCTTGTGTGTCATATGCACTTGGGGTGCATGTGTGGAAGGAGGTGGCTAACTGGACATGAGGGGGGGGGGAGTTTAAGGGAGGGGGACAAAAGGGAGGCAAAAGTTCTCTCTTTGAGGAGCCAGTTCTCTCCCTCCCTAAACACATCAACGTGAGCGGCAGAAATCAAGACTGCCTTCCTCTATCTAGCAGGGAAGGAGAGGCGCTCCCCAGATCCCCAGCCAGGGGGAAATCAGAGCCTTGAACAGTAGGAGTCCAATCATGTTATGCCGCTTGCCCCTAAGTTAGTACCTGGCAGGAACCCCCCCCCCCCCCCGCACACACCCAGACCCTCAGGGCTGGTAGCAAACCCCCTCTCCACCAGCGCTCAAAGGGCAGCGGGAAGGATAGCAAGTCGGCACACACATACACCCCCCAGCCCTCAGGGCGCCGCGTCCCCCTCACCCCAGCGCTCTAACCCCCAAGAGTGCAGCACAGGGGCAGGAAGGCAAGCCGGCTTGGCACCGCTCAGGCTTGCGTTGCTGCTCAGGCTTGCATCGCCATGGAGACTGGCAGCGGCGGCAGCTACTGCCACTGCATCCGAGGCTGCAGAGAATGGCCCTGCAATTGACAAGAAACAATCCCACAATTCACTGGTCAATCAACGTGTTGTGTGTGCCTGGCGTACCAAGTTCAGTTCATGGCATCTCCAGTTAAAATAACATTAAGATCCATAAGAACAGCTTACTGGATCAGGCTAATGATCCAGCATCCTGCTTTCCCAGCCAGATACCTTTGAAAGTCCACAGATATCTCATTTAGACAAGAATTCCATTTTTTGAAGGAATCCTTCCTGCCTTTAATAGCTTTTTTGACTTTGCTCTGATGGTACATTTCCTTCAGCTGTGTTTTTAAATAACGTCCAAGTGTTTTGGTGTGATTTGATGCCCTTGACATTGCCTTTCAACTTACTTTTTACCAGGCCCCTCATTTTTATTTTTTTAGTTTCCTTTCTGAAGTCACATGTTATCAGGTTTATTTTCTTGGCAGTTGGTAATTTACATAGTATATTCAATTTAATAGCACTATGACCACTGCTTCCAACTGTTTTAGCAACACTTTCATCTTGGGCACCTTGGCACCACTTAAGATAAATCCAGGGTAAATCCACGACCAGCTGTGTTCTAGGGCATATTCATTTGGAGTACAGTGGTACCTTGGATTACATACGCTTCAGGTTACAGACTCCACTAACCCAGAAATAGTACCTCGGGTTAAGAACTTTGCTTCAGGGTGAGAACAGAAATTGTGCTCCGGGCGTGCGCCAGTCTATATGATGGTAGTTGAAGTTACCCATTGTTTCACCATTCCCTCTTTTGATTGTTTCCTTCATTTCATTCATCATCTCAAGAACTCCTTGAACAGGGGGATGGTAGCATTTTCCTAGCACCAAGTTACTCTTAGGACTCAGTATCATCATCCACAGTGTTTCTGTGGAGGAGAATTCCCTTTGGGGAATTTTGGCTTGCTGGGTCACATTGCCCTCTTTGATGTAAAGAGCAAATCCACCTCCAGTATGTGTCTCCCTGTCCTTCCTATGGAGTTCATATCCAGAGATAACATTATCCCACTGATTCTCTCCATTCCAACAGGTTTCCATTATACCAACTATATCAAGACTAACCTCAAAGACCAAGCACACCACTTCACCCATCTTGGCACAGAGGCTCCTGGCATTAGCATATAAACACATACAGTGGTACCTCGGGCTGCAAACGGGATCCATTCCAAGCCCTGTTCGCATCCCGAACAGAACGTAAGATGTAACAGCACGTGTGCGCGGGTTGCCTTTCACCACTTCTGCGCATGCGTGTGACGTCATTTTGACTGCGCATGTGCAAGCGGCGAAACCATGAAGTAACGCGTTCCATTACTTCCGGGTTGCCGCGGAGCGCAGCCCGAAAGCACTCAACCTGAAGTGTATTTATCCCGAGGTATGACTGTACGATGTTTCTCTTCTTGTGTTTTGGCCTGCAGTTCTTTGGCATCTCTGCCCCTGCACAGGCTGCACTCACAGTGTCTAGTTCCATGCCTCCCACATTTAAATTTTCATTCAGTTTCTCCATTTTCATCCTAGAGAGTGATTGTTCTGAACTAGATTTTCTTTGGCTCCTCTTGGCTCCTCCTGTAATCAGTTTAAAAGCTGCTCTTCCACCTTTTTAATGTTAATTGTCAACAATTGAGTTCAAGTTGACTGCATCCCTCTTGCTCAGGTTCGTGGTGTCCCAGAATATCCCCCAGTACTTAACAAATTCAAACCCCTTCTCCCTACACCATTGTTTCATAATTCATGAAGTTATTTTGGAGGAAGCCATGTCAATTAAATTGTTTATGTATGCCTTGATGTAAAAAAACCTATGGCTAAACAAACAGATAATGAGTGACCACCAGAAATGTTAATGACAATTGAAGCATCTTGTTTGCCAATTTGTTTGATGTGAAGTAGGAATTCCTTTGTTGGTTTAAATAAAAGGTCATCTGCAAGGAAAGCAAATTCTGCCTCTACTATTTGGCCATAGTTTGGTGCTTCTCAGCGGTGTTGGTTTTTAATGTTTCCAGACATGGCTTTCTTCATCTTTGTTCCTAATGTTTCAGTAGAGTGTGAGTCACATGACAACATCTGCTCAGCATAGTGAAAGCTGCAGCAAGCAAATAGTGCCTTGTATTGCTGCTTGAATTCTAGCAAGTGGGAGACATAAGCAGTGAAAGGTGACAAGCAATGTGCCATTGTTGAAAGTATCATTGATGTCATCCTCCTTCCCTCAAAGGGTTTTTTGGCTGCTTGTATGATCATCAGCTCATTTCCAAAACAGGTTTTGCTTTGTCCAGAGCCCTCTGTCGAAGAGCATACTTCTGCAGTTAAAAAAGAAAAGAAGATTTGGCAGAACTCTCTCATCCCACATGTGATGCCCTCTAGATGTTGCTGGGCTCCAGTTCTCATCAACCCCTGCCATCATGGCCGGCGGTTAGGGCTAATTGGAGTTACAGTCGAAAATACCTGGTGAGCACCAGGTCAGAGAAGGCTGGTCTAACCAAAGATCTTGGCTAGTCCTGTGTTCCTTAACCTCTGGAACATGGCAGTTACTGCCTAGCACTTTCTGTTATGATTGCAAGCTGTTGAGATAGGAGGTCCCCTGGCTTTGTGCCTGACGGGGGGATTAGGACTGTGTGCTTGGAAGCAGAGTAAAATGGTTAGGGTTAGGTATAGGGTTTAGGGTTTAGGGTTAGGGTAAAATGGTTAACATAGTGGTAGTGTCAGAAAAATCAGGCTTGCATGGGATTTCAGAAGTCTCATTTTATAGAAAGTTGATGTGTCTGCTGAGCTTATTTGAATGAGAGTGCTTTGGAGCTGCCTAACTATTGGTTTGGTATAGTTCACAGCTGGAAGTATGTAAAATTGTCATTGGGAAAAGGTAGCATTTCCTCTTGGACACAGGAATGCAAACTTCACAACCCGGTGATCTGCCCACTCTGTTTATGAGCGGTTTACTTGAATGATATTTGGGCAAGTGTAGTTACTATGCTCCTGACTTTCAGTGTTAATGTTTTAAGATAACTCAGTTAGTATGCATCGTGATACCTAACAACAGGTATATAATGTTGTTCAAATGTGAGTTGATTTCATTAAGTATGAAGCATAATTAACTTGCACAATCATGATAATAAATTCCGCCAGGCCTTTGGTCGGGGTTCAGTCTGAGTCTTTTCTTTCTGTATAAGAACAAGCATTAAAGAGGCCTCCTAGCCTGCTCACAGGTCCTTTACAAGACCAGTGATAACAGTTGGCCCTGGAGAATATTAACCACTCTCAATTTTACGTGTGGACTGCCACCTGTCCAGATCTTAATTTACTCCGAACTAATTTTAAGATGTATTTTAATTAACTGATCGCCTGTTTTTATGTTCTTTGGATACTTTGTTAGTTTTATAATGTTAGCCACCCTGAGCCCAGCTCTGGCTGGGGAGGGAGGAGGTACAAATAAAAATTTATTATTATTTATTTATTTGTGTCATTCTGGAAACCAATCTTGTCTAAAAAGATTTTGCCACAGAAGAAGCAAGAGGCAGGTTAGTGGGTGATCCGTGTGTTTGGGGAAAAGGAATGGAACTCTTGTTCCCTCTCCCACTTATGAAACTACGGGGAGAGCGAATGTTTGGAGAGCCAAAGCTTCAGAACTAAATTGGAAATCTGGTTCACAAATAAAAGAACTGCCCTCCTCTGCATTGAACCAAGTGACTTCCTGTGATAGCTGCTTGTGGTCTAATCATGAAACGCTAAGCAGAGCTATAACTTTAAGCTAGTGGAACTAGAATGTTGTAGTCTGAATGAAGTAGTTAAGAGACTACAGAAACACATCCTTGAGTTAATAAAAGAAGTGATGGTAAAGTGGGCAATCGATTTTGGTTATAACATAGAGTATGATAAATGGGTAAATTTATGGAACAAAGGGATGAAATTAGCAGCTTGTTCCACTTTAAGGGAAAACCTGGAAAAAATGATGTACTGGTGGTATATAACCCCGGTCAAATTGGCGAAAATGTACAAAATGGGTAACAAAGCCTGTTGGAAATGTAAACGTAAGGATCTCTATCATATGTGGTGGGTATGTGATGAAATGAAAATTTTTTGGGATCTAATATATAATGAACTTAAGAAACTCCTTAGGTACACATTTCCAAAAAATCCGGAGGCATTCTTATTAGGGATAATAGGGGACGAAATAAAAAAGGAGGACCATAAATTATTCCAATATGCCATGGTAACAGCTAGGGTTCTTGTAGCCCAAAAATGGAAGTCATCGGAGATCCCAACAGTAATCGAATGGCAGGCTAAATTTTTCGAATATACGGAATTAGTGAAAATGACATATAAAATCCGACACCAAAAAGGGGCAAAGTTTGTAGAAGAATGGGGTAAATTTGTAACATACCGGTATATAGGAATTAACTGTAGAAGTTTAAGAACTACAGCAGAGTTAATATAATTCTTGTGACGCGTATAGAAATGTAGAAGAAACTGTAAGAGAAGATGTATATTAAGAAAACTGCAACTGGGAAGGTAGGAAGTCGAGGCTTGTTTTACGCAGTGTAAATAAGATAACACCAAGAATGGTTGTAAATATTGTTTTATTTTGTTTTTTGGAAAATGTCAATAAAAAGCATTTTTTTAAAAAAGAGACTACAGAAACTTATTAAGTGATGTAAGTGGTGAGACTCAGTTAAATAAGTTTGAAGAACTGTCAGGAATGTTAGTGAGTGAGTTACAATATTATCAACTTAATGAATTATATAAAATAGATAAAAAGGTCGGGTTTGTGAATCAGACTTCTCAACTAGAAAGAGATCTGCTCAATAGTAACATTAGTCCTTAAAGTACTGTAGATTCTGGTGTATAAGGTGACCTTTTAACCCCAGAAAAGAGGTTAAAAAGTCAGGGGTCACCTTATAGGCTGGGTATGGGTGGTGTGGAGCGGAGCCCCCCCCCCCCCCCCGCCGTTGCTTCTTCCAAAGCAGCAGCAGCGAGCGGCAAGCTCAGCTCCGTGCCGGGCAGCTTTCTCTAGTAGGCGACTGGGCTTATAAAACAAATCCTTAAATTGCAGCTGCTAATTTGGGGGGGGGGGGGTCGTCTGATACGCCCAGTCGCCTAATACGCCAGAATCTACGGTAATGTAAAAAAGTGTTTCAGATGCTGTTAGAATGGCAGGCAAAAGATGAACAAGTGAAATCATCAATGATACACTGGGCAATGGATATAGGGCATAATATTGAAATGACAGCATGGGAATGACACTGGAAGGTAGATTTGAAATTTACAGTGTGTTATGGGTTAAGGGAAAAGAAGGTACAGTGGTGCCCCGCAAGACGAATGCCTCGCAAGACGGAAAACCCGCTAGATGAAAGGGTTTTCCGTTTTTCAATGCACTTCGCAGGACGAATTTCTCTATGGGCTTGCTTCGCAAGACGAAAATGTCTTGCGATTCTTGAGGGTTTTTTCGCTCCCCACCCCCTTTTTCTAAGGCGCTAAGCTGCTAATAGCCTTTTAGCAGCTAATCCGCTAATCCCTTAAGCCGCTAATAGCCGCTAATCCGCTAATAGCGCTAATCCGCTAATAGGGTTGATTCGCAAGATGAAAAAACCGCTAGACGAAGAGACTCGCGAAACAGATTCTTTTCGTCTTGCGAGGCACCACTGTACCGTCTTCCATATGTGGTAGACCTGTAAGAAGGCTAAAACCTACTGGGAAATGATATATAATGAGTTGAAAAAAATGTTTAAGGTAACTTTTATGAAGAAACTAGAGGCTTTTCTTTTGGGAATAATAGGTGTAGAGATACCCAAACAATATAAAAATTATTTATGTACACAACCACAGTGGCCCAAATGATTTATGCCCAGCGAGGAAAGAAGACAGCGTCCCATCCAAAGAAGAATGGCAGCAAAAATTGTTGGAATATTCAGAAATGGCAAAACTTACTGGAAGAATAAGAAAGCAAGAAAATAGCATTTTCAATTTTGAGTGGAAGTCATTTACTGATTACTTTAAAAGTTATTGTAAAGAGATTAAATCATTAGCAGGATTAATATAAAGATGTGCAGTGATATAAAATTAATTTTTATTATATTGGATAAATAATAATTAGGTTTAACTCAGATATTCAGTGAAAATACTAAAACATAAGCAACTGCAGAAAGGGGAGGAAGGGGGGTGTCAGAATTGGATAATGGAATTTGATGTAAAAATATTTGTTTTCTTTGATGTAAAATTGAAAATGAAAAAATAAAAATAAAATAGTAGAGACTACGAAAGCTAACAGAAAATGAGGAATGGATTTTCATCTTGAAAATTTGCAGATGACTTTTGAGTACTGTCAGGTTGTAGCTTTAAAATTGTCCAGGAAATTGTTTAACAAATTGTCTCCTGACCCTTTCTTGCCCTTTTGCCCATCCTTCCTTGCCACAGTGTAGTGAAAATGACCACTTTTGAACACCTGCAAATAAGGCAAACTGATTTTTATAGTCCTGTGAATAGAGGGATTGCAAGTCAAAGCATGGCCTTTGCACTGTGCTGGAAACGGGCAACTTCTCCTCCCAAAGTATGCCACTTTGAAGGGACTAGCAAATTCCTAACGAGGGCAGACAGGTAAGGTTCAGTGTTTGCATCTCCCGTATCTTTGAAAGTAAGCAGGATATGATCCTTCTGAATTGTTTGGAGCTGTAGTGAAGTTCTTACTAACTGCCCTCAGTACTGAAATCAGATAGTATAAAAATATTTTCACCAATTGGGCGGGCCGAAAAATGGGATTAAAACAGATGAAAGCCTCCAGTATTTCAAGGAGAAAAACATTTCTTGAGCCATGACACTGGTGAGCCCTTGAAGAGAGCTTGTTACACTTTGGGAAATACCAGCTTCCCGGCGGTCTTGTTGGGCCTTGGTTTTATTTAGGAGGTGGTTATGCTGCCCTTTAACTAATTATAACAGGTCTCCCAAAAGGATGGATTATGTGGAAGGGCTCCCTGGGAAGTAGAGCTTGGTTTGCTACTAGAGCTGGGATGATGGAACCTGTGGCCCACCAGGTGTCATTGGACTCCCAACTTCCTCCTCAACCTGAACCAGCCTTGCCAATATTCAGAAGTGATGGAAGGTGTTGACCAGAAACATCTGGGGGGCTCCCCTTCTACTTGGCATAGAGAGTGGGAAGCTTGAGGTGTAGTCATGATGCCTGCTCCCCAGCACAAAAAGACCATTGCTGCCTTACAGGGAAAGGTGTGGACACAATTTTTGCAGGGTGGAGCTGTATGTTAACAGTCTGTGTAAATAGCATGGCTCATATGGCAGACTAGATATGAATTCCAGAACAATTTTGCCCTCCGTGTCTTTACTTGAAGATACGCACATGTCTATTCTATTGCTAACATCACAGGTCTTTAAACATAACTTCACCTTCCAAGAGAGCAGGGTCATAGATGTGGAATGACTGCAGCTCACTTTATTTCTTCCCCTCCCATGTCTTGTCTCCCACTTTAGCCAGCTTTTTCCAAAAATTCCTCATCCTTTGACATTTTTGGATGATGGAAGCAGGCTAAATGGTTAGCAGATACATGCCAGTGTGTACTAGCTGCCTAGTTTTGTTTGAGAAAAGTAGATGTTTCCAGACTAGTGTGTACACCTTAATTGTAATTTTGGATACAGCCATTGCCTTCCCTCCAGAACAAGGTCCACGTGAGCGTTTTGTCCTTGAGCCAAGGTACTGCTAGTTCTGCAGCTGCCTATGCACGTGATTGTTTCGGCAAAGCAGGCAATGGCTGACTACACAGCAGGCATCTGTTTACTAGGTCCTGGTCCCCCCCCCCTCCAGTTTCTTCAAAGCAAGGCCATGGCAAAAACATGTTTTACCAATAAACATGACAACTGCCCAGGAACCTGAGACAAAATACAATGTTTAAATTGCAAGATGCAATTTAACAAAAAAATGCTACAATACTTAAACTGGGGCCCAATTGAAAAATATATAGCAGTTTGATTATACTTGCAATTTCTCCCTTTCATCCTGAGTTCAATGGTCTTCAAAACCCATGACACCTTTGGTAAAGGCTGTTCTCCAATTGGAGTGCTCATAGGCTAGTGTTTCCCAGTTGTCGGTGTTTATACTACATTTTTTAAGATTTGCCTTCAGCTGAGAGTAGAAATTTTCTTTAATGTCTTCATCGGCATCCAGTGTTGGTGCATAAGCACTTAGAATAGTAGCCTGTTGGGTTTGGGGAAGTTTTATTCAAAGGGTTGAAAGCCACTCATTAATGCCGGTAGGGACTTCTTACAAGAGCTTCTCAAGATTGTTTTTGATAGCAAAGCCTGCTCCATGTATTCAACGTTCTTGTTCAGGTAGACCTTTCCAGAAGAAAGAGTAGCCTCCTTTTTCTTCCTTCAATTGTCCCTCTCCTGCTCTTTGAGTTTTTTGAAATGCTGCAATATCGATCTTAAAACACCACAGCTCTCTTGCAATGATGGCAGTTCTGAGTTTTGGATGCTCAATATCCGTGTTATCCAACAAAGTCTGTATATTCCATGCTCCAAAGTTCAATTGTCTTTTACGACCGCTGGGTGGTGACCCCCCTGGGCGTGGTAATCCAGTCAGGGTAAAAGGGAGGCAGACTATGTTTAGGGCTTCGGGGTGAGCAGAGTGGATCCTAAATCGGACTACTCAGTCATGGATACAGCTGCCGAGCTGCTCAACTCTGCTTTAATTAAACAGATTCCTTAAATGTGGAAGCCTTTAATTAAAATGTACCATGGTGCAAGGCTGTTTTTTCCTCAACTGAGACACGTGCTTAAAATAAGGCTTGGACTCTCATAGTTAGAGAGGTGTATTCAGGGTCCAAGCAAATGCTGGAATAAAGAAAAAGCTTTTATATCTTTCATTCTAAAAAGCTGCAAGGAAGGGCTGAGGCATATATCTTCAGGTGATGAACTTCATGTACTAAGGCTGTAGCTCAGAGAGCTTCCCTGAATTCCTGCCATTCTTGTGTTGTGCAACAGAGGGACATTATTGTATTAACTTTTTGAGTGCCCTTTTCACCAACCAAATGGGCAGAGTAATTCAAAGAGGGCAGGGGAGGAAGAATCCAAAGTGGAGGAACCATCAAATCCAAAGTCCTGGCAGTCTTATGCTGACAAGGTAGAAGGTGGGGACAGCTGTTTCCCTCCAGCTTTTCTTGTCTCCTTCCATTGACTGTTGGTTTTTTCTTCCAGATCTTGCCTCCCATTGGTCTCAAAAGTAAGTAGACCAGCTCTATCATTTTGGGCAGGCTTCCTCAACCTCAGCCCTACATATGTTTTTGGCTTACAACTCCCATGATCCCTAGCTAGCAGGACCAGTGGTCAGGGATGATGGGAATTGTAGTCTCAAAACATCTGGAGGGCCGAGATTGAGGAAGCCTGATTTAGGAGAAGCGGCTCTGTCCATTTGCTCATGGGGCACTCTTCCAAGAACCGTAGGATTGTATCCTTATAGGCAAAAGTTGATGCAAAAAGAAAGAAAGAAAGAAAGAAAGAAATGGTTAAAATAATTCTGCTGCTGCTGCAGATGTCAACTGATGAAGGCTTTGCATTGAGGAGAAATGCTCCTTGATATATACCAAACCCAGGCTTCGTCGCTCTTTATATGGCTCAGAAGCAGCACATTGGATTTTACTTGGCTACGCTGGTTGCTTGTGTACAGTCCATAAAACATGCCCCCTCCTTCCTGTCTTGTCAGGAGGTGAACAGCAACAGTATTTGCATGAGCGATACTTTTTGGGCTCTCTTCAAGGACAGCTCCCCTCAGAGTGCTATGCAGTACAGTACAGTGATACCTCTGGTTACGAACTTAATTTGTTTTGGAGGTCCGTTCTTAACCTGAAACTGTTCTTAACTTGAGGTACCACTTTAGCTAATGGGGTCTCCCGCTGCCGCCGCGCAACCATTGTGTGATTTCTGTTCTCATCCTGAAGCAAAGTTCTAAACCCGAGGTACTACTTCTGGGTTAGCAGAGTCTGTAACCTGAAGTGTTTGTAACCCGAGGTGTTTGTAACCTGAGGTACCACTGTAGTTAGTCTGAACATCTCTACAAAGTGTGAAAGAAGCTTGGTAAAGATACATGGATAACACCTCCCCCCCCCCCCGGACTTTGTTTGTCTTACCAGGAGTGGGGCGATGGCATTCATATTGACCAGTCCACCTCCCAAACTAAAAAGCTCCAAACAACATCTTGATCTGTCACTAAGCATTCTTGGGGGAAGATTTGGCCCTGATCCCCTCACCTATAACTGCCAAATAGGGTGCAGATGAATGCCAGCTGGAACAGACTTATGACTGCCCCTTATTATAACAACTGGGGTATTAATTAAATTTTAAAAGTTAAGATCTCTCTGGGAGGCCATACTCACAAGTATGTATATGAATTCGTCTCAGTCTGCATCAGTGGGAAGGAGGAAAGGGCCAAGATTAACAAAATAACCCCAATTATGGTTGACCTTGCTGTGTTGAAATGTGATGTAATTGTGCTTATCTCCTTGCATTCTTATAGAAATGGTCATTTTAGCAAGAGAGTTTCCTTCCACCACAAGGCTTGCCTGTCCTTGGGCAAGCTAGTTCTGTTCTCAGTGTGTGATCTTCTCTGTGTAGTTAGGAATAATACACAGACTATAGATCTTCCCACACCCTGTCACCTGGGCGGTAGAGTCAACATAGCCCTGTCTGTACGTGGGGCTTGCTGTTGGAGAATATTCTGCCTGCCTTTGCATCTATCCCAGCTAGCTAGAAGGGTGCAGCTTTGGGTCTGTTGCAGTGTTTTGCCTGTCAAGAGCATCTGGAATCAGCCACATGGTTGCAATGACCAGCGAGAGACTGCGTATTTCAGCCTGTCTCTGAATTGTACAGAGAAAGGGATAAAGCCTTTGCATATGTTACCGGAAAAATCCGAGGGCTCCCTTGGACAAAAAGTAAAGACACCAACCAGAGTAAATTGGAGCAAATCAGCAGCCTGTAGGCTTGGCCTTTATTGTACTGTTGCAGCAGGGTGTTCCCCTCACTCGCAGGAGAGAGGAAAGACCCAGAACAATGGTGTGCAAGACCTTATAAAAACTTTTGAAATTCCCCTCCTCTAGGTCAAGCCCACCCCCAGAAACATCATGCATACATTACAGAAAGGAGGGGTTGAGGGAGGAGTTGTGGTGGTAACCTGAGTGTCCTGTTACCTGGCTGGTTCCTCCTTTCTCCCCTCCCCATGAGTACTTTCCAGGTGACAAAGGGGAGATTGCAGTTTCCTGCCCCCTGAGGGGAAATCCAATCACTGTTCTTTTGTTATAGTCTGTGTTGAATCCACTCCTGGCTTTCTGTCTAGGACCATCAGGGTTGGCATAGCAACTGGACAGGGCTCCTGTGGATGTGCTGCTATGCTCAAGGGAAGCCTGTAGTGTAGTTGATGGCCTGTATATCAAACCTTCCCCATTTTGTAGTCTGTCCTTCATGGAGTAAAATAAAAGTGGAACAGTGCAAATATGATGTATGGTTGATTTTCTATGAATTTATAACAGAAGTGTAGCGTATGTAGTGTGTGAGTGTGAGTGTGTGTGAAGTCTGTACAAACTGAATGATGGGGGGGGGGGGGGGTTCCTGCTACACATAGCACCTGAATTCAGCCCTGGATGGTAGTCTGACCTCCTCAAGCCCCGTGCAAAGGTGTGTGCCTCCTTTGCTCTCTGCCTATCTGTGATTGTTTCACAGCTGTCTCCACTTCAGAATAAGCAGTGTATTAAGATGAGCTAGTCAAAAAACTAACTTGACAAGATGGGAAATTGACTCAGATAAATTTGTGGGATTTTGATATCAGCTCGTTACATCTAATACTGTGGGTAAAGACTATGGGCGCCCTCCTGCTTCTCAGTTCTCATTCCAGTGCTCATCTGTTGTGGTTTGTCCTTGGTTACGTGAACAACACTCCACATTATCTGTTTGTTGTATTGTTTTGTTATTTTTTAAACTATTTTAAAATTTGTATCGTCTAGTCAGTCCTATTCAGCTCTGCTATTTGTCCAGAATTCAGCTTCTTCTGTTTCCCTCCCTTCTTTAAAACTTGTAAATCTAAGTAATAGATTTCAAATGTAGAAATCTTGGGCGAAACTTGCAACATCAGAAATAGAACCTAATGTTTACTTAAGTAAAGAGAACACAGATTTAAAGCTGTTTCTCTGCCATCTATCTTTTGTGGGGCATGTGTTCTGTCCCAAAGAAGCTGTAGTATGCGGAATTGAGCTGTTGTAAACACTCTGCTTTCATGGTCACAACTTCTGGTAAGTTTCAGTTTTTAAAAGGTCTTGGAATAGATGGAAGGAAAAAGCTCCTTCAGGGGTGGGGGACCTTTTCAGTCGAAGGGCTGCATTTCCTCCTGCAGGCCACATAGCGGGGGGGGGGGGGGCAGAAGTAAACATGGGTAGAGCAATGGATGTACAATTTACCTTTGTACAGGAGGCTAGTTTCTACATGCACTCTCCCATCCCTCTCTATCCTCCATGCAGACCAGCAAAGAGATATTGTTAACGTCCAAGGGCATCTCTCAGCAAGGGCCAGTGAGAGGCGTGGCCTGGCCTGCTTCAGACAGTTCAAAAAGCCCGATAGAGAGACTGGAGGGTTTCCTTCAGCCCCTGGTATGGACTGTTTGGGCAAGTGTAGCAGCCATGATGGAGAGACACAGAGTTGCTTCTCTCTGTCCCCTGGAGCTGCTCCTTCCTCAGACTTTTGAGACTTCACCAATATGTCTGTGCATCTTGTGTAGTCCTAAGGCCTAGAACCATTACTACCTTAAAGGAATACCAGTTGGGGTTCTTAGGATGTCAAATTATACCTTACTTATAGTGGCTGCAAATGAGGGGGGAACCATATATGGAAGCATCTCTTTCAAGTTTGCTGCTCTTTCTTGTGTGCTTCCTTGCACGACTGTGTGTATGTTTTTGGTTATTTTAAGAACAACCCTTTTGGCCCCATAGCTATGACCCTTCCATTACTCTCTTGCTGTTTCAGTTCTTGCCCTGCGGTATATCCAACAACAACATGACAGAGGGCTGGGTGGATTGCCCCGCACTAGGGCCCGGCTGGCAGCGCCGTGAAGTCTTGCGCAAAAATGGAACAAGACCTGGACAGTCAGATACCTATTACACAAGGTAATGCCATTTGGGGTCACATCTGGAAAAGAGTGTAAGGGTTGTAGGAAGAGGTGCCCTCCAGATGTTGCTTGATTACAACTCTCATCATTCCTGACCATTGTACATGCTGCCAGGAGCTGATGGGAGTTGGAGTCCAGGACCACCTGGAGGGCACATGTTGCCTATCCCTCCCTTCAGGTCCTATTCCCTAGGCAGCCAGCTGTCAGTGCCTCTCTTACAACCACTGAAGGAAAGAAGCACCTTGGGTTTCATGACAGTTCAAAGGCTTGAGAAATATTCTTAAATCTCTCTTCAGTCAGTCTTGCTTTTGCTCGTTCTCAAAAGATGCACTTCTTTCTCTTGACTTTTTACTTACAAGGCAGTGGACACAATTCCAATAAGAGCAATAAAGGCATCGGCAAAGGCTGCTTGGTAAGAAATTCACATGGCAAAGACCTGTCTGAATAACACTATTTTAAGGATATGCCTAAATGAATGCAATAATGATTCTTGTCAAATAAAGGTAAAGGACCCCTGGACAGTTAAGTCCAGTCAAAGGCGATGATGGGGTGCAGCGCTCATCTTGCTTTTCGGGCCGAGGGAGCTGGCATTTGTTCACAGACAGCTTTCTGGGCCAAGTGGCCAAAATGACTAGACCGCTTCTGGCGCAATGGGGCACCGTGACGAGTGCCAGAACGTACGGAAACTCCGTTTACCTTCCTGCTGCATTGGCACCTATTTATCTACTTGCACTGGCATGTTTTCGAACTGCTAGGTTGGCAGGAGCTGGGACAGCAACGGGAGCTCACCCTGGCGTGTGGATTTGAACTGGAGGGACACAAGTGGTGTTGTAGTCTAACCCACTGAGCCTCTTGGGCTTGCCAATCACATGGTGAAGCTCTGCTGGCAGGGAATCCCACAGTGCAGGACCTGCTGCACTGAAAACTCGGGACCCAGGAAAGGCTGACTCAACCTCAGGTGTGGGTAGTAGCTCCATCAGAGGATCTCGGTAATGGAGGTGGAACATAAGGGGTCAGGCAGTCCTTAAGGTCTTTTGGGCACAAGTTGTTTTGGACTTTGTGAGTTAACCTGACCCAGTAGCAACTGGGCAACCAGTTCAGCTCAGCAGAGGAGTTGACGTGTTGCAACTAATCTGCTCCTGTGGGCAGACTGGCTGCTGCATTCTGCTGCAGCTTCTGGGTCAGCTGCAAAGGTAGCTTCCCATAAAGTGTGTTGCAGTTACCAAGCCTTGAGGTTACCATTGCATAGGCCGCCGTGATCAAGCTGCCAGGATCCAGGAATGGTTGCAGCTTGTGGACCAGCTGGAGCTGATAGGAAACACTGCTACTCAAAGGTCACTGGGGACTCTAGTGACAGGGCTGGATCAAAGAGGATACCCCGACTATTGAGTTGCTCCTTCAGAGAGAGTGCAACCCCATCTGGAACATGTGCAGGGTCTATTTCCTGGACACAGGAACCACCCATCCACAAGGCCTCCATTGTTCTAGGATTTAAGCTATGTTTCTTGACCCTCAGTCCACCTCTGCATCCAAGTAAAGCACAACCGCAGTACATAACAAAACAATAGGATTCTTAGCTTCCGTGTCAGTGGTGTGCACATCCAAAAAGTTTCAAATAAAGTGAGAAATCTCCCTTGTGTTGGGCAACACTTGAAATCTTACCTGATCCACATCCCTTTGTTGAGATCAGAGAGTCCCTTGTGCACTGTGTTATGCAAACATCCCAGCTCACTCCTACTTTCACTGTGCTGCTTTTTTACACATCTAACAGCTGCTTCTCTCTTTCCCCCCTCATAGCCCCAGAGGAGAGAAAATCCGCAGTAGAGTGGAGCTCCTGAGGTTACTGGGAGGATCACGGGATTTGACCGACTTTGATTTCAAGAAAGGGATTTATGTAGACCCAAGTGCTGAGGTACTGATCCAAATAGTTTTGGTTCTGGTAGCAGAGGTAGCATTTTAGAAGTGAACTGATTGCAGTAACCTGCATATGCTCCCATATTTTCTGCATGTTTAAGTGCGTTTTTGGAGGGAGAGACCCTTCCTTTTTTTAAAAAAAAAACAACACAACATTTTATGTCCCATCTTTTCTTCAAGGAGCTTGAGGTGGCATATGTGGTCATCCCATCCAATTTTATCCCCACGACAGCTCTGTGAAGGCGGGTAGACTGAGAAATGGCGACTGGCTCAAGGTCACCCAGTAAGCCTTCCATGCCTGGACAAGGTGCTCCCCTGTTCCTATAGGTACCAATAGCCCTGATGCACTGATTGTGTAGTCCAGGAATGGGGAGCCTGTAGTCCTCAATACATAGCTGAACTCTGTGGGAACAAAGTCCAATCCAGTTCAGGATTCTTTTCTCACATTGGCCAGCCCATGGGAAGCCATCAAGCATGTCATGAATGCAATCACACTCTTCTCCCCATGATTCCAAGCATGAGTTGTGCTGGCTAAGGCTGATGGGAGCTGGGCTTCCAACTCCTGCCTAGGGGACCTTAGGTTCCCCATCCTTGGTGTAGTGCAACCTGCTCTTGGTCAGTTTTGTTAGGAGGCCTCTAGGGTTACAGATGGTTCCTTGGGTTAGATGTACATGAAAGTTCAAGTCTTCTACCTCAGTCTTCTTTGTCTGTTGGACTGCATTGATACCCTAAGCTTATAAATTGCTAGTTCATAAACCCAGTAGCACTTGGAACTGAGAGCCAGTGTGGTGTAGTGGTTAAGAGCGGTAGATTCGTAATCTGGGGAACCGGGTTCGCGTCTCTGCTCCTCCACATGCAGCTGCTGGGTGACCTTGGGCTAGTCACACTTCTCTGAAGTCTCTCACCTCACAGAGTGTTTGTTGTGGGGGAGGAAGGGAAAGGAAAAGGTTAGCTGCTTTGAGACTCCTTCAGGTAGTGATAAAGCGGGCTATCAAATCCAAACCCTTCTTCTTCTAATGGTCTTCTCCTTTTTCACTGCTTTCTCCTGCTGCAGCCCCAACTCCTACAACCCCTCCCACCCACTGGAGGAGGCCACCAGCGGGTGAGTGTGCTGTCTGCTGAGGCCAGATCTAGACTGGCTGTTGAATGTCATCTGGAAGAACTATATGGGGGAGGATGAAGAAAGAAGGAAGCTATCAGCACAACCGCTTTCCTTTTTTGCTGTGGGGATTGCTTTTGCATAGCTGGGCAGAAGCTTCCCAGATGGGTATCTTTGGAAGGGGAATTATTGTGGTGTGATTGTGTTTTTAAACTTCCAAGCAGAGTTTTGGCAAGCTTCACAGTGGTGGAACCACCTGATGGCAAAGCCAAAACTTGCCCACATGGTAAGTGAGGCATGTTCCCAGGACCACTTAACACGGATTAGTTGCCTCCTGTTGTGCTCCATAAGGATGGTTGTCTCCCTTGCTTTTCATGCATAATTATTAGCAAAGTAGGGTTTCTAAGCTATGATTGTGAGTCTACAGCTTTAGTAGTCTTTCCCAATTACATGCTACAAGATTATAGCCTTGATCTCTGACATGAAGAGTAAAAGGCAGTGGCCTGCATGATGATGATGCTGGCTTGTTCACTTAGCCTGCATTTAGCAAAGAGGAATGCCAAATGGATCTGGTGAGTGGATTAGGTTCCCTGGGTTTGAAACTGTAGGGAAGCAGGAAGTGTTTAGAAAAGGGGGTTGCTCTGTGCTGCTCCCATCCTTCTCTTCTGCTAATTAGCCCATAGGGAAATTGATGGAGCCTTCTGTATTGGGAAAGATAGGACTCCTGTTTATAGGCCAAACCATGGCATTGAGGTGGAGGAGAAGGATGAATCCCCTTGACAGCTGTCCTTCCTTAGGGTATGGCTCATGCTTTGTAAACCATTGCTTTAGACTACACTGCCTGTTTCTTCTTCTATAGGTCAAAAAGGGTAGTAAAAGGCATCTTCCACCTCTGGCAGCAGCCACCCCTCCACTCAAGAAGCCTCCTGATTTGCAAGTGTTTGAAGAGCCTCCAGACAAGGAGGTTCCAGACCAGAAACCCCCCCAAATGGAACTGGAGTTGCCAGTAGAAGCACCTGCCGCTATTCTGGCTGAGCAGCAAGAACTTCTAGTTGCTGCAGACCAGCCAGCCATGAAGCCCCACAAGCGCCGATGTCGGAAGCAGCTTCCAGCCCTCCTTCCTCCGGGAAAAATGGGCAATGTGACAGTGGAAGAGGCCAACCCAGAGGAACCTGTAGTGTGAGCATCTCCCTCTTTTGCTTTCCTCTTGTTGCAGTGGAGAGCCCAGGCTCTTTCAGAAACCTTAAATGTCAAGACAGGACTCACAGAGACTAAAGAAAACAAATGATTATAAACGGTAGGAGGCTCTCAAAAATCTGATTGGTGTATTCTCATGCTTCTTTTTAAAACACGCAAATCTTTTTCTGCTCTACCTTAGAGGTTTTGTGAGGGGTTGACATCTCTGTTCCATTCCCACTCCTCTGAGGCTTCAGATTTTGAACATTTGCTCCCCATTCTCTCTCATCAGGAGTGTTCAGCAACACTTGAGTTGAAGGAGCTGCTATTTATTTATTGCATTTATGAATTGCTCTTCCTCCAGAAGGAGCCCAGGGTGATGTTCAATAAGATAAAACAAGATACACCATTGAATAAAACACATACAAATAACGGCAAGCATTGTGGGTGTGCCAAAATCACAGTAGGGGTAAAGCTTTATTAGGACCAATAAAATGTCACAAAATGGAGAGCAAGTGCTTGCAGTTTCCAGAACTTTTCTTAAACTCCATACAGCAAAGCTGGTATGGAGTGTGTGTCCTATAGGAAGAGAGAAAGCTTGGATGTTATATTGAAGCCCCAAAGTCTGGAATTTTTCTTTGCATCTTAAGATAGCAGGCAGGTAGTGCTAAGCAGACTTAATTATAATGTTATGGTCCTAGCAGCGACTACAGTAACTTTAAGATAATCAAAGCCTGCTGGGATGAAACTATAGCTGTTCCCTCATTTTTTGAGAATAATATAAAAACTATTTAGTTTTTTATACGTATTGGAAGCTGCCTAGAGTGGCTGGGGCAACCCAGCCAGATGAGCAGGGTATAAATAATAAAATGATCATCATCATTCATTGTGCTGGTTGCCAGTAACTAAACTCAGAGATGTAGACAGAACCCCACAGGTGCAGGGAATGTTGTATTGCCAAGTAAAATTCCTGAAGTGTTTTGAATGTGACAGTGTTTGAGGATGATGAGGAGCTAAAATATGGAAATAATGGGTGGAATTCACCAAAGGAGTACTGTCAGTGGAAGCTACAAGGATATGGACAGGCCTCTTGGACTTGTGAAACCAACCACCTGTCTCCTTGATCCTTGCCCATCCTGGCTTATAAAAACTAGCCGAGAAGGGCTGGGTGATGGGCTTCGCAGGGTGGTGACTGCTTCTCTCTGTGAGGGAGCCTTCCCAGACCCGCTGAAAGAGGCGGTTATCAAACTTCTTAAAAAACCATCGCCCAGTCTCAAATCTTCCATTCTTGGGCAAGGCGACTTAGTGAATGGTTGCTGAACAACTCCAGGCACGCCTGGAAGAAGCGGACCATTTGGATCCCTTCCAGTGAAGATTCAGGCCTCACCATGGGACTGAAACTGCCTTGGTCACGCTGGTCGATGATCTCCGGAGGCGGGCTAGGGACAAAGGTGAGAGCTGTTTCCTAGTTCTGCTGGATCTCTCAGCGGTGTTTGATACCATCAACCATAACATCCTTCTGGACCGTCTTGAGGGGCTGGGAGCTGGGGGCACTGTCATACGGTGGTTCCGCTCCTTCCTCCTGGGCCGTGTTCAGAAAGTGGTGGTGGGGGATGAGTGTTCAGACCCCTGGGCTCTCACTTGTGGGGTGCCTCAGGGTTCTGTCCTCTCCCCCATGCTTTTCAACATCTACATGCAGCCGCTGGGAGAGATCATCAGGAGGGTTTGGGCTGGGTGTTCATCAGTATGCGGATGATACCCAGCTCTACCTTTCTTTCAAATCAGAACCAGTGAAGGCGGTGAAGGTCCTGTGTGAGTGTCTGAAGGCAGTTGGAGGATGGATGGCAGCTAATGGATTGAGATTGAATCCTGACAAGACAGAAGTACTGTTCTTGGGGGACAGGGGATGGGCTGGTGTGGGGGACTTCCTGGTACTGAATGGGGTAACTGTGCCCCTGAAGGACTGGGTGTGCAGCCTGGGAGTCATTTTAGACTCACAGGTGTCCATGGAGGCGCAGGTCAATTCTGTACCCAGGGCAGCTGTTTACCAGCTCTATCTGGTATGCAGGCTGAGACCCTACCTGCCCTTGGACAGTCTTGCAGGAGTGGTACATTCTATGGTTATCTCTTGCTTGGACTACTGCAATGTGCTCTATGTGGGTCTACCTTTGAACCTTTGAAACTACAACTAATCCAGAATGCGGCAGCTAGAATGGTGACTGGGAGCGGCCGCCGAGACCACATAACACTGGTCCTGAAAGACCTACATTGGCTCCCAGTATGTTTCCGAACACAATTCAAAGTGTTGGTGCTGACCTTTAAAGCCCTAAAAGGCCTCGGCCCAGAATACCTGAAGGAGCATCTCCACCCCTATCGTTCTGCCCTGACACCGAGGTCCAGCCCCAAGGGCCTTCTGGTGGTCCCTCACTGCAAGAAGTGAAGTTACAGGGAACCAGGCAGAGGGCCTTCTCAGTAGTGGCATCTGCCCTGTGGAACACCCTCCCACCAGATGTCAAAGAGAACAACAACTACCAGACTTTTAGAAGACATCTGAAGGCAGCCCTGTTTAGGGAAGCTTTTAATGTTTGATGGGCTACTGTATTTTAATATTTTGTTGGAAGCCACCCAGAGTGGCTGGGGAAACCCAGCCAGATGGGCGGGGTATAAATAAATAAATAAATAAATAAATAAATAAATAATAATAATAATAATTCCATTTGCACAGTGCACCTCCCCCCCCCCGCTCTTCCCCTGTGTGACCCTCCACACACTGTGAAATTGGCCCTGGTGTGTTGAGAGAACCCCCAGAATGGGGGGGGGGGGAGAGAGGGGAGACTGATCATTCTGTCTGGCAAGCACAATTGACATAGGGCAACACTGAATTTGCAACACCCTTTCTACATTAGAGATCTGGTTCATTAAATACAAGAGCATAATTTTTTTGTTTGGGGTGGACATGGGTTCTTCCATGCTTGACCTACTTCAGAACCTAGAATAGTGTACAATTAGCCTTAAAACTTTTATTTTCCCACTTGTCATTTTTTTGACATGTATCAGAAATTTTGCTTAACAGCACTACGAAAATTACCTGTACTTGATGTCTTCTTCCTTGTACACTGCTAAAAACTACTGCCCTTTCCTCCTTTTGGAATAATTAGGTTAGGCAAGGACTCGGAAGGCAGAAAGGCACGGAGAAGCTTGGATCAGAAGCCAAGTTACTACACGCCTCCCACTTCCACTTGCCTGACCAGGTAGCTGATTGTAACTATGATAGCACTTCCATAGGTGTGCTCTGGAGTACACTGTGACCCTGCCTGGTAAGGGTTGTGTGAAGAGCATTTCAAAGCCTGAATGCCTCTTATTCCAAGTGCCAAGTGCTTGCTCAAGGCCTCGCATATGGAATCCCTTCTAAATGTGGGGCAATTGTAGCATCACTTCCTACCCAGTTTGTGTCAGCCACAGATGCCTGAGAAGCAAAGAAACTTGCCTCCATCATGTTCCAGTCACTTGGCTGAGTTCTCCTTGCTTTGGAGGTCCAGGGTAGGCTTTGCTGTCTGAAGGCTGAAGGGCATTAGCAAGGAAGACCAGGACGATCTTGGACACCATGTTGTTTCAGTCCTTAGTGCTATATTTAGTGATATACATTTGTGTTGCAAGAATCATTTTGAGGGCCTCCTGGGCCTTTAGAGTGGGATATAAGCAAACACATAAGAAACATATAGGGCTAGAGATGCTTTGTTGGGACTGTTGCTCCTAACTTTTCCTGTTTCTTCTTCCAGATGCTGTGCCAGCTGTCAAGGACAGTTCCCAGGAGTGATGCTCCCCTCCCAAAGACGCTGTCGGTGGCTCTGCCCAGATTGCAGAGGTTTGTACTTAAAGAAAAGCAGGACACACAAACCCAAGTCCACGGAAGTAAAACACAAGTGCTTGAGGAGATCTCTGCTCTGTCTCCACAATTGAGTATACAGTGGTGCCCCGCAAGACGAATGCCTCGCAAGACGGAAAACCCGCTAGACGAAAGGGTTTTCCGTTTTGGAGGTGCTTCGCAGGACGAATTTCTCTATGGGCTTGCTTTGCAAGTCGAAAATGTCTTGCGATTCCTGGGTTTTTTTTCCGCTCCCCACCCCCTTTTTCTAAGGCACTAAGCTGCTAATAGCCTTTTAGCAGCTAATCTGCTAATCCCTTAAGCCTTTAATAGCCGCTAATAGCCGCTAATAGCGCTAATCCGCTAATGGGCTTGCTGCAAGACGAAAAAACCGCTAGACGAAGAGACTCACGGAACGGATTCTTTTCGTCTTGCGAGGCACCACTGTAATTGAATTCTACTAGCTAAGGCTGCCGGATGGCTGAATCATGACCCTGTAAGAAGAAGAAGAAGAAGAGTTTGGATTTGATATCCCGCCTTTCACTCCCTTTAAGGAGTCTCAAAGCGGCTAACATTCTCCTTTCCCTTCCCTTGTAAACATATACATGGGCTTTCCCACTTCCTCAGCTAAGCTCTGTTGCCACTTGGCTTCTGCTCTGCTTGTTTAAACAAAGCCACTGATTTCTTGGAGTTTTGCGTAGTTGATCATTAGCCACTGCCCAAACATTTTCATGTTATACTTCTTTAATAATGAAAGTTGATTCTCTTGACATTGCATTGTGTGAAGCAGTGTTGCAAATGTCAATTGATGCAAGTCCCCAACCCCTTTTTTGCTGCTTTCCAAAAGCATGGTTGGAGCAGTATACTGAAAGCAGTCTGACTTTGATAAGCTTTTGAATGAATTAAGAGCTAAGCAGAGAATTCTTGCTTTTTATTTTATTATGTCCTGCTTTTCAGTCATGATTGGATCCCAATGTGGCTCACAGTAAAACAATCTGCATTAAGTACAATATATTGGGGAATTGAAAAAAATGTACATTTATGAATTTTGAGTCTGCTTTGCTCTGTGCACTGATGGTTCTTAATGACTGGGGGTAGGCAAGGGCTGCATTTAGGTTCTGTCGTATTTTAGCAGAGGATCCATATACTTTCTCACATAGTAATTAATGACTGGTAGCCAGCCATTCGGTTCTATGGCAGGGTGGGGAGCCTTAGCCCCCCCCCCATCTTCCATCATCCCTAGTCAGCATGGCCAGTGATCAGGAATGATGGGAGTCCAGTGCCCTCTGCCCCAAAATCTGCTCTGGAGGCTGTTGCACAATGGGAATTCCTTATGCTAACAGGATGACGTTGTTGGAGTCAAACCACATACTCCACCTTTGACCCTGTGACACAGGGATGGTCCTTTGGGGAATTCACCCCACCCAGGGTCTTTGCAGTGTAAGCTCTTGTTCTGCTGTACCCAAAGTGCCACAGTAATTGGTATTTTGCTAGTAATTACATGAACACCAGTAGACAGGGCAAGTTATCCCCCACCCCCAAGTAGCAGAGCACTTCCCTGGATAGGAGTTTTTAAAGGGTAGGTGCTGTAGCCAAAAAGATCCTGCTCTGCACTGATGCAGATCTCACTTCAGTTAAAGAAGGTACACTGAGCAGACTTTCACCCCACTCCACCTGCTGGATTGCAAATCCTTGGGAAATCTGCACAGCGGAAGATGCCTGTTAATACTAAAGGTTTATTTCTTGTTTTCTATGTATCTTTCAAACTACACCTTCCTCGTCCTCATCTATCCCAGGGATGCGGAACCTGCAAGCTGTCCAGATGTTGGACAGTAACTTCCATCATCCCTGACCATTCACCCTGTTGGCTGGGGCTGATGAGGTTTGGAGTCCAACAACAACTGGGAGGTCACAGGTTTGCCTTCCCTATGTGAGCCCTTTCCTGTGCTCCCTTTCATAGAGGAGGGTCAGTTTCATGCTTCAGAAACATGGCTGGGAGACCTTTTCCTTGCCTTCATTTACTTCATTCCTCAGCTGCTTCATCTAACAAGCAGTGATGTAGAGTGGAATGTTTTTCTGTTTTCCTGTGGAAAATTTCCATTTCATATGATCATTAATAAAAATTAATGGATGCAAATTCCAAATGCCATATTAAGCAGGCTTGGCTATTTCAAAATTTTATTTATTAAATGCAAGCAAAATTGACATGCTAAATTGGATAACTCTCTAGGGCAGGTGAAGGAAACTTTTGACCCCACCCCACCCTGGTGTTGTTGAACTACATTTAACATTATCCCAGGCCATTGTCCATGCTTTCCAGGGTTATGGGAGTTATAGTTCAGCCGCACCTGCAGGGCCACAGGCGCTCAATATCTTCTCTAGGGCATCAGAAAATTTTATCCAGATTAGCCATGTAAATGCGATTCAGTCTCTTCCCCACCCCCCATCACCATTCAGAAGAATGGTAAGATGCCAGGTGTGGGACTTGGATTGGTGCTCACTTCATACTCCTGGTAGCTTATCGGTTAACGTTGAATTATTTTCCTTGTGACTGACTTCCTTAGCACTGGGGGTTTGAGCCAATGTTTCTCTTTCTTGCACAGGTGTTAATCTTTTCTTCCTGTTCCTCTTTTCAGCTCAGAGAAGAGATTTCAATCGGGAGCAGAGATATTACAAGGTAAGATCTAGAGCTTACCAACATTTTTTGTTTACTTAGAAATATGAGTTGAAGTAGGGGGCGATGGGATCTGTGTGTGTAAACCCTGCTTTATATTATCAGGTTCTACACTTTGTGACAATCTCTCTGCCCCGCTGCCAAACACCTGCTGTTTACCTGCTGCAGGTGGGGGTGTCAGTGAGTGAAACTCCCATTGTTCTGGGCGCATTTTGCAACTGGGGATTTCATTAGCGCAAGCAGTTTTTGAGCTCTGGGTGCAGTACTGCGTCTAAGATTTCAGATTAAAACTGCAGAGTGGAAGGAAAGGAAGACCTTTTCTGCCTCCCCACTTCCAGCTACTCTCTAAGGACCCTGGAGAAGACACCCTCTTAAGAATATTAGGGGGGTGGGCAGGGGAAGGACTAGACCATGTGAAAAAATGAACATAATATTTTAGCTGCAGTTCATTTATTTCCAGCTTTGTATTCTTGTTATAAAAAAGCATGCCTAGACATTCCGTTGTTGCACCCATAACCTCGGTTTAAGGTGCCCTTTGGCTCCTCGCTTTCCTATCTCCGTTTCTAACCTGTGTGTGTGTTTAAAAGTGCCCCTGGCTGCAGCTGGCCTGCAGTGACTTGCACATGCCTAACCCTTTAGTGCTTTAAAATCCTTCTGTGCCTGTGCAGTAGGGATTTAAGAGATAAGTGTATATTTATGTTTTATTCTCTTAAAAACACTTTCTGCCTTCAGTTGACTGAGGGACAGGTGGCTTTAAAATGCCACCCTCCCAGCCGGTTGATTGATGGGATATTCATTTTGGAAAAGGCTTGAAAACTCAAGTCACCCATTCAGAGAACAATCAAGACTTGGCCATGCCCTGGGATGGATGAAAGCATTAGGGTTGTTAGCAGTGTCTCCAGTTCTCAGATAGCAGTGGAGGACTTGAAGCTGCGTATTCTCTTGGATGATATGCCACTGGGAGCCCCATAAATGACTGGGATAGATGTGTGATAAGCAGAGATCAGTGACAAAGCTTTGTGTGGCAGAAGGTCCCATGTTCAATCCCTGGCATCTTGAGTCAGAGGATTTTGCATAAAGGGTCTCAGAAAAAAACCATGGTCTGAGACCTTTTGAGAGCTGCTGCTTGAGTAGATGGCACTGGGCTATGCAAACCCTGACTTACTACAGTATAAGGTAATTTCATCTATGGCCTGGTGTGTTTGTGTTAGAGGCTGGAGATGGTGTCCTTTTCTTGTGCTCTCCTTTGAGTCAGCCAAGATGGCCAACAGGCTCACGGTGCAGCTTGGAGGTTCTGGGTTCATGGTGTTGCCTTCCCCGAATCCCTCCTCACCCCCTACCCTCTGCCCTTGCAGCAAATTGGTTGTGGTGTGTGCCAAGCCTGCCAGATGTCTCAGGACTGCGGCATCTGCAGTGTGTGTGTCCTGCGAGCCAAAAGCCCCGAGCTCCGCATTGGCATCAAATGTCTGCTGCGCCGATGCTTGAAGATTGTCAAAAAGGTACCACTGGCTGCTACTTGCTTATTCCTCCCTTGTGTCCCTTTCCAGAAATTCTGCTTTTCCTTGTTCTTGGCCTCCCTGCCCCAAATGAACTTGGCAGCCATTTCAAGCCTTAACAGTCCTTTTGTCTCTCTTTCTTTTCTCCCCGCACTCCTTTCCCATTGCAGGGCCTTGAATGTGGTATGTGTCAGGCTTGCAAGATAACTGAAGACTGTGGGAGCTGTCACATCTGCTTGCGGAGGCAGAAACCAGGCATGAAGCGGCAATGGAAATGTCTCAAGCGCCGCTGCCTTAAACGCAAGGTGTGTATGCTTGGCCTGACTAGGTTCTGCATCCCATGAGAGTCTGTTGTACTTCCATCAGGGCACTGAGCAAAACAGGATGGGTGGGAAAGGAAGGAGAAGGGAGCAAAACAGGATAGGTGTGAAAGGTGTCAGGAGAGACACATGCCCGACTGGCATGTTCTCTCCCTCCTGCTGGATCGTTCGGGAGCTTCATAAGCTTTCTTCAGCCTGAACATCACAGTGACTGATGCCAACCGACACTGGCACACTTAGGGATCCACAGAGTTTGCGCAACATGAGCGTGACACACATGGAGCACTGCAACATGGCTCCCTCTCCCTTTTGCATCAGACAGCAAAGAGAAAAAGAACAAAGGACAATAGTCCCACTTCACGGAACACAGTAACACAAACATCCTGTCTCTGTCACTTCCCACTCTGTGGAGTCGAAACATATACCGTCACGCGAAAGACAACAATCCTATGACTGCAATCATGGAGCAGGAATTCTAACAAAAGGAAGGAGATGGGGGCATTGGGGCGGTGGACAAAACTGTGGTTATGACGTGGTTTTATCTTAGGCAACATGCTTCTGCTGTTGCACCTTTACTGGACCACGGCAAGTTTGGGTTGACTTCTATACTGTTTTCAGAACATTTCATTGGTTTTATAGGATTGCCTTTTGTGCTTTGTTTAGAGTGCTTCCCAAGTCCTAAAAACATGCATTTTGTCAATCCAATTTCTGTGCTCTAAAGCTGTTACTGAGATAATGGTTAAATTCTCATGGATTCTCTTTATTTTTAGTTGTACGTTCATAAAGGCAACAGTCATGTTTCACACAATGTAGCTTGCATTCCAGTTGTGTGGTGCTTATTGAATTTATCAGGTTCCCAACTTTGAAATTAAAGTAGATGAATATTCTTTGTGGAGTAATACCATTGCCTGAGAGCTTCTGTCTTCATAACGATTATATTTTTGGGAAAAGGAAAGTGCCTTTCATTGAGCCATCCAGTGAAGTTAGTCTGCCGTTAATAGTTGTGAGATGGAAGGACTTTGAGAAGGGGCTTCAAGTGGCCTGCTTCAGAAACTTCTTCACTCTTGGAGAATGTCCCTGCCATGTAGATTTGAGTCCCAACGATATCTCATGAGTTATCCTCTTTTTTCTAGTTGACTTTTTTGTACTGTGTTTTTTAATCTTTATTTTATGTTAAAACATTACTAGCCTGCTTTTCTGGGCAATGCCCATCAAAGCAGCCTACAGCAGTAAAAATATAATACAAAATCAACAAATGCTACCCAGAAATTCTGTGAGTAGATTATATTACCTAGTATGAAGATCAATAGCTTGATTATTACTGATACTAAAGGAAGTTTGGGAACTGAAAAACATTTTCATCTGAAAAAATAACCTGGATGTCTGCATGATTTAGATAAACTCATCCCAACTCCCCAATTACTGTTCAATTCTGCTTTAAGGCATAGAATCATAGAGTTGGAAGGAGCCCCAAAGGTCATCCAGCCCAGCCCTCTGCTATGCAGGAATCACAGCTAAAGCATCTGTGACAGATGGCCATTCAAACTCTGCTCAAAAACCTCCAAGGAAGTAGAGACCCCCCACCTTCTTAAATATAAGGTAAAGGTAAAGGTACCCCTGCCCGTATGGGCCAGTCTTGACAGACTAGGGTTGTGCGCCCATCTCACTCAAGAGGCCGGGGGCCAGCGCTGTCCGGAGACACTTCCGGGTCACGTGGCCAGCGTGACATCGCTGCTCTGGCGAGCCAGAGCCGCACACGGAAACGCCGTTTACCTTCCCGCTAGTAAGCGGTCCCTATTTATCTACTTGCACCCGGGAGTGCTTTCGAACTGCTAGGTTGGCAGGCGCTGGGACCGAACAACGGGAGCGCACCCCGTTGCGGGGATTCGAACTGCCGACCTTTCGATCGGCAAGCCCTAGGTGCTGAGGCTTTTACCCACAGCGCCACCCGCGTCCCTTCTTAAATATAATTTTCACTATTTTTTTATTAATTTTTCATTAATAACACTCCAATATGGGCCACATTATTACAATGTCAAATCATACCAAATCATAATACAATTTATAAAGCCAATTATATATTCCAAATTAAACAAATTTGGTGACTTCCCATTCTTTGATCGTCTGGAGATAATTATTCCTAGGTCCTGCGCATAGTCTCATATATAATCCAAATACAGTAATTCCGATCTTGAATCAGCAATTCCCTTCTTCTATTTTTGCAGCCACTAGTGTAATGCCTTTCACTCATATTCAAAAAATCCATATCTATTAACTTGCAAGAGGGATTTAAAGCCTGTAGTTTTCTGTGTGTAAATATTTTTCCTTTGTTCTTCCTTTTTATGTTATAATCAATCATTCGTCTTCCACACTGTCTCCCTTCAAGAGCTGTTTTTTCCAACTGCGTCTGAGCAATCACCATCTTGTTTTCCTGAGCCAAAAGTATACAGTGGTACTTCGGGTTACAGATGCTTCAGGTTACATACGCTTCAGGTTACAGACTCCGCTAACCCAGAAATAGTACCTCAGGTTAAGAACTTTGCTTCAGGATGAGAACAGAAATCGTGTGGCGGCAGCTGGAGGCTCCATTAGCTAAAGTGGTACCTCAGGTTAAGAACAGTTTCAGGTTAAGAATGGACCTCCAGAACAAATTAAGTTCTTAACCCGAGGTACCACTGTACTGGCATCTGGCCATGGCTCCAGGCAGACATCCAGCTCTTTGTTCTTTCCATCTCTTTTAACAAGCTGATGTCTCACGAAAACAATTATAAGTCCAAACATCACAGTATTTCACACAGTCTTGCATTTGAAGAACTCCGTAGGTAGTTTCTAAAGTTTTTGTAAAGTCCCTCTTGCGTTCCATTTATAATTGTAATCCAATAGTTACCTCAATCCATTAATATCTTAAAAAACAGAAGTACTCCTGCTCATGGGAGCCACATTGGAGAGTTTCCAATTCATGCAGTTGAGATTTAGGAACCCTTTGGGGTTCCGCAGGGCTCAATCCTATCCCCCTCTACATGAAACAACTGGGTGGGGTTATCTGGAGGTTTGGAGTACGTTATTAGCTGTATGCTGATGACACTCGGCTCTATTTCTCCTTTACATCTGCAGGTGAGGCAGTGGAAATGCTGGACCAGTGTCTTGCCTCAGTAATGGACTGGATGAGAGCCAACAAACTGAAGCTCCATCCAGATAAGATGGAGGCACTGTTAGTGGGTAGTTCCCTAGATCAGATGGGTGGGAGGTCACCTGCTCTTGATAGGGTTACACTTCCTCTGAAGAAGTGGGTACGTAGCTTGGGGGTATTCCTGGATCCTTTGCTGTTGCTCAAGGCTCAGGTGGCCTCCGTGCCCCTGAGTGCCTCCCATCAGCTTCAGCTGGTGGTCCAGCTATGCCCCTATCTGGACAGGGATAGCCTAATTACTGTTGCCTATGCTCTGGTAACTTCAAGGTTAGATTACTGCAATGCGCTATATGTAGGGCAGCCTCTGAAGGCAGTTCGGAAACTTCAGCTAGTGCAGAATTCAGTGGCCAGGTTGCTCACCAGAGCAAGATGGTTTGAGCATTTCATACTGATCCTGGTCCAACCTTACTGGGTACCAATTAGTTTCCAGGCCCAATTCTAGGTTTTGACCCATAAAGCCTTAAATGGCTCAGGACCGCAATACCTCAAAGACCACCTCTTTCCATGTGAACCTACCTGGACCCTGAGATCATCTCCTGAGGGCCACCTTCGTGTGCCGCCTCCTTGAGAGGTCTGAAGGGTGGCAGCACGAGAACGGGCCTTCTCTGCAGTGGCCCCCCATCTCTGGAATGCTCTCCCCAGGGAAGTTTGCCCTGCACTTTCGTTATACACCTTTAGGCTCCAGGCAAAAACGTTCCTTTTTAGCCAGGCCTTTGGTTGATTTAATTGACATCCTATGCTCTTTTAAAATGTGCGTTTTTTTGGGGGGGGGGTATTGGGTTGTTTTTATTTTGATTATATAGTTTGTGGTTTTATATTTTGATTTTCTTCTGTGAACCACCCTGAGACCTCTGGGTATATGGTGGTATATAAATTCAAATAAAATAATAATAGTAATAATAGTTGCTGATATAACCTGTCCAACTTTAAAAAGCTGCTCACAAAGGCATCTAAAAGTAAAGTGGTGACAAATTCTACAGGTAGGGTAAGGATATATATTTCTTATACTAAGAGACCTCTTGAATTCATTGGATGGCTTTAAGGTGTTGGGGCATTTAATGAATAAATATTTACTCCTTATCCCCTTCTGTGGGCGTTTACAGTATGAAGCTTACATAGATGTTGCCTCAAATAACTTACAACAACAGCAACTTTGAAATGCTGGCTCACTGATCTCCCTCTTTTATTTACAGATGCTTTTATCTTCTCCAGTACTATTTGTTGTTGTTTAGTCGTTTAGTTGTGTCCGACTCTTCGTGACCCCATGGACCAGAACACGCCAGGCACTCCTGTCTTCCACTGCCTCCCGCAGTTTAGTCAAACTCATGTTGGTAGCTTTGAGAACACTATCCAACCATCTCGTCCTCTGTCGTCCCCTTCTCCTTGTGCCCTCCATCTTTCCCAACATCAGGGTCTTTCCCAGGGAGTCTTCTCTTCTCATGAGGTGGCCAGAGTATTGGGGTACTATTACAACTGCTGAAATGAAGTGGCCAACGTTGTGTACGCTACTTGGATAAGGAAGGATCAAAGACTTAAATTGGTTGCTTTCACTTTCTACCTTCTGATATTCTTTTCTGCTTGTCTGCGGAGTGAGTTCCTCAGAAATACTGGCTTGCATTTTGAGACTTGCTGTTGCCCTGGGCAAACTGACAATGTAGCCTAATAAATTTTAAACAGTTTCCTGCAGCTGCATATTGTTGGGGAAAATCAAAGTCACAGGCAAGCTTTCTTTTGGGGAAATCTTGGGTACTGCTACTCCCTACCCCCTTGAGGAATCTTTGATAGACTATGAAGGAACCCATATGGTATAGTAACTTTTTTTACTCCATGCTTCGCTTTACTTCCAAGAATACTCAACTTCTGGATCATTTAGGATGATTTGGGATCTCCCCTTGAAATTTTATTGCATACGTTGAAATTCCTGACATAACCATCAATTTGATGTGATCCATACTTGGTCTCTCTGCTCTAAGAGCAACATTAAAAAGGTAAAGGGACCCCTGAAAATTAAGTCCAGTCGCGAACAACTCTGGGGTTGCGGTGCTCATCTCGCTTTATTGGCTGAAGGAGCCAGCATTTGTCCGCTTCTGCAGACAGTTTTTCCGGGTTATGTGGCCAGCATGACTAAGCCGCTTCTGGCGAAACCAGAGCAGTGCACAGAAACGCCGTTTACCTTCCCGTAGGCAGCCTAAATATGTAGCACATGTAGAAGTACCTCTTAATACTTACAGGAATGAGCCTAACCTCCTTCCTCTCCCCATCCCAAACTCACACGTTTTCCACTGTCCTCCACTGGCAAGGCCATGAGGAGACCAAAACATTCAGATTTATTAATCACAGATTAGTAGGTTGTCCAAACTTTTAATTATACCTTAATCTTAACTATGAATAGAGGAAACAATCCAATTTCATAAACTATAGTTTGAAGTAGGCTTGTTTCTATTCACCGTAAAGGTAAAGGGACCCCTGACCATTAGGTCCAGTCACGGACAACTCTGGGGTTGCAGCGCTCATCTTGCTTTACTGGCCGAGGGAGCCAGCGTACAGCTTCCGTGTCATATGGCAAGCATGACTAAGCCGCTTCTGGCAAACCAGAGCAGCACATGGAAACGCCATTTACCTTCCTGCTGGAGCGGTACCTATTTATCTACTTGCACTGCGTGCTTTCGAACTGCTAGGTTGGCAGGAGCAGGGACCAAGCAATGGGAGTTCACCCCATTGAGGGGATTTGAACCACCGGCATTCCGATCAGCAAGCCCTAGACTCTCAAACACAGAACCTAAAACATCTTGAGGTGGTTCTGCTACAGCCCAGTGGCATGGTTATCACGGAATTCAGTTCCTTGACAATCCTTCCTCTTTCTTTCTTTCTTTCTTTCGCAGTTTCTAGCCTTTATGGCTGTGAAATTATACATGAAAATGCAAGGGCACTGCTTGCTGAAATCTCAGAAGCCAGAGAGGTTTTCAGGAGGAGGGGTAGATGGTCATTGGCCTGTATAGCTCTTTGCTCTCAAACATGATTACGAAATACTTAAAATTGGATAAAACAAGGGATGATGGAAATGTGAATAATGTGTACTGTTTATACATGTTGCTGGATTCTGCTTTCCTTGATGAGAATGGTCACTTTCCATGGTCAGTGCAGAATTAACCACACCTGGAGACTGCTCTCCCATCTTCTGGGTTATCCTTCTTCTAGAAAAGGCTTTAGCTTGCTCTGTGAATGTTCTGCTTGCCCTTCCTGTCACACACACTCTTGGGTTGTGTGTTTTGAGATTTGTATTGATCCTGAATGAGGTGGTGACTTGTAGCTCTGGCACTAACCATCTCTTGATCCTTTCAGAAAAAAATTCCACCCAAGAAAGATGGCTACAGCACGAAGAAGCTTACAGTAGTAAGTACCTGCTGTGTTGCCTTCTCTGGGTTTGACATCTCTTAGTTGATTCCATTCCTGTGGATGTTGTGCTCCTTTATTCCATTTATATTGCTTCATAGATTTTCATGCAGCCTCTTGTTTTCTGGAAAAGCGCCTCTCTTGCCATTGGTATGTTTCCCCCTCTTGTTCAGTCATCAGTCATGGTGAGGGCCTGCAGCTTGTCAGGCTAATGTTGGGAGCAGCAGCATGCTGATCTCATGTTCCTCTTTTGATGATGGCTGTACTAGCTGGTGTGTTGCGATATGTAGCCATCAGTTGCGATATGGAGACCTTGGGCATGACTTTCTCTGGGTCTGTATTTGTTCTTGGGGAGATGTCTTGGCGTCTCGTTTCCTCCTCATCCCTTGGCAAGTCTGTGCTGTGCCTGATGGCCTCTTCTGTCTCTTTCCTGCTTGACACCAGGAAGTCCTCTCCACGGAGGAGACCTTTACGCCAGCACGGCGCCGGCAGAAGAAGTCAGCACCCGTGACAGTGAGTGGTACTGAATCTGCATGCAGCTCATGATAGAGGCAAGAATGTGTGACTGCACACAGTCCATCTGATATTGGACTCAAGTTCTCCCCCCACCTCAAATCCACATATCATGAGCCTGGGAGTGGTGTATGTCGTAGTGGGTGTCAGAATGCCCAATTTATCAGACAGATAATGGAGAGTTCGATTTATGAACTGGGTAGACTTGGATTTAAATGCCTGCTTGGCCAGTAAGTTGGTTTTTTTGGTCAGACACATTCTCTTTGTCATTTTGGAGGGTTGTTAGGATAACCTAGGATAGCCCTCTCATTTCCTTGGATGATGGAACACAATGCTGTGTTTTTCATCAATAATCTCTTAGGATTATATGCCTGGTGTCAGAAGTCCCTTAGCTTTGTGTGTGCCTTTATCTGTTCCTGTATTTCCCCCCTCTTTCCCCCTCTGCTTGCCAGGATGGGCCAGCTCCCAAGGTCCAGCGGGCCCCAAGGGGACACCACAAGAGGCTGCCAGCTGCACCACCAGCATCTGCAGTGAGTGGGGGTCAAGACATAATGGAGTGTAATTTTTCAGTCCTGGCTGAGCTGATATGATTGGAAGGCCTGCAGAATGTCGGCATGCGCTTGCCTGGTCTCCCATTCCCTGCTCATTTGGGATATTAATAATAGGGGGGAGAATCGTCAAACCTACTGCTAGCTGGTCACTGCCATCGCATTATTCATTGAGAGACTGAAATGCAGTTTACAGTAAAGCAGGTTTGGCTACGCTGTCCATAATCTGCAAGTGTGGTGTGCTGTGGCTTCCTCCAACTGGATCTTCATGAAATAATGAAAGCAAATGTGGCCAATCATCTTTTGGCGGAGTGTGCTGCAGGTTGAGCCCTAAAGATCATGGTGATATGCTAGTGCCTGGTGCATTAAACATGTGCTTCTTCTGATTCTGGTTAGTTATATTCCTAGAGTGCTGAGCTGGAGACTAGGCCCTGGCACAAGCACTGAAGGGGCAGGCAGGAGTGCAGGCTTGCAAGTAGAGGTGACCATAAAATTGTTGGAAGGGACCCTAAGGGCCATCTAGTCCATTCCCCTGCAATGCAGGAATTTCAACTAGATCATACCCGACAGATGGCCATCCAGCCTCTGCTTTAAAAACCTCGAAGAAGGAACATCTCCCACTTCTCGTGAGAGTCTATTCCACTATTCTTCAGCTCTGACTGTTGGAAAGTTCTTCCTGATGTTTAGTCGGAATCTCCAAGTTATAGCAACCAAGTACACTAAGAATCTGTGCATTGTTAGCATACTTGGTTGCTATAACTGGGAATAGGAGGAACTGAGGAACTTATGGATTAGAATAGTCCTAGAAGCAGGAAGATGGAGTCAAAAAGCCGAGGGAAAATAGGCACAATTTTAAGCTCAAGACGCAGTCCAGAAACACCTGGATCTTCCTGTATCTTGCCTGCATTAGGCCTTCATTTGAGGCTCTTGGTTTTTCATGCCCCAAGACTGATATGAGATGCAACATACATCTCTTGAGTTTCCCTTTCTGCAGCACAATCTTCCTCCTTTGAAAGAGGTGTCCCATTGTCTCTTCTTTCTCCTGGACTGAGCTTTTGGCTGGGTCTGCCTCTGATGACTCTGAATATGTGGGGATATCTTCACTCTTTCTCCTTTCTTCCTTTCTTTGGCTGCCAGGATGGGCCCCTTCCCAAGGCCCAGCTTGCTGCAAGCTGCCATCGTCGAAAGCGCTCTGCTACCACAGTAAGTGGCTTGATGCTGGATCCTACAAAGATGTTTGTGTTGCAGCATCAAGCCACTTACTGTGGTAGCAGAGCACTTTCGACGATGTGAAGAAAGGTTGCAGCGTTTGGGCCTTTTTAGTTTAGAGAAAAGGTGAGTAATGGGTAACGTGACAGAAGTTTTATAAAATTAAACGTGGCATGGGAAAAGTGGATAGAGAAAGCTTTTTCTCACTCTCGGGGACATCCAGTGAAGCCGAATGTTGGAAGATTCAGGACAGAGTAAAAGAAAGTACTTATGCACACAGTACATAGTCAAACTGGAATTCACTTCCACAGGAATCACTGGTGGCCACCAACATAGATGGCTTTGAAAGAGGATTAGACAGGTTCAGGGAGGAGGAGGAGGAGAGGGCCAAGATGGCTGTAGTCTCCTTCCACAGTCAGAGGCAGTAATGCTGTGAAGACCAGTTGCTGGGAATCTTAGGAAGGGAGAAGGTCACTGCGTCCTGCTTCCAGGTTTTCCACAGGCATCTGGTTGGCCACTGGGAGAATAAGATGCTGGACTAAATGGGCTGTGGGTCTGATCCAGCACGCTCCTCTTACGTCCATAAGACATGTTTCACCACCATATGTCAATAAAAGTAAAATACTTGGGTCGAGGTGCAGTTAATAGGCATATTGTGTTTCTTCTCTGATGCTGTCTCTGCCAAGGGGTGCATAACGTGTCTGCATTGACTTATAGACATAAGCACACTGGATTTTGGCTGTAGACATATATGTGTGTTAACAGCAATATCCATGCTGAGTACCGTATTTTTCGCTCTATAACACGCACCCGACCATAACACGCACATAGTTTTTAGAGGAGGAAAATCCATAGGCATGCCACCCGTAGGCATTCCCTCCATAACACACACAGACATTTCCCCTTACTTTCTAGGAGGAAAAAAGTGAGTGTTATGGTGCAAAAAATACGGTACTTCCCATATGGGCATATTCTGATAATCCTCACACTTATGCCATCCCTACTGTCCTAATTTTAAGCTTTACTTGGGTATTTGAATCCAGGCTTTGACCAGCTTGTTAGCTATTTGGCTGATCTTTCTGCTGAGAGTGGGGGGAAACGCTCTTTGCCAATGAGCTTGGGATGAATTCCACCACAAATGACTTCCATTTGCAGAAATTTAGGGAGTTTGTGTGCCAGATTGACCTTAAAGTTTTGTAGAGCATGCAGACTGAGTTGTTTGGTTTGGATGGCTTTTATCCTGCATCCTTCTGATATTGGTCCCACAAACATTTCATGTGGTTGCCCCTTGGGAATGTGCACAACTGTGATTGAATCTCTTTGCAAATGATCTGAATTTGACCAAGTTAGGGAAGCCAGTTCAATCATGCCTCTCCTCTATTTCTCTCAGCTCTTTTCTACTAATTTCATGGGAATTTCCAAATGCAGAACATTTCTGTTTACTCACCACATCACCTCTTTGTCTTCTTTTTTCTAGAAATGGAAACCCACCATGGAACGGGATCCTGGAGGCATCCCTACAGTAAGACAAAGGGTAAGTAGGCAACAGGGAGCTATGTCTTACACAGTATAATGGCATTAACAGTCAGCAATATCACCTTGGAAAGTATCTTACACAAGTCTAGAGCAACCTGCATACATTATTCTGTTTGAATACTGTGTCCAGTTCTGGGCACCACAATTTAAGAAGGATGTTGGCAAGCTTGAACATGTGCAGAGGAGGGCAACCAGGATGATCTGGAAACCGAGCCTTATGAGGAGCGGTTGAAGGAGCTAGGTCTGTTTAGCCTGGAAAAGAGGAGACTGAGAGGAGATATGACAGCCATCTTCAAATATCTGAAGGGCTGTCATGGAAGAGGGAACAAACCTGTTTTGTCCTGCTCCAGAGGCTAGGACCCAAACCAGTGTTTAAATACGATGACCATATTCAAATATCTCAGAAGTTGTTCTGGAGGGTAGGACTTGAACAAATGACTTTAAGTTACAAGAAAGGAGATTCCGACTAAATATCAAGAAGAACTTTCTGACAGTAAGAGTTGTTTGACAGTGGAAGAGTCTCCCTTGGGAGGTTTTTAAGCAGAGGTTGGATGGCCATCTGTCATGGATGCTTTATGTGAGATTCCTGCATTGCAGGGGGTTGAATTAAATGACGCTTGGGGTCCCTTCCAACTCTACAGTTCTGTGACATACACACATGCTCTAAATTAGTTGTTGTTGTTAAAGATTGTACTTTCTTGAAGCAGAAGGCTTTTGTCTCTAAAAGGGCTGGGAAGCAACAGAAAGACAAACCCTAAATGTAGACTTCCCATTTCATTTATTATTTTCCATGTTCATTGCTCACTCTGGTTGGGGTCAGTGAGTGCATGCCACTTCTTTGTTGTTTGTTTCTTGGGTGAATATTTATTCTGAAGTAGTAGTCCGGGTTTTACTTTGTTAGGATTCTGGCCGACTCATATCAGTTGCTTACCCTGTTCCTTTGTGAGATGAAGATAACACTATGCAGAAGGTTCATCTTCAAACAGACTCCTAGTCTCTGTGATTATCCAGGGGTGATTTTGAACCAGCCACGGATTGACGCAAGTCAACCTGTCACTGCTCAGAGGTCAACAGGCAGGTAGAGGTAGGTTCTGCTGTCTGATAAATGAAGAGGAAGGGTGGGAGGGAGAGACTTTAACAATTAAAAGTGGAATAGGTGAGGCTTGTAATTTTTATGTGAAAGCCTTTTAAGAAAAAGTGCATTTGGGGCATTGATTCAGAGGCAAGAGGGATATGTCTAGGACAGGTCATCCTACACCAGTTTGGTACCCTCCCATCAGTCTCAGCCAGCAAGGCCATGACTGATAGGAGTTGTAGTCCAAAATCTGGGGGGCACCAGCTTGGTGAAGGTTGGTCTATGTAGATAAGGGGAGGTGCTTACAGCTTGGGGAGCTTATAAGTTCTCACAAACAAGTTTTTGTTTTGAGGATGTTTGCTAAGTTTTTACAATACCAAATTCTTTTCTAAACAGTAGATGGATAGGGAACTTTCCCACCATAATCTTAAATTCAGATTGGTTGGGGTACAGATCACTAACAGTGATTTGTTGAATGAATAAACTTTATTACAGTCACAGACCAGAATAAGAGAAACATATGAATAAAATAGCAGTTCAGATTTAAACAGGTGATTGTTAAATCAAATAAGAACAAGGAAACAAGCATAGGATAAAACATGTGAATAGAGTACAGGATAGATAATTGAGGAATAAGAACTGATAATTAAAACAGATAAGGACTAAAAGACATACAGTTAAAACAACTATAAGGGGTGGAGCTTAGGGGAATAGCGGTCTTGCAATATGGGCCTTCAGTTTAAGACTGGTTTGTAGCACAAACCAACCTTCAGCGAATATCCATCATGGCAGTGCAAAACCTAGCAACTGAGTATGTAACATCTGGGTTTTCATCCTGGAGTAGCAGAGAGATGTTGGGTTGTTCTGTATGTCCTGGGAATTTGTGCAGGATAGGCAGGATAAACCTGGCTCGTATGTCTATATAGTACTGGCAATGGAAAAAGGCATTTTCCGTTGTTTCCTGCTGCCTAGAGCCACAGGGGCATTTCCTCTCCTTGTATGGTGGCTTGCTATTACGGCCTTCTTGAATGGCTGAGGGGAGTGCCTGACAACAGGCCAGAGTGAAGGCCCTACACTGTTTGGGATTTCAAGGTTGGTTATATATGGCATTTGGGAGGTGAGGTATCTACTGGTTTCACTGATTAGAAATTTTGGGGACCTGGCTAGGTCTGCTTGACATTCTGTGTCTTCCACATGCTGTTTAATGTTTGTTTGTTTTTTTAGCTTGTTCATGCCCTATGTCAAGTAAAATCTGTGGGTTGAAGCCTAGAGTAGTTATATTTTTCACTGCTCGTTTCCATGTTGATTGGAAATCATCCTTAATAGTCAGGGGAGCAAGGCCGCTCAGGAAGAAAGATAGTCTCAACCAGTAATTAAAAGTGGTGAGCCACACTCTGGCCTCGATTCTCATGGATCCAGTTTCAAGACATATGGTAGCATTGGAGACGTGTTTAGGCACTTAGAATCATAGAATCATAGAGTTGGAAGAGACCACAAGGGCCATCGAGCCAAGCAGGAAACACCATCAGAGCACTCCTGACATATGGTTGTAGAGCAGATCTTAAGACTTTGGATTGTATCAATTATAGTGGTGCGTAGTTGGCAGAGGGACCTAATTAGGCACTGTATAAGAGCTGTGCAATCAATTTAGCCTCAACAGTTTGAGGGCTGCAGGTATATAGTGTCCACCTTTGGTCCTGAGGTACTTGAGGATAGCATTTGCGCTTCTCTGGGCATTCCCTGCAAAGTAGTCGCCATGGGCTTTTGAAGCAAGTGACCTTCTCAATCTTGTGACCATTGATGTACCAGGGATGTGGTTTGGGCCTCTTGGCAAAAACCATAATTTTGGTTTTCTGGTAATTGAGTTCCAATTGGCTCTCCTTGCAATATGTTGCCAGTGTTTTCATGGCCCTTTTAAGGCCTCATCAGTGTTCTTGAGAGGATTGCTGCGTCATCTGCGTAAAGCAGCACCAGTGATTTGCTAGGATCCTGCCTACCCACTTGAAGACTTTTGTTTGTTTTCTGCTTGTTTTATTCTAGAAAATCTCATAAGGAGATTTAGGAGATAAAATAGCTCATGCAGAAAATGCCAGTGGAAGTGAAATGTCCCAGTTCTTGATCATTGCATCTGAAAGCAAGCAGAGGGCTGCCACAGATTCAGAACAATATTTTGTGAGTGGAGTTATAGAAGCATTTATTTAAAAAGAATGGAAAAATGCCTTCCTTAAGAGGGCAGAGAAGGAAAGGATCATAGGTTGGTTTGCACTGTGGACCTTTAATTTGTGGTCCACTTGCTGTATTGCCCCAAATTTCTTGGGTTCTCTTTTCAAAGACACGTTCTTGAATAGGCATATGTAGCTGGCTCATAAAGGCTACAGCTATAACTCATTCTCTAATAAGGTGCCCAGCAGCCCCTGCTGAGCATGGTACTTCCTGGGTGAAACTGTCACTGGCCTCCTGGTCCACGAAGCTGGGTGGCCCCTCTGAGCAGTCTTATCTGCCCTTTTTGAAATTCATGTCAAAATGTCATGGAATTTCCCACACAGTGGTACCTTGGTTTTATAACAGCTTAGTTTATAAACAACTTGGAAATAGTAAATTGCAAACCAGGAAGTAGGTGTTTCGGTTTGTGAACTTTGCCTTGGAATTAAAACATGTTCCGCTTCCTGTTGAGTCTGTTCCATTTCTAAATTGAGTCCTCCTGCTGCTGATTGGAGGCTTCCTGCTGAGTCTGTCAGCTGCTGTGTCCCACGCAACACAAAATTGATAATTTGGAGCTTTTTTTCCATTTTTGTTTGTGTGACTTTTTCATGGCTATGGCTTGTGACTTTGTTTTTGTGACTCTGTGGAACCCAGTTCAGCTACTGATTGATTGTGTGACTGTGGAAATGGATAAAAGCTCTGCCTCCTCCAAACAATGACTATCATCAGTGCAGGTTAGGGAAAAAAATTAATTCTAATTTTTATCATCTACAATACTGTCTTATTTGCTTTCATTTTATGGATCAATGGTCTTGTTAGATAGTAAAATGAATGTTAAATTGCAGTTTTAGGGGTTGTTTTTAAAAGCCTGGGATTAATCCATTTCACATTACTTTCTTCGGGAAAGCACGCCTTGGTTTTAGCACGGGTTGGTTTTAGAATGGGCTTCCGGAACGGATTAATTTTGGGACCCAAGGTACCACTGTATTCCCCTAAATCAGTCAGCACTTGATGATTTAGAATCATAGAATCATAGAGTTGGAAGAGACCACAAGGGCCATCGAGTCCAACCCCCTGCCAAGCAGGAAACACCATCAGAGCACTCCTGACATATGGTTGTCAAGCCTCTGCTTAAAGACCTCCAAAGAAGGAGACTCCACCACACTCCTTGGCAGCAAATTCCACTGTCGAACAGCTCTTACTGTCAGGAAGTTCTTCCTAATGTTTAGGTGGAATCTTCTTTCTTGTAGTTTGGATCCATTGCTCTGTGTCCGCTTCTCTGGAGCAGCAGAAAACAACCTTTCTCCCTCCTCTATGTGACATCCTTTTATATATTTGAACATGGCTATCATATCACCCCTTAACCTCCTCTTCTCCAGGCTAAACATGCCCAGCTCCCTTAGCCGTTCCTCACAAGGCATTGTTTCCAGGCCTTTGACCATTTTGGTTGCCCTCCTCTGGACACCTTCCAGTTTGTCAGTGTCCTTCTTGAACTGTGGTGCCCAGAACTGGACACAGTACTCCAGGTGAGGTCTGACCAGAGCAGAATACAGTGGCACTATTACTTCCCTTGATCTAGATGCTATACTCCTATTGATGCAGCCCAGAATTGCATTGGCTTTTTTAGCTGCCGCATCACACTGTTGCCTCATGTCAAGTTTGTGGTCAACCAAGACTCCTAGATCCTTTTCACATGTACTGCTCTCAAGCCAGGTGTCACCCATCTTGTATTTGTGCCTCTCATTTTTTTATTTAATTTTACATTTAATTTCTCACACAGACTAAGCCTTATTTAACTAGAAGTAAGGCTTAGTCTGTGTGAGTTATTAAGTTAACTGTATCAAGACTCAGTTGGTCCAAAGCAGGGTTCGGCAACCTAAGGCCCATGGGCCACAAGCGGCCCATGGGGGTCATTTAACTGGCCCATGGACCCAGCCGCCCGCTCGAGGACCCCCGCTGCCCACTCGGTCGGCTTCCGTGTGCCGCACAAAATGGGCGTGGAGCCACAATGCTGGAAGTTCCTGCAGCCAATGGGAAGCGAAGCTGCACATGCCTGAAATAACATTTGCACACGCACGCACACTCTGGTCCACCATGGCGTTTGCAGGGCTGTGAACTGGCCCAAGCCACAAAAACCTTGCCGACTCCTGGTCCAAAGTTTATAGATAGTGTGCTTTTGCTCCTGGAGAATACTCCTTTCTGTATTGCAAGGGATACACACTGTATCAGACTCGGTGCAAATACTAAAGTGAGTTGAAATCATGGTGTTGCACACTGTCTTTTCTACCTGGGGTCCTGCTCCCTGATAAGCACCAACCCGACTCATTTGGGAAAGCTCTGACATGTTGTGTGGGGCTGAGCCTCAGCAGGGGATGAGGTACCTGAAAGTCTTGCATAGGTAAAAGAATACTGCAGCATTTCCCAGCATGTAAACTTCTTTGTGGGAACAACGGAGACTAGAAGGGTCTCCTTGACCACCCCAACTCACGTGGGTTTCTTCTTAACAGAAGAAGCAGTTAGGAGCAGTGAAGGAAAGGAAGAAACCTGGTCGTCCCCCCAAGCATCCCACTGCCCAGCTGAAGAACAATGTGGTAAGCATATGGCTTTTCTGCATGGGGGTCTCTGGGATGCGGCTGAGCTACAATTTATTTCTACAGCCATTTGAGAAAGTGATTTGAAGCACATTTTCTTCTAAGATCTTAATCAGTGTACAGGTGCCCAAAGTTGCGTGGTGTGTGTATCACAAATGGAGACCTGCATTCCTTCCCCCTTCTCTCATCATGTGATGGGAATCGATGGAGTCCACCCAGAAGTCTGCACTCCCAAGTGGAATGGAAAATATTAACTGTGTTGGGAGCTGATGAAGCCTTGGAAATGGAATCGGGAAGGGGAGGGATTGTGAGGGCTTTAGCAGCCCATCCTGTCCACCCCCACGGATGTGTCACAATCTGAAAATACAATGGTACCTCGGGTTACATATGCTTCAGGTTACAGACTCTGCTAACCCAGAAATATTATGTCGGGTTAAGAACTTTGCTTCAGGATGAGAACAGAAACTGCGTGGTGGCGGCACAGCATCAGCAGGAGACCCCATTAGCTAAAGTGGTTCTTCAGGTTAAGAACAGTTTCAGGTTAAGAACAGACCTCCAAAACGAATTAAGTACTTAAGTACAGGTACCACTGTAGTTTGAAATGCTAAATCAGCTATGTGCCCAGGAAAGAAGTATTATAGAATCATAGAATCATAGAGTTGGAAGAGACCACAAGGGCCATCGAGTCCAACCCCCTGCCAAGCAGGAAACACCATCAGAGCACTCCTGACATATGGTTGTCAAGCCTCTGCTTAAAGACCTCCAAAGAAGGAGACTCCACCACACTCCTTGGCAGCAAATTCCACTGCCGAACAGCTCTTACTGTCAGGAAGTTCTTCCTAATGTTTAGGTGGAATCTTCTTTCTTGTAGTTTGGATCCATTGCTCCGTGTCCGCTTCTCTGGAGCAGCAGAAAACAACCTTTCTCCCTTCTCTATGTGACATCCTTTTATATATTTGAACATGGCTATCATATAACCCCTTAACCTCCTCTTCTCCAGGCTAAACATGCCCAGCTCCCTTAGCCGTTCCTCATAAGGCATCGTTTCCAGGCCTTTGACCATTTTGGTTGCCCTCCTCTGGACACGTTCCAGTTTGTCAGTGTCCTTCTTGAACTGTGGTGCCCAGAACTGGACACAGTACTCCAGGTGAGGTCTGACCAGAGCAGAATACAGTGGCACTATTACTTCCCTTGATCTAGATGCTATACTCCTATTGATGCAGCCCAGAATTGCATTGGCTGTTTTAGCTGCCGCGTCACACTGTTGGCTCATGTCAAGTTTGTGGTCAACCAAGACTCCTAGTTCCTTTTCACATGTATTGCTCTCAAGCCAGGTGTCACCCATCTTGTATTTGTGCCTCTCATTTTTTTTGCCCAAGTGCAATACTTTACATTTCTCCCTGTTAAAATTCATCTTGTTTGTTTTGGCCCAGTTCTCTAATCTGTCTCCCAGCCTCACTCACCTCACAGAGTGTTTGTTGTGGGGGAAGAAAGAAAGGAGATTGTGAGCCGCTTTGAGGCTCCTTAGGGTAGTGATAAAACAGGATATCAAATCCAAACAACAACTCCTCCTCCTCCTCTTCTTCTTCTTCTTCTTCTTCTTCTTCTTCTTCTGGGGAAAGAAGGAAAAGGGGTGCTTGAGAAATGCTTATTATTTATTTATTATCTACCCTTAGCCCTAAGGTCCCATTTAAACGTAACCACAAAAAGGTGACTGCCAGAATCATAAAGCACAAGGCAGGATGGATGGATTGGCCTTAGAATGCCTATAAAGTGGGCTGCTGCAATCCTTAGTGGACTGTCCATCTTTGTCCGAAAGCTTAGCAGATTTCTCTGGCAGTATCTTAAGGTCATATCGGGCAGTTCAAAAGCAGTGTGTCCGACACATTGAATCTGCATAGACTCTGAGTGCCTGTGAAAGATCTGAAAAGCCTTGTGTGGAGGTCTGTTTTCAAAAACCCCGTGACCAGTTGACAGTAAGAAGTGCCATTCTAAAACTTCCTACTTCACAGTTGAGAATGAAAACTATATTTGGAGTTGAGCCTCTGTTCCTGTTGACAAACAGCACACAAAAATTGGGGTTGTCCTGGATCAAGCTGTGTTCTTCCTGTTACTGCCTGTGGAAGATCAGCTGATAAAAGGTTTTGAAAGGAGGCAACAGTTGCTTAAAGAATAGACTTGGCTGGTTTTTCAGTGTCTTGGAAGGACTGTCTTCCACCTGCCACCATAGAAGGTTCTCACTGTCTTTTGGGTACCCACAGAGATTACTCATTGCTCATTCTTTACAGCGCAATCTGCCTGGCTCTTCCTGATTGCCTGTGTTTTTCCATCCACTGCAGCAGACCTCTGCTAGCCGGCGAAACCGTAAGTGTGGCAAGTGTGAAGCCTGCCTGCTGAAAATGGATTGTGGCCGCTGTGATTTTTGCTGTGACAAGCCCAAGTTTGGCGGGAGGAATCTCAAGCGCCAGAAGTGCCGCTGGAGACAGTGTCTGCATTTTGCTATGGTTAGTGCCTCTTCACATCTGCTCAGTTGTGTCGTTCAGCCTCCTTGTTTCTTCCCTCCTCTTTCCTGCTTACTCACAAGATGGCTTGCTTTGCATGAGATGTGTCTTGCCATCCCATCACTGCATCTTTTTGCTAGCCACAGACATCAACACTGGAACTGCGTTTCATCAAGCCCCTGAGAAATCCTGCATGTTTTGGGTTGCATGCTTGCATGGGGCTTTCTGGCAAACAGTTTGGGTGGCTGCAGGTGTTTATGCATATAGTATGGCTTCTGGATTTTAATTTGGCCCTGTCAGCATGGCCTGTATTAGATGAAAGTCTCTCTAGTTCAGCATCCCGTTTCCAGCCGCGGTCGTCCAGGTGCCTCTGGGTTGCTGACAAGCAGGGCAACAAGGCTGCTGATCTTTTCTTTGTTCCTGAGATCTGGCATTCAGATATATGCTGCCTCTGTATATTAAAGTTCCACTTAGTGATCATGTGGGCCTCAACAGTTGTGCTGCATTGTATTTTAAAGCCTTCTTCCTTTTTAAACTCTTTATATTCCGTTTTCAATTATGCAGAAGAACACAACCACATTTTAAAAATCAAAATACAAAACTTGTAATAATCTGGGGTTGGAGAGAGAAGGAAAGTAAAGAATCCAGCTACAGGCTACCTGTCTAATGAAATGCAGTCATATGCAATATTGGGTTGGGGGCGGATTTCTGTACAGCAGCCGACCACTCTGATCACATTCATATTCAGGGTTGTAAATTGTAATGGATAAAGTTGAATTCCTCAAGTCTCTGTGATTTGTTTGCAGTAAAGCAGAGCAGGGAACCATTTCTCAAAAGCCTTTTTCAAAGTCTCCCAAAGCTATGCAACAGCCATCAGTAAGTTGAATAATAGCAAATTCCGTAAGTTAAATGTGTTGTGTCTGTTAAGACAGACTTTGCTTTTGTGCATCTTGAACTCACCTCCAGTCATCTCAAGATCTGACATTGAGAGGATGGTAAATATTTCCCTGTCTCTGTATGGTTGTAATTTGAAAAACCTCTATTATGTTCTCTCTTCACTCCCCACCTCCTGCCAAAACCCCAAAAGCTTCTTGTGTGAACAGTATGACCTTCCCTGTCCTAGGTTTGAGCTATCACTTTTCTGGAAGCAAATCATATAGTTGGAAAGGACCCTGAGGATCATCTAGTCCAAACCCCGCAATGGAAGAATGTGCAGCTGTCCCATATGGGGATTGAACCTGCGACTTTGGTATTACCAGCACCATGCTCTAACCAACTGAGCTGTTGTATTCAACATGAAAACCTTCCATTTCTGAATCTAGAGCTGACGTAATATTTTATGTCTAGAATCTAGAGCACTCAGATTTGAAGAACCCTGGAATCTTTATTTTCTCTGGTAAGCGCTGCTTGCTTACCAAGTTAACAGTAAGCTTTATCTTCCTGATGAAAAAATGAATTCAAAGCCCATTCAGCTTCCTGTAAATTCTGGACTGAATTTCTGTGAAGCTGAAAATGGAGAGGAGTTGAGACATAGCTGGAGGTTAAGGGCTTGCTGTTTGAGGTTCTATTCCAACTCCACTGTTACTTGCTTTTCTGAGCCGACCATACAAATGTAGCAATGAGATGGAATGTTGTTACCTCTCTGCAGGTGTGTGGCTGGTCAGAATAACAGAATGCAGCAGGAGAAAGCCAATGTGGCAAAGGTTTCTGCTGCTTGTGGAATCGCCAGACATCCCCTGGGGAATGCTTTTTTTATTCAGTTGTATGTGAGAAGTGTGAGTGGGGAGTTGAGAATTTTATCTAGTGGGCTTAAAATGATTTTATTATGGTGTCTCAGTTAAGACTTTTGGCCTTCCAAACTGCAACTCCCATCATCAATCACCATTGGCAGTGATTGATGTGAGTTATAGTTCAGCCACATCTGGGGAGCCAGTAGTTTCCCGTATCTGCAAAAGTTGTTTGGATTCTTTCCCTCTAGAACAGTGTTTCCCAAACTTGGGTCTCCAGTTGTTTTTAGACTACAGTTCCCATAATCCCTAACCACTGGTCCTGCTAGCTAACAGCTCCAAAAACAGCTGGAGACCCAAGTTTGGGCAATACTGCTCTAGAGCAACTAATATTGTTTTGCATGTAGAGGATGCTGTGTGAGGTTTTCCCCCCTGCTCCCCACCACCCAACATTCTTTTTTCGGTGAGGAGATCCAACTGATCTTCCTCATGATCTGCATCTAACTGATCCACCTTGTTCAGTTGAGAGGGAACATTTCTCCCTAACTCAGACTCACTGGTGACTGTCAGGGCTGGCTAACCTTTTTTGGGACCCAGGTTTGAAGTGGTTATGACTGGAGTGTCCAAGTGGGTGTGTTGTTGTTTAGTTGTTTAGTTGTGTCCGACTCTTCGTGACCCCATGGACCAGAACACGCCAGGCACTCCTGTCTTCCACTGCCTCCCGCAGTTTAGTCAAACTCATGTTGGTAGCTTTGAGAACACTATCCAACCATCTTGTCCTCTGTCGTCCCCTTCTCCTTGTGCCCTCCATCTTTCCCAACATCAGGGTCTTTTCCAGGGAGTCTTCTCTTCTCATGAGGTGGCCAAAGTCTTGGAGCCTCAGCTTCACGATCTGTCCTTCCAGTGAGCACTCAGGGCTGATTTCCTTAAGAATGGAGAGGTTTGGGGCTTCTGGGTTGAGCGCGCCTGGCAATGGCGGATTTCCTCCGTCTCGGAGGGGACCGCTCACCGAAAGGAAGGGTCTGACCGCCTACGGCGAGGCGGAGACCCGCAAAAAACCACGGTCGGAGGAAGACCGTGGGCTTGGGATCTGGCTTGTGCCATCAGCGCCTCCCCTACTCGCGGGGAGACCCGGTTTCGGGGCTCCGGAGTGCCATGGGGTGAGCGGCGCGGCACTTCGGATCGATGGCTGCTTTCGGGGGAGCGAAGCCGCACAGCTGCTGTCAGGAAGCGCCAACTTTTCCTGTGGACATTTGGATCAAAGAAACTTTTGTAAGTAACGGAAATTGGATTACAAATTACTGGAATTCGGTAGTAGATGGAAGGTTAAAACAGGAAGCCCACCTTCCACTTTGTAGAAAGATCAAGGCAAAAGTGAGAAAACTGGAGCCTCTAAAAAGTACTTTGTAAAGAAATAAATCTGTCACCTAAGCCCTTTAAACCCCCCCTCGGAAGTAGGGGAAGAGGGGGAGATTGCTTTAACAGTTTATAGCCCTGCAGAGCAGTGTAATTTGATTTTATTTTTTACTGTCTCGAGCCCGGGACCGGGCTGCCAAAAGGAGAAAACGAATTCTTACAACTAGAAAACAACTATCAAGAAGGAACGGATTAAGGGAGAATTGAATTTTCTTGTCCCTTTCTTTTGGAAAGGAAAAAGGGAGCTGAACTATATGTTATTGAAAGGTGGATGAAAAATAACTAAAGGAAACTGTAACAGTCTGTTGTGGACTGCTACAGAAACGCATATTGGATTGTTATATTGTTAATACTTTTGGATGGGAAATCCCCACACAGGCTACAATCCTGCAGACTAAATACAAGTAACTGACCTTGACAACAAGATAACATTGAAAGAACAGGCTTTGGAACATGGCAGAAAAAATAACAGCTCTGTTTGAACAATTTCAAAAAAACCTGTCTATTCTGGAATTTGGTATCTCCGATTTGAAGGAAAACGTACACAGCTTGGCTCAACAAGCAAAAAATTTAGTAAACCCGGCTCAAGAAACGGAATTAACTCAACAAGGAGGGATATCTGAGAAGAATATGGATCAAACAGAACAGGCTCTGTCTGTGCAAGAGAAATCGTCTGTGGAAATTACAGTAATAGAGTCTCAAATTGATGGGCAAAAAAACGGACTATGAGAGTAAAGAGATTAAAGCACAGATTTGGAAAAGTAGTGCCACATATGGACTGAGTGATTCAGGTTGGATAAGGTACATTTTGGAGAATGGCACTTTGAGAAAGTTTGAAGAAGTGAAATTTAGTAACTTCAAAGAGAGTGTGGAGCAAGCTTTGGACAATTTTCTGGTCTACAAGAGGAATCATAGAGTTTGGACAAGCTTGCCCAAGAAGGTTAAAGGAGACGTTGAGGGGAAAGTGTCTTGGGACTTAATTTTAGGCTTGAAAAAGACTCTGCAGACAGGCCAGGAAGATGATTTAAAGGCCTCGGATATAAGACAACCTGGCTGACTGATTGACTTTATGGATTGGAAAGACTCTAAAAATTGTAAAAAGGACTGGCAGTACCCGAAACCGGGGGGAAGGGATGGTGGGATAAATTGGAAATTTTTAAGTAAATTTAATGTAATATGGTTTGAATAAGTATTTTTGGGGGATGATGGAAGGAATCTATTTGGTTCCAGGGATTAAGATAAGGAAGAGGAAACATTAGGATATAAGGGCATATTATTATAGGGTTTAAGATTAGAAGATTTAAGGTTAATTTTCTTTTTCTATTATCATTTCTCTTTTTAAAAAGGGGTAAAAGTAAATAAGTGAAAAAGCAGTAAAAGCTGGAGGGAATTTGCCGATTAGATTAAAAACTGGTATACAAAGAGGGAGGTGGGAGGAGGTCGAGGAAACAAGTCAAAAAAGAAGAAATTTGAAACTTTGTGCTGTTTGGGTGTTTGTTTTTTGGGAAAGGGGGAGGAGGGTCTTTTTTTTGTTGGTTTTTTTTGTTTTATTCTTTTTTTTCTTTTTTACTATTCTTTTTTTCTTTCTCTTTTTCTTGTGGATTTGCTTTTGTTTTGGTGTCATGTTATTGGAAAATCAATAAATATTATTTAAAAAAAAAAAAAAAAGAATGGAGAGGTTTGATCTTCTTGCAGTCCATGGGACTCTCAAGAGTCTCCTCCAGCACTATAATTCAAAAGTATCAATTCTTCAGTGATCAGCCTTCTTTATGGTCCAGCTTTCACTTCCATACATCACTACTGGGAAAACCATAGCTTTAACTATACGGACATTTATCGGCAAGGCAATATCTCTGCTTTTTAAGATACTGTCTAGGTTTGTCACTGCTTTTCTCCCAAGAAGCAGGCGTCTTTTAACTTTGTGACTGCTGTCACCAGCTGCAGTGACCATGGAACCCAAGAAAGTAAAATCTCTCACTGCCTCCATTTCTTCCCCTTCTATTTGCCAGGAGGTGATGGGCCCAGTGGCCATGATCTTCTTTTTTTTGATGTTGAGCTTCAGACCATATTTTGTACTCTCCTCTTTCACCCTCATTAAAAGGTTCTTTAATTCCTCCTCACTTTCTGCCATCAAGGTTTTGTCATCTGCATATCTGAAGTTGTTGATATTTCTTCCAGCAATCTTAATTCCGGCTAGGGATTCATCCAGCCCAGCCTTTCACATGATGAATTCTGCATATAAGTTAAATAAGCAGGGAGACAATATACAGCCTTGTCATACTTCTTTCCCAATTTTGAACCAATCAGTTGTTCCATATCCAGTTCTGACTGTAGCTTCTTGTCCCACAAAGAGATTTCTCAGGAGACAGATGAGGTGATCAGGCACTCCCATTTCTTTAAGAACTTGCCATAGTTTGCTGTGGTCGACACAGTCAAAGGCTTTTGTGTAGTCAATGAAGCAGAAGTAGATGTCTTTCTGGAACTCTCTAGCTTTCTCCACAATCCATCGCATGTTTGCAATTTGGTCTCTGGTTCCTCTGCCTCTTCTAAATCCAGCTTGCACTTCTGGGAGTTCTTGGTCCACATACTGCTTGAGCCTTCCTTGTAGAATTTTAAGCATAACCTTGCTAGCGTGTGAAATGAGTGCAATTGTGCGGTAGTTGGAAGTCTGCATTCAATTTCCTGTATCTTTCACTATCTCCCTCGCATTTTGCTTGCCTTCTCTCCCTCGCTATTTGTAATGCCTCATTGGACAGCCACTTTGCTTTCTTGCATTTCCTTTTCATTGGGATGATTTTCGTTGCTGCCTCCTGTATAATGTTGTGAGCCTCCATCCATAGTTCTTCAGGCACTCTGTCCACCAAATCTAAATCCTTAAATCTGTTCCTCACTTCCACTGTGTATTCATAAGGAATTTGATTTAGATTGTATCTTACCGGCCCAGTGGTTTTTCCTACTTTCTTCAGTTTAAGCTTGAATTTTGCTATAAGAAGCTGATGATCTGAGCCACAGTCAGCTCCAGGTCTTGTTTTTGCTGACTGTATAGAGCTTCTCCATCTTTGGCTGCAGAGAATATAATCAATCTGATTGGATTGGATGCTGCCCATCTGGTGATGTCCATGTGTAGAGTCGTCTTTTGTGTTGTTGGAAAAGAGTGTTTGTGATGACCAGCTTGTTCTCTTGACAGAATTCTGTTAGCCTTTGCTCTGCTTCGTTTTGATCTCCAAGGCCAAACTTGCCAGTTGTTCCTTTTATCTCTTGATTCCCTACTTTAGCATTCCAATCTCCTATAATGAGAAGAACATCCTTCTTTGGTGTCATTTCTAGAAGGTGTGGTAAGTCTTCAAAGAACTGGTCAATTTCAGTTTCTTCAGCACCAGTAGTTGGTGCATAAACTTGGATTACTGTGATGTTAAAAGATCTGCCTTGGATTTGTATCGAGATCATTCTATCATTTTTGAGATTGCATCCCAGTACAGCTTTTGCCACTCTTTTGTTGACTATGAGGGCCACTCCATTTATTTTACTGGTTTCTTGCCCACAGTAGTAGATATGATGGTCATCCGAACTGAATTCGCCCATTCCCATCCATTTTAGTTCACTGATTTATTCTTGCCATCTCATTTTTGACCACATCCAACTTACCCAGGTTCATGGTTCTTACACTCCAGGTTCCTATGCAATATTTTTCTTTACAGCATTGGACTTTCCTTTCACTTTCAGGCATATCCGCAACTGAGCATCCTTTCGGCTTTGGCCCAGCCGCTTCATCAGCTCTGAATCTACTTGTACTTGTCCTCCGCTCTTCCCCAGTAGCATGTTGGACGCCTTCCGACCTGAGGGGCTCATCTTCCAGCGTCATGACTTTTATATGCCTGTTGTCTTTGTCCATGGAGTTTTCTTGGCAGGGATACTGGAGTGGCTTGCCGGTTCCTCCTCCAGGTGGATCACATTTGGTCAAAACTCTCCACTATGACCTGTTCATCTTGGGTGCCCTGCTCGGCATAGTTCATAGCTTCTCTGAGTTATTCAAGCCCCTTCACCATGGCGAGGCAGTGATCCGCGAAGGGGATGACTACTTACTAAATAAAAGGAACACATTTTGGGGTGCCTGAGAATGCGGGTCACAAATACCTTTTGGCATCCCATAATCGCAGCATAGACCTATGGGAGCAGTCAAGAAAGAAAGAAAGAAAGAAAGAAAGAAAGAAAGAAAGAAAATGTACTGTTCTTCCGCTTGCACAATAGAACTTGCCTCCCCCCCCCCCCCACCTGCGGACACCTTCAGAATCTGCACTGGGGGTTTGGATATCCTATAGAGCACACTTTTGGGGGGGCAGCAGATTCCTGTTGTACAAGTGTTGATAACAACCCTATTTTTTTTTTTTTAAGTGAACAATGTTTTGGGGGGTAAGTAATAGTACCACTCTATTCTGCCTTGGTCAGACAAACACCTGGAATACTGTGTCCAGTGCTGGACACCAGAATTTAAGTAGAATGTTGACAAGCTGGAATGTGTGCAGAGGGCAGCCAAGATGATCAAGGGTCTGTAGACTAAAACTGATGAGGAACGGTTGAAGGAGCTGGGTATGTTTAGCCTCGAAAAGAGGAGACTGAGAGGAGATATGTAAGCCACCTTCAGATATCTTAAGGGCTGTGACATGGAAGAGGGAACAAGCTTGTTTTCTCCTGCTCTAGAGGGTAGCATTCAAGTTACAAGTAGATTCTGACTAAACACCAGGAAGAACTTTCTGATAGTAAGAGCTGTTTGACAGTGGAAAGGACTCCCTTGAAAGGTGATGGACTCTCCTTCACTGGAAATTTTAAAGCAGAGGTTGGATGGCCATGTGTCATGCATGGAGATTGAGATTCTTGCATTGCAGGGGGTTGGACTAGATGACCCTTGTGGTACCTTTCAACTCTTAAGATTCTATGATTCTTGACTAAACAACTAAGATTCTATGATTCTTGACTAAACTGAATGTTTCAAAGGCTTGGGAATCAGAATTCTGTACCACTGCAGCATTCTGCACTTGGGGGTGGGGAGCGCTTACAGCATCATGATTTGCACTCCACCATCTTTATAGGTGGTTGAAATGAGAGGTGGGAACTGCGTGGACAGAGGTATTGCCATGGGGAGATACAGAAAGATATAGGGAGGGATGCGGGTGGTGCTGTGGTCTAAATCACTGAGCTTGGGCTTGTCGATTGGAAGGTTGGCGGTTTGAATCTGCGCAACAGGGTGAGCTTCTGTTGCTCTGTCCTAGCTTCTGCCAACCTAGCAGTTCGAAAGCACTTGGATGATGGACTCAAGGGCATCCTGATCAAATTTGCAGATGACACCAAACTGGGAGGGGTGGCTAACACCCCAGAGGACAGGATCACACTTCAAAATGACCTTGACAGATTAGAGAACTGGGCCAAAACAAACAAGATGAACTTTAACAGGGAGAAATGTAAAATATTGCACTTGGGCAAAAAGAATGAGAGGCACAAATACAAGATGGGGGACACCTGGCTTGAGAGCAGTACATGTGAAAAGGATCTAGGAGTCTTGGTTGACCACAAACTTGACATGAGCCAACAGTGTGACGCGGCAGCTAAAAAAGCCAATGCAATTCTGGGCTGCATCAATAGGAGTATAGCATCTAGATCAAGGGAAGTAATAGTGCCACTGTATTCTGCTCTGGTCAGACCTCACCTGGAGTACTGTGTCCAGTTCTGGGCACCATAGTTCAAGAAGGACACTGACAAACTGGAATGTGTCCAGAGGAGGGCAACCAAAATGGTCAAAGGCCTGGAAACGATGCCTTATGAGGAACGGCTAAGGGAGCAGGGCATGTTTAGCCTGGAGAAGAGGAGGTTAAGGGGTGATATGATAGCCATGTTCAAATATATAAAAGGATGTCACATAGAGAAGGGAGAAAGGTTGTTTTCTGCTGCTCCAGAGAAGCGGACACGGAGCAATGGATCCAAACTACAAGAAAGAAGATTCCACCTAAACATTAGGAAGAACTTCCTGACAGTAAGAGCTGTTCGGCAGTGGAATTTGCTGCCAAGGAGTGTGGTGGAGTCTCCTTCTTTGGAGGTCTTTAAGCAGAGGCTTGACAACCATATGTCAGGAGTGCTCTGATGGTGTTTCCTGCTTGGCAGGGGGTTGGACTCGATGGCCCTTGTGGTCTCTTCCAACTCTATGATTCTATGATTCTAAGCACACAAGTGCAAGTAGATAAATAGGTATCGCTGTGGCTGGAAGATAAACAGTGTTTCTGTGCGCTCTAGCTTACATCATGGTGTTTCATTGCACCAGAAGCAGTTTAGTCCTACTGGCCACATGATCCAGAAAACTGGCTGTGGACAAACACTAGCTCCCTTGGCCCGAAAGCAAGATGAGCACCGCAACTCCATAGTTGCCTTTGACTGGACTTAACCATCTAGGGGTCTTTTATCTTTTTACCTTTACCTTACAGAAAGATACATGGACACGTGCATATTGCATGAACTCCAAAAACACAGCATGGCCTATTGGCATTTTTCTAGTAAAGCTGGGGCTCGGCAGTCGTCTCCTTGACCCTAAACCAGGGCCTATATTCTGTATCAAATCATCCTCTTTGCCTCATTTGATGCTCACCAGTCCTTGGCTAGGATTGCTCTGTTTGCCCCCCTATATCTGAACATGAGTCCTGGCCTGTTCTGCCTCCTGTCTTGTCTGTGCACAGCCCTAAACCACAGACAGGAGAGCTATACCAGTGCATAGCAAGAATTGGAGGAAACTTCCAAAAGTACTGTAGAAGACAGACCAAAGAGTGTGTTGGGTGGGGAGACATTGCGCTGTGGCAAGTGTTCATCTTGCCGGACAGAATGATTCCTCTTCTTTCCCTGATGCTGTTTGGGGTGTTTTCCCGCACACATGCCCCAATCCAAATTTGAGGGGCATGGCGGGGAAAGCCCAGTTGCACAAGTGACAGTCCTTGTGCAGGGCTTCTGCTGGGGATTGCTAGGTGAATCCTGCCCACAGCCTGCAAATTGCAAAGGAAAATTCTCCTTGGGACACCCCCACCCCCCAGTCTTCTATAGCATCTCTTGAAGTTTCCTTATCTTCTAATCCCTAGCTGGGGAACTCAGGAACTTTACACTAAACCACTTGGCATCTTTATAATGATATGAAAAAAAGGCAGTTATGTCCACGTAGGGCAGTATTTCCTTCTACTTGCCTCTACCGACTGAATCACGAGGCGGCTTCTAATCTCCACTATGGGCCATGGCAAGCGGCCAAGGGACCTGGATGAGGCAATGCCTCCCCCGAGGCCCAAACAGTCCAAGATTGATACTTTTTTTCTTAACTGTAATAGAAATAATGAGGAAGTTAGCTACATGGTTGAAACTCACAATCGTTTTAGTCCTTTAATTGACCTCGCAGCCGATATAGAAGTGGAGGGGGTGAACTCGAAGACAACGAATAATGCCAACGATAATGACAAAGAGGTGAGAGCCACCTCGAAGGGGGAGCCCGAGTTGGCCCTCGGCGATGGCATGGGACTCGATCATTTCCAATTAATAACCAGGACCCTGCGCTGCATCTTTAAGAGCATAAATGGGATCTCCATGCAGGTGGATAATCTCCACCAAAAGCTTGAGGCCCATTTGCTAGAGCTCCAGCTCAACCACTCTCTGCCTCCGAGGGATTTAAAGGGACAGAGGTATACCTCCCTTATTAGACATGAAAGTGGTACTGGTGGTCACCTCCTAAAAACTCAATTGGACTCTCAATCTCTGATTTTACAACCAAACAAAATATGTCTAACTATACACAGTAGGGACCCCAGGTCCCCAAGGTGGAATAATTCGAGAGATGTCAAAGATCATCTGAGGCAACTCCTTCAGATTTGGCCTCCGCTAATAGACCTCAGTACAGTGAAACTTTTAAACTACCACCATCGGCTCCAAAAAGTATTGCTCTCCTTCCAGTCTCCAAAAATTCCCTCCATACTGGTTAGGCGTAAAGCGTTTCTGGCCACCTGGGGCATCTTCCCAACAAGAGTCTTTAATGACACCAGGATTAAACCTCTCTTCCGCAGCACCGTACAAAAAGGTAGCTGCCCGCCAGACAGGCGCGACTCAGTCTTGAAACTCAAGTTGTCCACCCGGGAACCTCACCCTCCCTCTCAGCCCAAGCTTCCTGGTTTATCTACTCCAGCAACAAAGAAGCATGACCAAAGCGGGCCCAGCCATCTGGATATCTCAGAGGAGAGGGACCTTATTTCATCCTATGGCGAGTTGCCATTAGTAGAACAGCAGGAAGTTATAAACAGGCTTGATACACTCAAGCAGCATCTTACACATGTACTTCAAGAGAAAATCTCCTCAAATCCTGGACATAGCAACCTATTAAATCAAAGGAAACCAGTTATGAAGGGGCTAACACCCCAGAAACCCCTGCCAAATACTGGGACTCCAATAACGGATGATTTGGCAGTCTGCCTGGCGGAAGCTCCTCATACACCGTCGCAACGCAGACCCCCTTCACCTCTACTAATAGATCTGCAATCAACTACCTCGTCCTCCGCCTTAAAGAGTAACGCGCCAAACACACCTCATCCTGGTAATCTGTCAATGTCCTATTCTTCTATGCCTGACCTGGAGTCTTCATTCAGTGCGGTCCAGTCAAATGACTCTATATCCTCGTCCTTTGCCAGTCAACCTCTTTTGGTAGAACCTCATTTATCCGCAACCTTTTCAAGCCAATATATAAACGTTAAGGAACCCACTGTGCAAAGAGACAACTTAGGTTTTACTGAAGACCCTGCTGGTCACATCAATCAACTCACCACCCCTTCGATACCTTCGGTAGTACCTCGCCTGGAGCTGTCTCAGACCCCTGGCAATGTCCTTCCCACCAGCAACCAGAGCAATTGACTAGCACATAGTCCCTCCTCAAATTGCTTTAATGTGCTATCCTGGAATGTGGCAGGATGGACGTCCAAACAGGATGACGGGGATATGAAAGAGTTTTTAGCGAAATTCCAGATTATGGGTATACAAGAGACCTGGTGCTTAGAATCTTCACCCCCCCCATCCCTACCGGGCTATGACGCCTTTGTGATTCCTGCGACCAAAACACACTTGTATGGGCGCCCTAGTGGAGGCCTGGTAACATTTGTTTCGCAGGAGCTTCAGCTTAATATCTCTCCTATCTTTTGGTTAGAGAGTAATTACATTCAAACTTTGCACATCACTAACAGCTCGCTTGGGGAATTCATATGTGTAAACTTGTACAATCCATCTACCTACTCCTCCTCTCACTCAAATCAGCTTTGGGAGGATCTAAGATTTATTCTAGATAAATCTGGGGCTGAATTTCCAAAGTCAGAGATCCTTATAATGGGGGACTTCAATGCCAGAATCGGAGCAGATATAAGCTTATTCACCGATAAGTCGCAATTATTCATAGAAGAGGAGTGGTTTCCTACGTGGAATTCACAGGACAAGACCATTAATAGGGCTGGCATCATACTGCTGGAGTTCACTATAAACTGCGGGCTGCACAGCTTGCACGGCACACCCAAAGACTGGTCCGGGGGATACTATACTTTTCTAGGATCTAGAGGGGCAAGTGTTATAGATTACATCTGGTCCTCCTCAGCATTTAATGATGAGGCATACTGTTTCAATGTGTTCAACAGAACCGAAAGTGACCACCTTCCAATTGCCATCTCCTTTCACCACACACAGCTGGGGCCTCCCAGCTCACCACACCCCCAGGATTCATCGACCCTGGCCCCCGGACGCAAGAAGTGGGACATCTACCTGGAGCAAGACATAAAAGTCCTCCTAAATTCCCCTGAGATCCTAGCCCTGAAAGCTCAGCTGTTAACAACGAATGTGAATCATTTCTCAATTTTCCAGCAAATTCTAGTCTACTTGCTCCCTTCGCTTACGAAACCTTCCCGTGCGATTCTATCCTGGAAGAATCAAACCTGGTTCGACCAAGAATGCAAACAGTGCAGAAGTAGGCTTAGATTTCTCCAGTCAGACATGAAAGCAGACAGCACTCAGAGCAAAATCAGGGAGTTAGCCCAATTTCGTTCATACTATAAGAAGCTGCTCCAACATAAGAAATTGCTCTTTGCGAAAGAACGCTGGTCGGCTCTGTCAGTGGCCATTAAAACCCGTGACGACAAGAAATTTTGGAATTTAATTAATGCAGGTCTAAGACCCCCCTCATTCATCGTTAATAACATCACAGCAGCCAGCTGGCACTCTCACTTTGCTCAGCTGTATTCCACCTCAGATTCTGACGTAAATGTAGTCACCACCCTTCCAGCATCTGCCTTGCCCACCTGGGAGCCAGTCTCCCCAGAGAGATGTACTCAACTAATTAGCATGCTATCAGGGGATAAATCCCCGGGGGAGGATATGATACCACCTGAGGTATTCTTATCGAACCAGTCGTGGTGGGCCCCTATCTTAGCATCTCTCTTTACCACCATTAATGCTACTCTTAAGATTCCACCTAACTGGAAACAGAGCATAGTTATCCCAATACATAAAAAGGGGGACCCACAAGATCCGCGCAACTACCGACCTATCAGCCTGTTGGACATATCATACAAGGTTTACTCTAGATTCTTGCTAGAGAAATTAATTGAGTGGGCAGAAGAAACAAAGCTATTCCATCCGGAACAGGCTGGCTTCCGCAAAGGTCACAGCACATCTGGCCAATGTCTTGTTCTACTTACCCTGATTGATAAATACCTAAACAGGTTCAACTGCAAACTACACGCGGCTTTTGTGGACTTGACCTCCGCCTTTGACTCCATTCCCAGAGATAGGCTATGGCAGAAGCTTAGTCATACCAGCATAGATAAGAGACTCCTCCTCCTTCTTATGGAAATTCATAATGACATATCGGCCAGAGTAAAATTCGGCCCTCTGGGAGCTCTTTCTGATTCTTTCCCTCTGAATAAAGGGGTCAAACAGGGCTGCCTCTTGGCCCCTTTTCTATTCAATTTCTATATCAATGACATCGTCACAACTACGAAGGCCCTAAATCAATCTGCCCCCTCCTTACAACAGCTCAAGATCCCCATATTACTCTATGCGGACGACATGGTGATACTGTCATTAACCAAGCTGGGCTTAAACAACATGCTCAGAGGGCTCATGACATATTGTGATACCAACTCCCTTAAAATTAATTTCGCCAAAACCAAAATTCTTACTTTTGGCATGAAAACTCGGAAGTCACTCTGGAATTTTGAGGGCCATTCTATTGAACATTGTTCAGCATTCAAGTATTTGGGTATCATTTTTCAGCATGGGCTTAGCTGGTCAGCTCACCTAAATACAACCATCCTGGCTGCCCGCAGAACCATCAAAGCCTTGGAGAAATTCTACTATGCAAAAGGCGGCCAGCTGGTTCCACCAATCAGAAAAGCATTTATCAGCAAAGTCCTCCCGATGTTATTGTATGGGGTTGAAATCTGGGGGTGGAATTTAAAAACACTACAACGGCTGGAGATTCTACAAAACTCTTTTGCACGGAAGATACTGGGTCTCCCCAAGGGCTCGGTTGCAGCACAGTTAAGAACAGAACTGGGCCTCCCCTCCATTGTTGCGAGAGCCCACATCAGAATTATTAGCTTTTATTGTAAATTAATCAATGCCCCAGGTCCCCTACTAGCCAGGCAAGCCTTTTTAACGTGTTCTCAAAGCAATAAATGGTCCAAGGCCATGGTGACTATTACTGCACGCTACTCTCTCCCAAATCTTGACTCGCTGTCCTCTTGGGACAAACATAAAATCCGGGCCTGGATTCTTACAAGAGACGAGGCCATGGACCGGGCACAGTCCACCTCAGCTCGCCTCTCCATGTGGCTCCCTAAAGTGAAAGTGGTAAGATCACTTGCCAACTACTTGATAGACCTGACGGAGCCCAACTTGAGAAGAGCGTTTACTATGGCCCGCTTCCATTCTATACCCACGGCCTTCCTGCAGGGGATTTATTCTAAGACCCCTATTACCCAGCGTCTATGTCCATGCACAATGAATGAAGTAGAGGACTTCATACATTTCTTTTTCTACTGCCCTATTTATGAGCCAATAAGATCTAAGCTCCTCCTTTTGATCCCGTCCACCATTACATCTAAGGAAGATTGTTTGAAATCGCTTCTTGTGGTCGCAAATCCCCAAATCTCACGTGGGGTGGCAATATTCATAGTGCAGGCTCTGAAACTCAGGGCTACTCTGACAGGGTAGCGTGCCCTAGACCTGGACCTGTTTTAATCTTTTTATTACTTTTAACTCAATATGCTGAGTCTGTTCTGGGGCCTTTTTGTGCTTTATATATACCCGCATACTAGTTTTTGGGCGCTGGCTATTATATCTCTGCATTATTGTCTTCGGGTAACTTAAATGTCACTACGCCAGCCAAAACACCTGAATTTTGCTGGGTTGCTTGTCTCTAGTTTGTCTTTTTTCTTTTTTGTATTGTCTTATTTTGCTATGGCAGTTTGCTAATGCAATAAAGGTTCTGACATAATGATATAAATCATGCACATTGGAAAACCTGCATGTTTGCTCTGTTTGTTTCACAGAATGTGCATGTGTCTTTGTGCAGTTTGGGGAGGATTTCTTCTTCTTCTTCTTCTTCTTCTTCTTCTTCTTCTTCTTCTTCTTCTTCTTCTTGAATTAGAGGTTTTGTCTGAAAGTCACCAGAGAAACATGGTAAGGCTGGATGGGTCAGCCTAATTGTGGTCTATGCCAGTTTTGCACATGTTCAGTCATAAGTCTGTAGTGTCCCACCTTCTGAGATTTTTTTTAATATAAAAAAATCATTTTATTTCCACTTAAAGTGTGCAGTCTTGAGGGGAAATGCAATTTTGTAAACATTTTTCTGAGCTGAGAACTGCATCACAAAATTGGGGAGGTATGTGTGTTCCAAATTAGAAGTGTGTGAAGAAAATTCTCCAGTATTCCTAGAGCGAGGAGTTTAAGTACTTTAAGTGATTAAAGTAAATTTGTGTCAGTGGGTGTACTTTGAGTATGACTTAGTTGGATCCAACCCTAAGTTTTCAGCAAAATTTTGACATTTTTGTAACCCTGAGGGCTAGAAACCTGCTTTCCATAAATAAAAACACACACATGGCAACAGGAACTTTGGTATTGAATAATGCTTCTCAGTTTTTGGAAATGCCACTGAGGCTCTGGTTTTTTACGGCCCTTCCCTACAGCTCTCTTGCTTATGCTAATTGACCTAAGTGCTGACCTGCAATCCTCAATGTTTTGCCCCTTTTTGTGATCCTAGGTCTGTCCATGTCTGAGCATTGTAGCAGACTGTGGGAGGCTGAGGGGAAGATTTGCTTTTTAATGCCTTGAATGTGCCTTGTGGGATGGGGCTGGCAGGTGGCAAGCTTGGAGATGCAGAAAGGGGCTTCGCAAGGCTTGTGCTGGGATCATGGTCCAGGAAAGAGTGGATCAAGCTGTGGCGCTGCTTGCTTTTTGGGGAACGGGGGCTCCACTTTCTGCATTTGCTGCCTGCCGCTTCCACAGCTTGCTCCTCTTCGTATCTCCTTCTTCTCTTCCCTTCCCCAGAAGCGGCTGCTTCCTGAGGAGTGGAGCAGCCCGGAAGGGGCAGCGGGCTGGAAGGTCAGGAGGAGGAGGAACGCCTTCGGCAACCGCAAGCCCACCAGGATCAAGCAGGTGGGGCGGCGGGGAGCCAAGGGGAGTGGCCAGAAGCGACGGGCAAAAGCCAGCTTCGAGCCAGAGGTAACTGCCCTGCACGCACACACACATCCCAGGTGCTCCTGCCCTGCCCTGCCCACGCCAGCTGATTCTTTACTGGAACCAACCTGCTGCATCCCGATGCTTCTCTGGATCATTGGGGTGCCTGCCTGCTCTGTTTGTTCTGCCCCGCTTTCTTTCATCCCACCCCCTAGCCTACCTGCCGCTAAGCAGTGGAGTACAGGCCGGGTGACCTGTTTCCATGATGCACTTGGGAATAATTGTCTATCCCCACAAACTACCAAGTTTCTTCTTACAATCCACCCCCTCAAGTCTCCTCCTGGCTGATCACCTTCACAGTCACCTGCTTCTCATAAATCTCTATCTCCATTGAGTGCTTTCTTTCTTCTCACTGCCTACCTCTCTGTGCAATGAGCTCCAGTGTGTTTTGGTAGGACAGGAGGAGCAGATTTGGGGGCTTTGCACAAAATCCTTCTGGCCTCATAGGCTAGTTCAGTACATGGCACACATTAAGCTCATGGGTGCTGGAAACTCATAGTTGTTTCTCATGTTAGCTTTTCATGCAATCCTGGATCAGCAGAGGTCACCTCAGAGTGAGGACATGCATGTCTATTTCATGACTGCTCTGTCATGTATTTTTGGTGTGAGTAGTGGTATATAATGATAGATAAATAAGTTTCTTTATTCCAAGATTTTTATCCTGACAGCTAAATAAATATTTCTTGTAGGGGGTTACCATCAGTTTATAATATCAACTATAACAATGTGGTTAACTGCCACAAAACAACATTAAAACCAAACAAATCAGTTGGCAATAGCCCAGTAAACACCAGCCGACTAAACACCTTTATAAACTATTTTTTACAATTAGGCTATTGGATGGGTTTGTTTTTGAAAAACAAAACATTATTTTGGAACTTAAGGCAACACAGACATTGGGACGCAAAGCAGTGTTTGTTTGGGGAGGCGAATGAAAAGGGGAAGGTGTTGGTGTAACAGGGACTACTGGCTATTGTGGGATGTGCTGCAGTTTGGGAGGAAAGACCAAAGAATTTAACGCTTGAAAATTGGGGCAGGGTGGGGAATCAAATGAAAACACAGCATGCCTGTGTTTGGGGCCATGGAATGGAAGGCCTGTGTTTGGGGCCATGCCTGTTGATTGGGGCCATGGAATGGAATATGGACAGAAAAGAGACTGTTGTGCAGGTATAGGGCCTAGTTATGATGGTTGCAGAGGGAGAGAACACGGAGCAGAGCAGGAGCGGTGCAAGCAGTTGCATTATTGCCAGCAGGTGGGAAGCCTGGGTGATGCTTAAGATCAGGAAAGAGAGGGAAACGGAAAGTATTTCCCCACACATACGTATGTTCACACACATACTTGTCTTGTCAGTGATGTTATCCGTCCTGCCTAGCTGTGGAATGAAACTAAACATTCAATATTTTGTACCAGTTACTGGTTCTCACAAGTAGGAAGAGTGCTGCTGTACTCATGTCTTGCCTCACTTTAGCAGAAGTAATAAAGGGTAGAACCTCCCTGGACAGTGGCTGCTGCCTGTCATGTAATAATGCTAGGGAAGCTGATTGGCAGAAAGTTCAGCAGATGTGACTTGCAGTGCAGCACAATGGAAGTTGCTGCCTCCTGTGGTGATCTGCACAAAATAACTTAGGACTCAGCTGTACAGTTGCAAATGTAACATTTTAAGTGTGTTTTAAGTGCATTATACAAATGTGACACCAGGTGGTGATTGTGAGCTTATGGCAAATTATATATATATATATATATGTGTGTGTGTGTGTGTGTATGTTTTTTACTAACTTTTCATTACAACACGCACACACATGACGACACTTAAGAAACAAACTAAAAAACACACAAAACAAATGACAAATATATAGCCATAAATCCGAAAGTTCTTACTTATGGACTTACGTTGCCCTGTTTTCTCTTTCCAATTTTTATTCTATTCTAATAGACTTCCTTCCTCCTCAACGCGGTTCTGGTTTCGTGTTTGATAAACTGTTACTTTCTCATTTCATCATTTCTACCCTTCTCCATATATTATGCTTGTAGACCATAATTCATTTTGCAAAAATTACTCAAAGCAAGTCCAGGCACTGATTTTTTAAGTAATCTCTGTACATTACCCACTCTTTTTGAAATTTTTGGTTAGACTGTCCTTTAATTGTATCTGTCATTTTTGCCAGATCAAGCTAATAATATAATCTGTCTTGCCACTCTTTTTTTGTTGGTAGTGTTTCACTTTTCCAATTTTTTGCAATTAATATTCTTGCTGCCGATGATGCGTAAAGGAATATTCTCTTATTTTCATTTGGGCTTCTGGTTTCTTTATAAAGTTTGTTTATTTTTTTTTTCAACTCCTCATAAGCAGTGTCCCAGAAGCTCTTCATTTTGTTGCAGGTTCATCACATATGAAATAGTGTCCCTTCTGCCTGGTTACACCTTCAGCACATTTTAGATCTCATTTTGTTCGTTTTGAATATTTTGCTAGGTGTTATATACCCCCCTAGGGATGCGGGTGGCGCTGTGGGTTAACCACTGTGCCATTTGGGCTTGCTGATCGAAAGGTCGGCGGTGCGAATACCCGCGACGGGGTGAGCTCCCGTTGCTCGGTCCCTGCTCCTGCCAACCTAGCAGTTCAAAAGCATGCAAAAAAAAGTGCAAGTAGATAAATAGGTACTGCTCCGGCGGGAAGGTAAATGGCGTTTCTGTGCGCTGCTCTGGTTTCGCCAGAAGCTGCTTAGTCATGCTGGCCACATGACCCGGAAAAAGTGTCTGCGGAAGTGGACAAATGTTGGCTCCCTCGGCCTGTAAAGTGAGATGAGCGCTGCAACCCTAGAGTTGTTCGTGACTGGACTTAATTGTCAGGGATCCCTTTACCTTATATACCCCCTATAAAACATCTTTAGGAAATTTTCCTTTATTGAGTAGCAAGCTGTCAATCTCCAATCCTTATTCCATAGTTTTGCCTAAATCCATTGCCCACTTAATCATTGCTTCTTTCACTTGCTCATCTTTAACCTTCCATTCTAATTGAATTCCATACATTCTAGAAATTGCTTTTTTCTTATTTTGTATTAATTCTTTGTCTAATGTTGATTCTTCTCTTGCAAAACCTTTTTATTATTATTATCATCTATCTTAAACACTTTGTTTAGCTGGTGGTATTTGGATCCATCCTGTCAGGTAATGTTTTATTTCCTCATATTTTTTCAATTTCAATTTGTTGCCTTCTTCTTCTTAGAGATTTTTGTATGTAGCCCATAACGTTTCCATATTCTTCCTTTTAACTGCTATAGCCTCCAAAGGAGATAGCCACCAAGGAGTTTTGAGTTCTAGTAGTTCATTATATTTTTTCCATAGTTTATATAAAGGCTTTCTTATGATATGATTAAGGAAGCCTCTATGAACTTTCACCTTCTCATATCCCAAATATGCATGCCACCTGTAGTGATTATCAAAACCTTCTAAGTCCAGTAAGTCTACATTCTTTTAACCAATTTAGAAAGGTTGGATCATAATACAATTTCAAGTCAGGGAGGGCCATTCCACCTCTATTTTTGCTATCTATTAATAATTTGTGTTTAATTTTAGTTTTTTTGTACTGCCAAATGAATCTCAATAGATCTTTTTGCCAAGATTTGAAACATCCCGTCCTCCCAATCACTGGTGTCATCTGGAATAAAAACATCATTTTGGGAAGCACGTTCATTTTTACTGCTTATATTCTACCACATGATAGTTTCAGCCTTGTCCAGATTTCTATATCCTTTTTAATTTCCTTCCAGATTTTTAAATAATTATCATTGAATAAATTACTATTTTTATTTGTTAACCAAATTCCCAAGTATTTAGCCTTATTTACTATGGTTAGTCCTGAAATTGTTTGTAGTTCTTCTTTTTCTTGTATAGACATGTTCTTTGCTAACATACTAGTTTTGTTTTTGTTTATTTTAAATCCTGCCACATTTCCAAATTCAAGAGTTCTTTCTAACATTTTTTACACTTTCTTCAGGGTTTTCAGTAGTTATTATCAAATCATCAGCAAAGGCCTTTATTTTATGTGATTTCTTTCATACTACTATTCCTTTTATTTCTGGGTCTTTCCTTATTGTGATCGCTAGTGATTCTAGCACCATAATAAACAGTAGAGGTGACAAGGGCAACCTTGTCTAGTCCCCTTACTTATCTTGAATTCTTCTGTTACTTAATTATTTAAAATCAACTTTTCTCTCTGGTCTTGATGTATTGCCTCACTGCCTCTGCTGAAACTTTCCCAGAGTCCTGTAAGTTCTAGAGTTTTTTTCATATAATTCCAGGATATATTATCAAAAGCTTTTTCGGCATCAAAATTGCTTTTTTATCCGTTTTTTACTCCAAATACTTTAAAATATCAATTACATTCATGATATTGTTGCACATGTGTCTGCCTGGTAAGAAGCCTCCTGGTCTTTGCGTACAATTTTGTTAAGTATTCTTTTGAGTCTGTTGGCCAGGATGTCAGCGAATATTTTATAATCATTTTTAAATAATGATATTCACCTATAATTTTTAATCAGCAATCGGTCCATTCCTTGTTTGGTTACTGAAGTGATAAAAGCTTCTTCCCATGACTTTAGTATTTTCCCTTAAAAAAAATTCTGTTCATGTCTGTTTTCATCGGTTCTAATTTCTAATTTCTTGTAGAACATGGCAGATAAGCCATCTGTACCTGGTGACTTTCCTGACTTCGCTTTGTTGATTGATTGTTGCATCTCCATCATTGTTATAGGGGAGTTTAGTTTTTCAATTTTTTTGCTTGTTGTCCTTGGGAGTCTATTCTGTACTATACAGTGGTACCTCGGGTTACAGACACTTCAGGTTACAAACTCTGTTAACCCAGAAATAGTACCTTGGGTTAAGAACTTTGCTTCAGGATGAATGAATCAATGAATGAATGAACTTTATTACGGTCATAGACCAGGATTAAGAAAAGCATATAGATAAAATAGCAGTTGGGATTTTTGACCGATAATTGTTAGGGCAAATGAGGACAAGGAAACAGGCATAAAACATCCGAATAAAATAAAAGATTAAACACAGATAATGGGTGGATAAAAAACTAATAATTAAAACAGATAAGAGCTAAAAACCAACAAAGACACACAGTTAAAACAACTGTAAGAGCATAAGAACTAAAAAACTCGCAGATAAAACAACTATAAGAGGCTGCAGAGTAGAATCATAGAATCATAGAGTTGGAAGAGACCACAAGGGTCATCGAGTCCAACCCCCTGCCAAGCAGGAAACACCATCAGAGCACTCCTGACATATGGTTGTCAAGCCTCTGCTTAAAGACCTCCAAAGAAGGAGACTCCACCACACTCCTTGGCAGCAAATTCCACTGTCGAACAGCTCTTACTGTCAGGAAGCCCAGAATTGCATTGGCTTTTTTAGCTGCCGCGTCACACTGTTGGCTCATGTCAAGTTTGTGGTCAACCAAGACTCCTAGATCCTTTTCACATGTACTGCTCTCAAGCCAGGTGTCCCCCATCTTGTATTTGTGCCTCTCATTTTTTTTGCCCAAGTGCAATACTTTACATTTCTCCCTATTAAAGTTCATCTTGTTTGTTTTGGCCCAGTTCTCTAATCTGTCAAGGTCGTTTTGAAGTGTGATCCTGTCCTCTGGGGTGTTAGCCACCCCTCCCAGTTTGGTGTCATCTGCAAATTTGATCAGGATGCCCTTGAGTCCATCATCCAAGTCGTTGATAAAGATGTTGAATAAGACCGGGCCCAAGACAGAACCCTGTGGCACCCCACTAGTCACTCTTCTCCAGGATGAAGAGGAACCCTTGATGAGCACCCTTTGAGTTCGGTCAGTCAGCCAGTTACAAATCCACTGAGTGGTAGCATAGTCAAGACCGCATTTTACCAGCTTCTTTACAAGAATATCATGGGGCACCTTGTCAAATGCCTTGCTGAAATCAAGGTAGGCTACATCCACTGCGTTCCCTTCATCTACCAGACTTGTAATTCTGTCAAAAAACGAGATCAGGTTAGTCTGACATGACTTATTTTTCAGAAATCCATGCTGACTATTGGTGATCACAGCATTCCTTTCTAGGTGCTCACAGATTGTTTGCTTAATGATCTGCTCCAGAATCTTCCCTGGTATTGATGTCAGACTGACTGGGCGGTAATTATTTGGGTCCTCTCTTTTCCCCTTTTTGAAAATAGGGACAACATTTGCCGTCCTCCAGTCTGCCGGGACTTCGTCTGTTCTCCAGGAATTCTCAAAGATGACTGCCAGTGGTTCTGAGATCACATCTGCCAGTTCTTTTAATACTCTTGGATGCAGTTCATCTGGCCCTGGAGACTTGAATACATCTAAACTAGCCAAGTATTCTTGTACTATCTCCTTAGTTATTCTGGGCTGTGTTTCCTCTGCTGAATCATTTGCTCCAAATTCTTCAGGTCGGGCATTGTTTTCTTTATCGGAGAAGACTGAGGCAAAGAAGGCATTGAGGAGTTCAGCCCTTTCTGTGTCCCCTGTTTGCATTTCACCATCTTCTCCTCTGAGTGACCCCACTGTTTCTTTGTTCTTCCTTTTGCTACGAACATACCCATAAAAGCCTTTTTTGTTGCTTTTAACCTCTCTAGCAAGCCTGAGTTCATTCTGTGCTTTAGCTTTTCTGACTTTGTGTCTACACGTGCTGGCTATTTGTTTGAATTCCTCTTTGGTAGTTCCCCCCTTTTCAATTTTTTGTACACATCCTTTTTTAATCTTAACTCAGTTAAAAGTTCTTTAGCCTCTTAAGTAGAGGACACTCACAACGTTAAAAACTGCTGTGAAAATATGGTTAAAACAGACAATTAAAACAATATACAACACTAAATTTAGAAACAATGTACAGCAATACACTGTCCCAGGAAGTTGACTCAGAATCACCCATGGAACCGTGTTTGGGACTATTTTGAGTTGGGCGATGGTCTGCGCCTACAGATCTGTAGACAGAATCTGGCGACCATCCAGGTCATCTTCTGATCTTTGCCCAACAGCAAAAGGTCAAATTTTTGCTTTTGCGGGAGGTCGGCGAGCCTCACCAGTAGGGGATCCATGATCTTACTACGTGCCTCTTTATAAAAGGGGCACCTGAAGAACAAGTGTTCTGGGCTTCCTATCTCTCCCAGTGAACAGGTGCAAAGTCTCTGAGCATACGGGACCCTTCTAAAGGCTCCATCCAGGACCGGTGAGGGAAGAGCTGAACTTCTGGCGAGTGTAAAGGCCCTTCTTGCATCCCTAGTTACGAGAAAGAAGAGATATGCTGCTGGTGCGGCTATATCTCTCTCGATTTCTCCAATTCTATAGTTGGGGCACCTTGCACAGTCCTTCTGTCTCTCGGTGTCTAATATTCTTTGCCTGACCGTAGCTTTTGACTGGTCCAAATCCAGACTTAGAAGGGCTTGAGGGGCAAAACCCCTGCACTTGATTCCAAACTGAAGAAGATTCTAACCTCTGAAAAACTCCGTACAATTTTAACTGACTTTGGGGATAATCCTAGGCCTGAGGACCCAGTTTCCAAGTTTGAGAGCCTGCTCCAACAATTGAAACCTTATCTTTTTAATACCACAGAAAAAAGACCAACTAAACCAATAACATCAAATAAACCCTGGTTTGATCACACCTGCTTTGAGGCAAAGAATGGGAGAGGCATCTGGACCAGCCGGCAACATTCCAGGAGATGATGTTTAGGGCAGCAGTTGATTCTTGGGTTTTTGGATTCCAGGCTCTCATAGCTGTTTTCTGCCGCTGATTCCTCAGGTCCTTTGAGTTTGGCTTGAATGAGCCACGATGCGGAGGAATGGGGGAGCCTTTTAAGGGGAAGACTAATTTGGGGGTATTAATTTGTCCGTCCAGGCAGACACCCGCTGAGACCTTATTTCATTCCTCTGAATGAATAGCTTCTAGGATTCCCAGGCAGTCTATGAAGATTGAGCCAATTCCCGGCGCTGGCACCACCAGTTCAACTTGTTGCGATTTGGATTGGGCTATTGGAGGGGGTGTAGGAGAGCCCGTTTCTTCTGGACACAGATATCAACAAGTTGTCCATTCCTCGTTGGTTAAAGGCTTTGATTTGCAATTGATGTAATTAAATTCCATGGGAGGAGGCGGGGCTAGAGGTGGAAGTGACTTCCTTATGGTCGAAAGTCTTTCAGTTAGTGCATCCTGGGAAAGTAGGATCTGCTCGAGGTAGGTTGTTAGGAGTTGTTCATCCTTTGAGGAGAAATCCTTTTCTAGCTTATTTGGTGAGGGCGGGGTTTTGCACAGCCTGCCAGGATGTTTAAGATTGCCAGCCCCTGGGTAGAGCGGCTTACCGTTTCCGGCGCTGTTGGATTCTGCAGTGCTGGTTTTGGTTTTTGGTCTAACTGGCCTATGTGCTCCTAGAAGTGGTGAAGAGTCTTCGATGTTTTTGAAGAAACGGTGCACAAGCAAGCCAGCCCTCAGGAAATTGCCTTTATTTGAAAGGGTCTGTTTAGTTGAGAGCCCATCCTTAAAAGTCATGATGAATGAATTTATTAATATGGTCACAGACCAGCTACAACACACACAATATCACAAATCATAAAAAATATCAGATAAAGTCACGATAACCCTATTTTGGGCTGTATCATGAGGGAGGAATTTTACCTTGATGATATTTTCTGCTGTCACGAGGCCCCTGGTGACTATTCCGATTTTTTCGGGAATATTTACTTTTCTTTGAGCATATGATGGGTGTCCTCTATTTGTGGAAAGGCCTGCCCACAGGAGGACGAGGGGGAGGAGGACCATGGTTATCGGAATGTGAGTTTGACCTGGTAGGGCCCCCTGAGAGAATTAATGACAGACTGGCAGGCCTGTGGAAATCAACGGACAGACTGTGGGAATGTTCTGTACAGAGGTGTGGAAATGGCGTCTGTCCTTTATGTGATATGGCTCTTGGAGAAGCGTAAAATCCACACAGCATATGTTTGTTTTCAACCTGCTTGTGAAGACTATCAGAGATCACAAAGAAAGGAATATATGATAACAACAAGAAGATGAGGAAAATAACAAAGAGACTATCTGCACAGAACTGTGTAATTAAAGCAGCAGCAAGAGTGATGTTTGGATCCCTTTCGGAGCTCGAAATATGGGTACCCCCAACAAAATTTTAAAAATTTGGCTGTGTAATTTGGAACTAATGTGATTTGGAATTAATGTGATCTGATTGGCCTGTTAATAATTTTTTTTTTTTTAAAGGAATTGCCTTTGGTTTCCCTATTTCCCCACTAGAGGGCAGTATGTGATCCGCTGGGGCGTGGGGCTTTTCCTCAGAATGCTCTATTGGCATGCATGAGTTTGTGATTTTCCTTTGGGTTGTAGGAGCAGAGTTCTTTGTTGTTGTATTCTCCAGCAGCTTAAAGAGCTTCTGGAAATTCATTTTTTTAGTCCGGCAGGTCGACGTTCCCTTTTGCCCTCTCAATTTGATGTTTTTGGTCTTCTTCATTTTTTGTGCTGATCATTTTCTCTTTAAGGTTGGTTTCTTGGGAGCAGGGGACCCTCCCTCCTGCTTCAGGATGAGAACAGAAATTGCGTAGCGGTGGCAGCGGGAGGCCCCATTAGCTAAAGTGGTGCTTCAGGTTAAGAACAGTTTCAGGTTAAGAACGGACCTCCAGAATGAATTAAGTTCTTAACCTGAGGTGCCACTGTATATCTTTCCATCTCCTTTTGATCTTTATCTTTTGCTTGATATAACCTCCTGTAAAGGTAAAGGGGCCCCTGACAATTAAGTCCAGTCGCTAACGACACTGGGGTTGCGGCACTCATCTTGCTTTACAGGCTGAGAGAGCCGGCGTTTGTACACTCCGCAGACAGTTCTTCCGGGTCATGTGGCCAGCATGACTAAGCTGCTTCTGGTGAACCAGAGCAGCACACGGAAACGCCGTTTACCTTCCCGCCGGAGCGGTACCTATTTATCTACTTGCATCGTTTGCTTTCAAACTGCTAGGTTGGCAGGAATCATAGAATCATAGAATCATAGAGTTGGAAGAGACCACAAGGGCCATCGAGTCCAACCCCCTGCCAAGCAGGAAACACCATCAGAGCACTCCTGACATATGGTTGTCAAGCCTCTGCTTAAAGACCTCCAAAGAAGGAGACTCCACCACACTCCTTGGCAGCAAATTCCACTGTCGAACAGCTCTTACTGTCAGGAAGTTCTTCCTAATGTTTAGGTGGAATCTTCTTTCTTGTAGTTTGGATCCATTGCTCCGTGTCCGCTTCTCTGGAGCAGCAGAAAACAACCTTTCTCCCTCCTCCATGTGACATCCCTTCATATATTTGAACATGGCTATCATATCACCCCTTAACCTCCTCTTCTCCAGGCTAAACATGCCCAGCTCCCTTAGACGTTCCTCATAAGGCATCGTTTCCAGGCCTTTGACCATTTTGGTTGCCCTCCTCTGGACACGTTCCAGTTTGTCAGTGTCCTTCTTGAACTGTGGTGCCCAGAACTGGACACAGTACTCCAGGTGAGGTCTGACCAGAGCAGAATACAGTGGCACTATTACTTCCCTTGATCTAGATGCTATACTCCTATTGATGCAGCCCAGAATTGCATTGGCTTTTTTAGCTGCCGCGTCACACTGTTGGCTCATGTCAAGTTTGTGGTCAACCAAGACTCCTAGATCCTTTTCACATGTACTGCTCTCAAGCCAGGTGTCCCCCATCTTGTATTTGTGCCTCTCATTTTTTTTGCCCAAGTGCAATACTTTACATTTCTCCCTGTTAAAATTCATCTTGTTTGTTTTGGCCCAGTTCTCTAATCTGTCAAGGTCGTTTTGAAGTGTGATCCTGTCCTCTGGGGTGTTAGCCACCCCTCCCAGTTTGGTGTCATCTGCAAATTTGATCAGGATGCCCTTGAGTCCATCCTCCAAGTCGTTGATAAAGATGTTGAATAAGACCGGGCCCAAGACAGAACCCTGTGGCACCCCACTAGTCACTCTTCTCCAGGATGAAGAGGAACCATTGATGAGCACCCTTTGGGTCCGGTCAGTCAGCCAGTTACAAATCCACTGAGTGGTAGCATAGTCAAGACCGCATTTTACCAGCTTCTTTACAAGAATATCATGGGGCACCTTGTCAAATGCCTTGCTGAAATCAAGGTAGGCTACATCCACTGCGTTCCCTTCATCTACCAGACTTGTAATTCTGTCATAAAACGAGATCAGGTTAGTCTGACATGACTTATTTTTCAGAAATCCATGCTGACTATTGGTGATCACAGCATTCCTTTCTAGGTGCTCACAGACTGTTTGCTTAATGATCTGCTCCAGAATCTTCCCTGGTATTGATGTCAGACTGACTGGGCGGTAATTATTTGGGTCCTCTCTTTTCCCCTTTTTGAAAATAGGGACAACATTTGCCCTCCTCCAGTCTGCCGGGACTTCGCCTGTTCTCCAGGAATTCTCAAAGATGATTGCCAGTGGTTCTGAGATCACATCTGCCAGTTCTTTTAATACTCTTGGATGCAGTTCATCTGGCCCTGGAGACTTGAATACATCTAAACTAGCCTAGCCTAGCCTAGCCTAGCTAGCCTAGACTAGCTGGGACTGAACAACGGGAGCTGGGACTGGGAGCTGGGACTGGAACAATGGGAGCTGGGAACTGGAACAATGGGAGCTAGGAGCTGGGACTGAACAACGGGAGCTCACTCCGTCGCAGGGATTCGAACCGTCGACCTTTCAATTGGCAAGATTAAGCGGCACAGCAGTTTAACCCACAGCGCCAATAACTTCCAACAGTAGTTTGTAATTTTTTCACGTTTCCTTGGGTTCTTCTATCTATTACTTTCCCTTCCCCTATCAATTTCTCTTTTGCCCTCTCTTTTTGTTTTTTGTTTTTAATTGCCAGGCAAGCATTCTGCCTGGCTTATTGCCAGATTCAAAAAAAATCTGCCTTAACATTTTTTCTTTTGTTCTGTTTTGTAATTCAGAATAATAGAGAGTTGCGTCTGTAATATCTTGATATTTTGTTTTGGTATTTCATTCTTCGGATTTTTAACCAGTTCTTTTTCTTTTTCGCTTTTGTTGTTTAATTGTGTCCGACTCTTTGTGACCCCATGGACCAGAGCACGCCAGGCACTCCTGTCTTTCACTACCTCCCGCAGTGAGCACTCGGGGCCGATTTCCTTCAGAATGGATAGGTTTGATCTTCTTGCAGTCTATGGGACTCTCAAGAGTCTCCTCCAGCACCATAATTCAAAAGCATCAATTCTTCGGCAATCAGCCTTCTTTATGGTCCAGCTCTCACTTCCATACTTCACTACTGGGAAAACTATAGCTTTAACTATACAGACCTTTGTTGGCAAGGCGATATCTCTGCTTTTTAAGATGCTGTCTAGGTTTGTCATTGCTTTTCTCCCAAGAAGCAGGAGTCTTTTAACTTTGTGACTGCTGTCACCATCTGCAGTGATCATGGAACCCAAGAAAGTAAAATCTCTCACTGGCTCCATTTCTTCCCCTTCTATTTGCCAGGAGGTGATGGGACCAGTGGCCATGATCATAGTTTTTTTTTATTTATGTTGAGATTCAGACCATTAAAAGGTTCTTTATTTATTTTTTAAATAATATTTATTAAATGTTTAATAGTTACAAAAAGAAAAAGAATAAAAAAGAAAAGAAGAAACAATAAAAAATTTAACAGACAATACATCAAAAATAAAAGGAAAAAACAATACCACAAAACAACAAGAAAAAACTAAAACATTTAAAAACACATCCAAATTTAATTTCTTTATCTTTTATATGCTTGTTTCCTCGACTTCCTTGCGCCTCCCTTTTTTGTATTCTAGTTCAAATTAGCTGGTTCAACAAATCCTTTCCCTCTTTCTCAATTTTTGTTCTATAATTTATCCTAACACAGTTTAACTTTAAATTTTCCACTTTAGCGCATTAACAATTAATTTTTGTATAATAACACTTCTGCTAAAACCATATAACTTCATTCCAATATTCTTCTAACATTCATTAATTTTGCAATATTTCTGTAGATAGTCTTTAAATTTCTTCCAATCTTCTTCCATCGACTCTTCTCCCTGGTCTCGGATTCTGCCAGTCATTTCCGCCATTTCCATATAGTCCATCAGCTTCATCTGCCATTCTTCCCGGGTGGGTAGCTCTTGTGTCTTCCAGTACTTTGTGATGAGTATTCTTGCTGCTCTTGTGGCGTACATAAAAAAAGTTCTATCCTTCTTTAGCACCAATTGGCCGACCATGCCCAGGAGAAAGGCCTCTGGTTTCTTCAGAAAGGTATATTTACCATATTTTTTGCCCTATAAGACGCACTTTTTGCCCTCCAAAAATGAAGGGGAAATGTGTGTGCATCCTATGCATCCTATGGGGCGAATGCAGGCTACTAGGCTTCAGCGATAGCAACGCGAAGCCTCCGAAGCCTGCGCTCCGGAGGCTTTGCGTTGCTTCCGCTGAAGCCAGGAGAGTCTGCTCTTTGAGGCTGGCGGTGGGGGAAAGCAGCACTTCCCCCCTCGCCAGCCCCAGAGGATGGGGGGCAGCAGGAAGGCGCGCGACGCCTTCCCGCTACTCTCCAACCCGGCATTGAGGCTGGCGGGGGGGAAAGCAGCGCTTCCCCCCTCGCCAGCCCCAGAGGATGGGGGGGCAGCGGGAAGGCGCAGGACGCCATCCCGCTACTCTCCAACCCTCCTGTGGGCTTTTGTGGGAGATGGGGGAATTCCCCCACCTCCCACAAAAGCAGGCAAAAGCCGTGCACTCTTTAAAGGGGCTCCGCGGCTTCTGCTAGCTTTTCTATGAGGTGGGGGAATTCCCCCACCTCGTAGAAAAGCCCGTAGGAGCTGTGCAGCCTTTAAAGAGCGCGCTGCTCTTGGGGGCTTTTCCCTGAGGAGGGAGAAGGGACTGACTGGCCGAGTCCATCCCTTCTCCCTCCTGTGGGCTTTTGCAGGAGATGGGGGAATTCCCCCACCTCCCACAAAAGCAGGCAAAAGCCGTGCGCTCTTTAAAGGGGCTCCGTGGCTTCTGCTGGCTTTTCTAGGAGGTGGGGGAATTCCCCCACCTCCTAGAAAAGCCCGCAGGAGCCGCACACCCTTTGAAGAGCGCCCCTCTTGAGGGCTTTTCCCCGAGCAGGGAGAAGGGACTGACTGGCCGAGTCCGTCCCTTTTCCCTCCTGGTCGAAAAGCCCGTAGGAGTCGCGCACGGCTCCTGTGAGCTTTTGCGAGAGGTGGGGGAATTCCGCCACCTCCCGCAAAAGCAGGGAGAAGGTATTGGAGTAGCGCACAGGCTGCGTGCAGCCTGTCCACTGCTCCCAGAGCTGCGGGGGGGAAATCATATTTTTTTCCTTGATTTCCCCCCCTGAAAACTAGGTGCGTCCTATGGGCCAGTGCGTCCAATAGGGCGAAAAATACGGTAATACCTTTTTCATTTCATTATATATCATTTCCCAGAAGGTCTTAATCCTTGGGCACGTCCACCAAAGGTGAAAGAAGGTACCTTCCGTCTCTTTACATTTCCAACATTTGTTATCGGGCAAATGATAGATTTTTGCCAGCTTGAATGGTGTTATGTACCACCTGTAAATCATTTTCATTAAATTCTCCTTTAAGGCATTACATGCTGTAAACCTCATACCTGTGGTCCATAACTGTTCCCAGTCAGCCATCATAATGTTATGCCCAACATCTTGTGCCCATTTAATCATAGCAGATTTCACCATTTCATCTTGAGTGTTCCATTTCAGCAGCAAGTTGTACATTCTTGACAAATTCTTAACCTTAGGTTCTAAGAATTCTGTTTCTAATTTTGATTTTTCCACCTGGAAGCCTAATTTTTTGTCCTATTTATATGCCTCCATTATTTGATAATAATGGAGCCAATCTCTCACTCTATTTTTTAGTTTTTCAAAACTCTGCAGTTTTAGCCTGTCTCCCTCTTGCTCCAGAATTTCCCAATACTTCGGCCATTTGGCCTCCATATTTAGTTTTTTCAATGCTTTCGCTTCCATTGGTGACAACCATCTTGGGGTTTTGTTTTCTAGCAAGTCCTTATACCTTATCCAAACATTAAACAATGCTTTCCTGATAATGTGATTCTTAAAGGCCCTATGAACCTTAACCTTATCATACCACAAATATGCATGCCAGCCAAATACATTATTAAAACCTTCCAGATCCAAAACATCAGTGTTTTCAAGAAGCATCCATTCTTTCAGCCAGCAAAATGCGGCTGATTCATAATAGAGTTTAAGGTCTGGCAGGGCAAATCCACCTCTTTCTTTAGCATCTGTTAATATCTTAAATTTTATTCGAGGTTTCTTGCCCTGCCAGACAAATTTGGAGATATCTCTCTGCCACTTCTTGAAACAGTCCATTTTATCCACAATTTGCAATGTTTGAAACAAAAACAGCATCCTTGGCAATACATTCATCTTTATAACAGCAATTCGGCCTAACAGTGATAGTTTCAAATTTGACCATATTTCTAAATCCTTTTTCACTTCAGACCAGCATTTTCATAATTATCCTTGAATAAGTTCACATTCTTAGTAGTCATATTAACCCCCAAATATTTCACTTTCTTAGCCAGTGTTAGTCCTGTCTCCTTCTGAAACTTTTCTCTCTCCATCGCAGTTAGGTTTTTCTCTAAAACCTTGGTTTTCATTTTGTTTAACTTAAAGCCTGCTACCTGGCCAAAATCTTGAATTAATTCCAATGCTCTTTTAGTACTAGATTCTGGCTCCTGTAAAGTTAATACCAAATCATCAGCAAATGCTTTCAATTTGTACTGTTTAGCCGCAACTTGTATCCCTTTAACCAATTGGTCCCTTCTTATCATATTTAGCAAAACCTCCAGGACCGATATAAAGAGCAGTGGAGAGATTGGGCACCCTTGTCACGTTCCTTTCTCAATCTTAAACTCTTCTTCTTTTCCTGAGAGATTTTTTGTAGTCCATTAACTTCCAGAAATCTACCAATGTCCATTTCTTTCTGCTTCTCCTGTGTATATAGTTGTTTGAAATACCTCTGGAAGCACTTTCTAATTTCCACTGGATTCTGTACATTCTTTCCTTCCACTTCCAAATTCGTAACTGTGTTAAGTTTTTGTCCTTTTTTTCAATTGCATGCCAGAAGTTTCCCACACTTATTTGCCGATTCGAATGTCTTTTGTCTCATCTGTCTAATCTTCCATTCTATTTCCTCGTTCATCAATTTCATGTATTGTACTTGGTATAACTTTATCTCTTTCAGAATCTCTTGCGACTTTGGTTTCACTCTCAGTTTTTTCTCTCCTTCCTTTATTTTTTCCAGGATTTTATCTTTTTTCTCATTTTGTGTTCTTTTCTTAATTGCATTCTGTTGTATCAAAAAACCTCTCATGGCCGCCTTACTTGCGTCCCAAATAACTCTTTTTTCCACTGTAGTATTCATGTTTATCTCAAAATAGTCTCTCAGAGTTTTTTGGGCCTTCTTGGTGAATTCCTCACTTCGAAACAGGGCATCATTCATTCTCCATCTAAAGGAACCAGTTGGTGTCAATTTCATTTCCATCTTCACAGCGTTATGATCGGAGCAAGTTTTGGGGCTGGTTTCTACTTTGTTAGTCTTTGGTGCCAGTCCTCTAGTTACCCAGATTTGGTCAATTCTTGTCCATGTCATCTTAGCCTCAGAAAAGAAAGTTCCCTCTCTTCCTAAGGGATTCTTTGTTCTCCAAATGTCAACTAAATCCATATTTTCAGTCATGTCAAAAAAGGTTTTTGGTAGTCTACCATCCTTGGTGACTACCTGTCTCTGTGCCTTATCCATATTTGTGGACACTACTCCGTTCATATCCCCCATCAGGTTCATATTATATTCCATATAGTCCATAAGGGTCTCATGTAGCTTCTTAAAAAATTCCAATTTTCCTTCATTTGCTGCATAAATACCTACTATCAAAAATTTCTCTCCCTGTGATTGAATTTCGATTGCAACAATTCTTGTTCATCTTTAAACATAAATTTTGGTGAAAGGCTCTCTTTTGCATATAGGACTACTCCTCTTTTTTTAACTTTATCTGATGAAATAAACTCTTGGCCCAGTCTTTTGTTAATTAATATCTTCCTGTGCAACCTTGTCACATGTGTTTCTTGCAAACAAATCAAGTCCAAATGTTCTTTTTTTAAGTAAGTGAAAGACCCTCCTCCTTTTTTCAGGGGAGTTAGCGCCATTAATGTTCCAACTTAATATTTGCAATGCCATTATGTAGTTACTTTTGTTTCCCTCCAACTGCGCCAAGTGCTTGCTCTTCTTCCATCGGTGGTGTGTTCGTTGGGTCCAATCTATCTGGTGATCCTCTGTTTGTCACTTTTGACTCTTTTCCAAGTTCTTTCTGCAGATTTTCCTCGTGTTTATTCAGAAACTTATCTCTGTCTTCCTCTGATCTTATTTTTATCTTCCTTCCTTTAAAGGTGAAAGAGAGGCCTTGGGGAATTCCCACCTAAAAATAATTTGGTTCCTTCATCAAAGCAGCCAATCCACCGTAGTTGGACCTAAGGTCCAAAAGATATTTCGGAATATCTTTAAATATTTCCACTCTTGACTGCTTTATTACTAAGGTCTTCTGGTAGTGCCGGCTTAGGATTGTATCTCTTTCTTCTTTGGTTCTTAAGGTAATCAAACAGTCTCTTACTCTGTTCTTCTCTTTCTTCCCTCCTCTTCCAAGCCTGAAGGCCCTCACGATTCTAAATTCCTCTTGTTTCAACTCCCAAAATTCTACAAATTCCTGCGTGAGAAAATCTGCCAGGTTATCCTTTTCCACCTCAGGTATTGCTCTGATCCTCAGGTTAACCTGTTTGTCCTTGAGCTCGATCATAGAAAATTTTAATTTATGGTCCTCCAGTTGTCTCACCAGGTCTGGAACACTTTCCGTTTCCAGTTGGGCTAATTTAGCTTCCACAACAACAGCTTTTTCTTTGGCCTCCTCTGCAGTCTGTCGTGTCAGGTTAGATTCTTTAATCAATTTTTCAATAGATTCTGCATTACTATTGGCTTTTTGTTCCAAATTAATCAATCTTTCTGAATTCTTGTCAATTTTCCTGTTTGCGTCATCCACCTTTTGGTTTGTCTCATCCACTTTCCTGCTAGTCTCTTCTACTTTTTTGTTTGTGTCATCTGCTTTTTTAGTAAGTTGTTCCAAGGAATCATTTATCTTTTTTTAAAGCATTAGCCACAGCTTCATCAGTTGCCATTTCTTTTAGTTTTGGTTGAGGTAGGACAGGTGGAGTTGTAGACCCAGATACCGAAGCTCTTCGCGGCCACAATCTCCCAGACCTTGTTGTTGATATATTTATTTTTTCTTTCCCATCTGCCATAACAGTTCCACAGCTCAAGGTTAAATCTCACGGCCCCAAAGTCATAACATGCAGTAGGAAAATTCCACTTGTAACACTTGTAGCAGTTGTAGCAATTTCAAAAGTTTCCTCTAGAGGGACAAAGTTACTAGTTAAATTTATCTTAAGTCGACTCTTTTTTTAAACTTAGCTGCAACAGTAGACTTAATTTTGCAATTGTTTCTAGTCCCTTTGTCCTTTTTGTAGCAGAGAAAGACAGGCTAAAACAGTGTTTCACTCTTATTTGGAAAGCTGTCAGTGAACGTTCCCGATACAGCCGGTGCGCATTCCAATGGCAGCCCGAGTCCAGGGTCTGAGTGACGGAGCTTCTAGCCCTTCCCTTGCCTCTCCGCAGGTCAATTCAGTCCCAAAAGAGTCCCCCCCCCCCCGCTTCCAAGGGGGGGATTTATTAATTTCAATACTAGAATTAAGTGATTTGTTGTTTATTTTCCAAGGTTTTAGCTCAGTCTCTTTGCTTCCGTTTATTTACAAAAAGGGGAAGGTGGACTTCCTGTTTCTAACCTCCCCCATTTGTAGCCAAATTCAATAAATTTTCTCCTTTTAAAAGTTCCAAATTCCACTTTACTCACGGGTTGTCAAATGTTCCAAATTTTTCAAGAAAAAGTCAGCGCTCTCTGGCGAACGTTTAGCGGCTTCACTCCACAGAAGTAGCGGTCGATTCACAGCACCGCGCCACACACCCCCACTCCGGTAGGGATCGCCCCTAAAAAAGAGGGTCCCTTGCATTTCGGGTGGGCGCAAATGGTGCCCGCCAAATCCCAAGCTCACAAGCTTCACCTGCCTGTGATTTCTGAGGGATTTCTGCCTTTGCCGTGGCAGCCAGACCCGATTTCTGCGGAGCAAACTCCTCCTGACGGAGAAATTCCTCCTTCGCCAATGGCGCTAACCCGGAAGGTTCTTTAATTCCTCCTCACTTTCTGCCATCAAGGTTTTGTCATCTGCATATCTGAGGTTGTTGATATTAATTCCGGCTAGGGATTCATCCAGCCCAGCCTTTCACATGATGAATTCTGCATATAAGTTAAATAAGCAGGGAGACAATATACAGCCTTGTCGTACTCCTTTCCCTATTTTGAACCAATCAGTTGTTCCATATCCAGTTCTGACTGTAGCTTCTTGTCCCACAAAGAGATTTCTCAGGAGACAGATGAGGTGATCAGGCACTCCCATTTCTTTAAGAACTTGCCATAGTTTGCTGCGGTCGACACAGTCAAAGGCTTTTGTGTAGTCAATGAAGCAGAAGTAGATGTCTTTCTGGAACTCTCTAGCTTTCTCCACAATCCATCGCATGTTTGCAATTTGGTCTCTGGTTCCTCTGCCCCTTCAAAATACAGCTTGCACTTCTGGGAGTTCTCGGCCCCTGCCTTGTAGAATTTTAGTAATATCCAAGGCAACACGATGACCAAATACAACAATGCAATATCAATATAAACTCTTTATATAGTCTATAAGGAACGTTGAACAATATGGGAAACAAATAAACAGAAATCTTATAAGTCTCTGAAAGTCACTAAATGTGCACTCTTTATGGATTCTCTTAAAAACAGAACCAAATAAACAAGTCTTATAAGTCTCTGAAAGTCTTTGTAGACTATGCAAGTCTCTGAAAGAAGCAATGGGTCAGATTTTTATCTGATGAAAAAAATCCGTTAAAGCTTTGTTTTATGACATCCAACGCTACCAAAGTGGTCCACAAACAGACGTAGTGAACAGTGATTCCAGATCAACGACTTGGATGATGGACTCAAGGGCATCCTGATCAAATTTGCAGATGACACCAAACTGGGAGGGGTGGCTAACACCCCAGAAGACAGGATCACACTTCAAAACGACCTTGACAGATTAGAGAACTGGGCCAAAACAAACAAGATGAATTTTAACAGGGAGAAATGTAAAGTATTGCACTTGGGCAAAAAAAATGAGAGGCACAAATACAAGATGGGTGACACCTGGCTTGAGAGCAGTACATGTGAAAAGGATCTAGGAGTCTTGGTTGACCACAAACTTAACATGAGCCAACAGTGTGACACGGCAGCTAAAAAAGCCAATGCAATTCTGGGCTGCATCAATAGGAGTATAGCATCTAGATCAAGGGAAGTTATAGTGCCACTGTATTCTGCTCTGGTCAGACCTCACCTGGAGTACTGTGTCCAGTTCTGGGCACCACAGTTCAAGAAGGACACTGACAAACTAGAACGTGTACAGAGGAGGGCAACCAAAATGGTCAAAGGCCTGGAAACAATGCCTTATGAGGATCGGCTAAGGGAGCTGGGCATGTTTAGCCTGGAGAAGAGGAGGTTAAGGGGTGATATGATAGCCATGTTCAAATATATAAAAGGATGTCACATAGAGGAGGGAGAAAGGTTGTTTTCTGCTGCTCCAGAGAAGCGGACACGGAGCAATGGATACAAACTACAAGAAAGAAGATTCCACCTAAACATTAGGAAGAACTTCCTGACAGTAAGAGCTGTTCGACAGTGGAATTTGCTGCCAAGGAGTGTGGTGGAGTCTCCTTCTTTGGAGGTCTTTAAGCAGAGGCTTGACAACCACATGTCAGGAGTGCTCTGATGGTGTTTCCTGCTTGGCAGGGGGTTGGACTCGATGACCCTCGTGGTCTCTTCCAACTCTATGATTCTATGATTCTATGATTCTATGATTCTATGATTCTATGATTCTATATACCCACTGTTTCGTAGAATTCTTCTTCAGCACAGCAGAAGGATACAGAAATGCTCCATAAACCCATCTATACGGTGAATGGAATTGTATAACAGCAATATCTATGGAGCAGTGGTCATAAAGTTATGTAAAGTTGTAGAATTTTAAGCATAACCTTGCTAGCATGTGAAATGAGCGCAATTGTGTGATAGTTGGAGCATTCTTTGGCACTGCCCTTCTTTGGGATTGGGATGTAGACTGATCTTCTCCAATCCTCTGACCACTGCTGAGTTTTCCAAACTTGCTGGCATATTAACAGCATCATCTTTTAAAATTTTAAATAGCTCAGCTGGAATGTCATCACTTCCACTGGCCTTGTTATTAGCAGTGCTTTCTAAGGCCCATTTGACTTCACTCTCCAGGATGTCTGGCTCAAGGTCAGCAACCACACTACCTGGGGTGTACGAGACATCCATATCTTTCTGGTATAATTCCTCTGTGTGTTTTTACCAACTCTTCTTGATTTCTTCTGCTTCGGTTAGGTCCTTACCACTTTTTGTTTTTTATTATGGTAATCTTTGCACGAAATGTTCCTTTCATTTCAACTACCTGACATTCAGAAGACATCTAAAGGCAGCCCTGTTCAGGGAAGTTTTTAATGTGTGACATTTTAGTGTATTTTTGGTCTTTGTGGAAGCTGCCCAGAGTGGCTGGGGAAACCCAGCCAGATGATGGGCGGGGTACAAATAAATTATTATTATTATTATTATTATTATTATTATTATTATTATTTCTAATTTTCTTGAACAGATCTCTGGTTTTCCCTACTTTCTTCAGTTTACGCTTGAATTTTGCTATAACAAGCTGATGATCTGAGCCACAGTCAGCTCCAGGTCTTGTTTTTGCTGACTATATAGTCTCCATCTTTTGCTGCAGAGAATATAATCAATCTGATTTCGATCCTGTCCATCTGGTGATGTCCATGTGTAGAGTCGTCTCTTGTGTTGTTGGAAAAGAGTGTGATGACCAGCTTGTTCTATTGACAGAACTCTATTAGCCTTTGCCCTGCTTCGTTTTGAACTCCAAGGCCAAACTTGCCAGTTGTTCCTTTTATCTTTTGATTCCCTACTTCCAATCTCCTATAATGAGAAGAACATCCTTCTTTGGTGTCATTTCTAGAAGGTGTTGTAAGTCTTCATAGAACTGGTCAATTTCAGTTTCTTCAGCACCAGTAGTTGGTGCATAAACTTGGATTACTGTGATGTTAAAAGGTCTGCCTTGGATTTGCATCGAGATCATTCTTTCATTTTTTAGATTGCATCCCAGTACAGCTTTTGCCACTCTTTTGTTGACTATGACTATTTTCGCTTATCTCCTTCAAAATTTGTTCCAGTTTCCTTTCTTTCTCTCTTCTTTGGATTCTATTTTGTTGGATGAAAAAGCCTCATATCACTGCTTTGCTTGCATCCCATACGGTATTTATATCGGTTCCCTGATTTAAGTTGTTATCAAAATATTCTCTTAAAGTCACCCTCACCTTCTCTAATACTTTATCATTGTTTAAGACATTTTCATTCTCCATTTTGTTGTTTTCCTTCCTTCTTTTATTTCCATTGTAGTTGGGTTGTGGTCAGATACTGTTTTTGACTGAATTACTGTTTTCTTTATTTTCAGTAATAAGTTTTTTGAAACCCAGATTGTATCAATTCTCCCTGCTGAATTTTTTTGCTTCTGAATAATGTGTAAATTGTTTGTCATTTGGGTGTTTAACTCCCCATGCATCTTGAAGGTTGAAATTTTCTACTAGTTGAAAGAAAGTTAGCAGTAGTCTCCCTTCTTTACTTTCTTTCTCTTGTGTTGTCCTGTCCATATTAAGTGAGGTAACACCATTTAAATCTCCTAATCAAATGATCTTTTCATCACTATAATCCAGCAGTTTATCCTCCAATTTTTGGTAAAATTCCGACTTCTTTTTGTTTGGTGCCTAGATTCTGACAATATTTTTTCCTTTTTGATACACCACTTTTATCGCCATCATTCTCCCTTCTTCATCCTTAAATAAGGGTTCCGGCTTTAATCTTGAGTTTGCGTATATAACTACACCTCTTTTCTTTACATCTGATGAAATAAATTCATCACCTAGTTTTAAATTCAATATTCAATATATTTTTAAAACACTTTTTAAAAAGCATTTTCACAGCGTTTTTTTATATATGTCTAGATTCCACCTTGTTCTCACGACTGTTGAGAGTTGTTAGCTTAGATCCCTTTATACCAGTTTTATGGGGGAACTAGTTCATCAGCAGGCTCGAATGGTGAAATGGAATTTCCATGTTCAGAGGCAGTACCTCTCCAAGTACCAGGTGCTGTGGACAAACAGCAGGGGAAGGCTGCTCGTGAGTTGCTCTGGGCACCTGCCTGGCAATGTGAGAATAATGCAATTGTCAGCCTGGCAGACCAGTTTCCAGGTGCTCATGGGCTGCAATACCCATCCCCTTAGCAGTACACCCATGTGATGCTGGGGCTGATGGGACTTCTAATATGAAACATCTGGAGGGCACCAGGTTGCCAAAGGATGAGTTAGATGGTTCTGTTGGTTTGATTCCATGTACTAAATTATTTCTCCTAATTCTTGGTACTTTAAACATTAATGCGATGTGGCAAAAATTACTGCTTAAAGGCCACTGGCTGCCATGTGCAGCTGTTCTGACTCAGTCTGAGAGTGGCATTCAACATTTGTGTTAATGCAACGATTCCTTCTAGTGCAGCCCCCTCCTCACCAGCCTCTCGCTGTCCCATGTGTGCCCTAGAACAGATTTAGAGGTCCATAGGAGGGGGGGGCATTCCATTGCTGGTGGAACATTTCCCATAACACTATGCTGACTGTAAGCCTCCCTGGGCATCAAGGAGTGGCATGCAGGCAAGTGGACGGTAGCAGCTGAGCAGGGTGGAGCTCCCTCTTCCTCCTTCCTTTGTGCCTGGGGTGCCAGGGATGGAACCCGCTCAACCCCTCTGCCAGGCACAAGTAGTCTGTTCCTCTTTTTTCAGCAGGCAAGTCATTGTTCTGAGCTTATTTCCAATGTTGATTTGAGGCCTAATTCCAGGAAAGGCCTGACCATTATTGATGCAGATTTTCAGACACTTCAGATACTTATTTTTTGCAACTGCTATGTTAAAAGGTTAAGCCTGAGATGCCCTTGCCCAGACCACTTAAAGATATTTTGATGACTGAACAGGGATTTGAACCAGGTCTGCCCACCAGGGATTGATGTGTAGTTCAAGGAAAGTTGCTAGTTAGGAATTGAGCATTGCAATATTGTTTGCTGCTCTGGCATCATCAGCAAGCTCTGCTATGCACATGTTGCAGTTATTTTCATCTTTCTTAGGGCAGTGGGTTTATGACCTGGCCCACCTGGATCTCCTGCTGGGGCAGAATAGCTGAGTGAAGTGCTGCTGTCCATTTTAATTATTGATGAAGGGTCTCGGGGCTGATTTTTATTTAAATCGACAGAAGGCTGCAAGGTGAGGGGAATAAGATTGTGCATCACAATGTCTGAATGGAAATGAGAATTCTCTCTGGCGGAGCTAGTTTGCAACGAGCCCGCTATTGTCATGATCCCAGTAAAGGAATCCCTTCTGGTCCTGCTCCAGTTCGTCTTCCTCCAGTGGAATGGGAGTTGACTCTCCCAATGTGCCTACTAGTGTGGTGGCATTTGGCAATGAGAGAGGCAAGGCATAGTGCTTCAGCACCCACAGATCAGCTGGGAGCACATCCTTTCTGTTGATGGGTCTATTTGCAGGAAGCTTTGTCAACTCATGAGTCTCTACTGTACCTCGGAGCTAGAATGGCAAGAAAGTGGCTCACAGAAAAAGTCCCTAAGAGGGATACGTGCTGGGATACAGTGATGCTCCCAGATTTCTGGGCAATGAGAGCAAGAGGCACGTGACTTGTAAAAACCTGCTATGTACATTGAATCAGTGCTTGACCACCAGTCTCACACCCTGAGTATACAGGGTGGACAACATGCATTTTGCAAAGCACTCTAAGTCTTCCAAATCCTACTTTTACTTTGTTTTGTCAAACATGATTCTAGCCTTTCTGGTTGCAGTGAAGTTTGAAAACGTAACGGCAAAAATATCAACAGCACACTGTCTTGGGTCCCTATATTGAATTTTCAGGGCATTCTGAAGTTTTAACTTTCTGTAGCAAGCTTGTATTAGAGTAGGTGCACAGAGTGTTGTCTGCTGCTAGCCAACAAACTGTGAGCTGTGTTAAAACTTGGTGCAACTAAAATGTTTGTGGCAGCTTCTCAAGTGCCTGTCGTGACATAACCCTTTAGTACAGTGTTTCCCAACTTTTTTTTTACTGTGGCCCCTTTCTGACCTTGTTTAAGAATAAGAATTTATTTATACCCTGCCCATTTGGACTGTAGCACTACCTGTCCTGAAAGCTGCTATTTAGGAATTGAGCCCTGCACCCCTCGGCAACATCTGAAGGCCCCGATCTGCTAGGTGCTGGGGTGAATTGCACCCTGCGCCTTGCGGAGTCAGGCCCAGGCTGCCACCTGGCCCAGCATCGCCCTCTCCCACTGTAAACCAACCAGTTCTAAGAAAATGCACATGGCAAAAAGAAGCACTAGGCCACCCTCTGGTGGGCCGCCCCCTTACCTGCTTGTGATTGGCCAAGCTGATAGCCAACCAATCAGATTTAATAAATAAATAAATAAATAACCCCCCCTTTTCTTCTCACTTCCCTCTATGGCCCCCTAGCCTTGTGCTGTGGCCCCCATATATATCCGGGGGGGGGGGGCAGGAGGCCATATAGCCCCCATTAGGAAACACTGGTTTAGTCCATAGAAGTGAACCTGGTCAGATAAAGCATGCATTCCTGTGGTGCACAGGTTGAAACAAGTTTTCTTTGGGTCCTCCTTGGATGCACAGGAGCAGGAGTGAGTGCAAAGATTCTCAGATACCTCCGGGTTGGTGCTTCTGGTAATGGCGGATTTCCTCCGTTTGGGAGGAATCCGCTCCTTGGAAATCGGGGTCTGACCGCCACGGTGAGGCGGAGACCCGTCAGAAACCACGGGCGGAAGAAGCCCATGGACTTGGGATTCGGCAGGTACCTTTTGCGCCTCCCCGACTCGCAGGGAGACCCGGTTTCGGGGCTCCGGAGCGACGTGGGGTGAGCGTCGCGGTACATCGAATCAACCGCTTCTTTCAAGGAGTGAAGCTGCATTGCTGTTGCCAGAAAGCGCCGACTTTTCCTGTGGACATTTGGACTCTAAGTAATTATTCGTAAGTAAACAGAAAATTGGACTATTTAAACATCTAAATTTGGCATTTGAACGTGAAGGTCTAAACAGGAAGTCTGCCTTCCGTTTTGTAAAGAGATCAAAGCAAAGACGTCGCAAGCTAAAGCCTGGGAAAAGTACTCTGTAAAATATTAAATTTTCACCATTTAAGATACCGAATACCCCCTTGGAAGCAGGAGAAGAGGGGGGAATCTTTTGTGGACGGTTTAAACCTGCAGGAGAGTGAGGGAGACGAGATAATTTACCACTGTTTCAAGCCTGGGATCGGGCTGTCAAAAAGTTTTATGATCTGAGAAAATTAATAACTGGGAATGGAATACATCCTGATGGACGGTTGAATAAGAGATATATATTCTTTGTATTGTTCTTGTGGCACTTAAAAAGGAGAAAAGTTGAACAGTAACTTTGATACTGGATTTTGATTTGGAATAACAAGGATAGATACAAATAGAAACTGTTTCCTATAGAGGCAGCTTCTGAAACTGTTGCAACTGTGAAGTGGAACTTTCCACTAAGAACCGAGGGCTGTGAAATAAGTGACCTTGGAAAGTCTCTGGATAAGAATGGAAAAACAAGAAGCTCTAGTGAATGCATTTTACAAAATAAATGCTCTGTTGGAACAATTAGATGAGAAGACGGACTTGACGGTAAAGAAAATGGACAATTTGGGACAAAGTGTATCTGATTTGGAACAAAAAGTGAACATTTTTACAGGAACCACTCGGGATGTGACTCAGGAACCAATTTTGAAATGACAAGTTCTGGAGAAGAAGGCGGAACAAACTGTTTCTGCACCTCAAGAAACTCAAGTGGAGGTCTTGGCCCCACAGAAACAAATTGATGGACATAAGTTGAATTCAGAGGTGATGGAGTTTGAGAGTCAGAATCGGAGAGACGGTGCCCCGCTTGGACTGAAGAAGGGAGGATGGGCAGATTTTCCTATGGAGGGAGGCACTGAGGGAGAGACTGGAAATGTGAAGCTCTTTAGTCTCAAAGGGCCTGTGGAGTATGCCTTGGAACATCTTTTGGATTACAACTTTGAATATGGAGTATGGGCAAATTTGCTGAGATGGGATCAAGGAGCTGCTAAGAAGCAAGCCCTTTGGGACTTAATTTTTGGCACTAAAAGAAACTTGCAGAGAGGACAGGGAGAAGAGTTAAGAGCCTCGGATAGAAGAGCACCAGGCTGATGAACTATATGGAACTGATAGAAAAGACGGACAAAATCCGAGACCAGGGAGAAGAGATGGTGGAAGAAGATTGGAAATTTTTAAAATATTATTTAGAGTAATATAGCATAATTAAGGAACGTTGGGAGATGGTGGAATGAACTTATATGACTTTAGTAGAAATATGATAAGGATTTAAGATTTTAGGATTCAAGGATTTAAGATTTAAGGTTTTTTTAGATTTAAGTATAGATAAATTTTAAGATTTTGATGGGAAGATAAGGTTTAAGATAATTAAACGATAGTAAGCAGTGAAAGATGGAAAGCATTTGCTGACTTAAGGGAGGTGGGAGGAGGTCAAGGAAATAAGTCACTGAAGGATAGAGATGTGAAAAATGGATGTGTTTTTAAATGTTTTTGTTTTCTTTCTAGTTGTGTGGAGGTATGGTCTTCTTTTTTGCTTTTATTTTTTATGTATTTTTAATTGTTTTTTTATTATTTTCTCTTTTTATATATATATTGTGTTTTTTGTTTTTTGTTTTTTAATGTAATTATAAAACTTTTAATAAATATCATTTTTTTAAAAAAACCAAAACAAAGATTCTCAGGTACTCTGCTTAAAGAAATTCTGTGTTGTGGGGGCAGAAAGGGGGGGGGCTGGTTCTGCAAGCTGAATGAAATTACACAAATGAATCAAATGAATTTGCTTCACATTGGCCACAGAGGGCAGGCATACTCTACATACTCTATATGTAGAGTATAGGAGCATCATCCCAACTCCAGTGACTGGAAGCAATGCTTTTATCAATGCCTCTGGTATTTTAAAGCTTTAAACTCTGTAGCCATAGGGGTTGAAATCTTCATGATGTCTAATTCTGTACCTGGCACCCAAATGCCACAGTGGTTTGATGCAAAGACACCTGTAAGACACCTGTCATACCTGAGTAGCAGAGCAGAGACTGTGCTTGCAGTAAGATCCAGGTTCCCTCCCTGGAATCTCCAGTTAAAAAGATCCAGTGACAGCTGATGAGGAAGTGGCTGCCCATCTCGGCCACTGACAGTCAGAGCAGACCATGCTGGACTAGATGGGCACACTGGGTCTTCCTGTGCTCCTAATCTGAACCTGCCCCTTCTCCTCTCCCTCCTGCCCCGGACCCCTTGTTTCTGCAGCAGTCTCCTTCAAGCAGGGAACAGATGCATTTGCCCAGGTTGCAGGGCCCAGAGGAGCCAGAACAGCAGCCAGTAGTGAAGTGGAAGAAAGAGCCAGAGATGAGTGGCTCAATTTTGGCCCAGGACTTGGCTAAGGACCGCCCCATCCTGCCGCGTGTCAAAGAGGAGTCAGAAGTACCTCGACACCCCACCCCACCCTCTCAAGTCCTGGTGAAGGTGAGTGAGTGTGTTCTCTCTTGATCCTTCCTCTCCTGACAGTTGAAATGCCCAATACTGAAGCATTTCTTACACGGAGCACCGGATCCTTTTTGTGGAAACAAAGTCTTGAAGTTCTAAAGACTTGACAAATAAGCTCGGTGAACATCCTTTGGGGAGGACGTTGCAGAGGACGAATGTCAGCATTCAGATAGTCTGGCTCTTTATTCACATGTCAGGATAGAGGGCTCCAAATCAAGGAAAGATCCCCCTGCTCCCACACCACCACCCACTGCTTTGCCAAACAGCAGGAATTAAGCTTCCAAAAACCTAACTCCGGGAGGTACCCAGACCTTGAGACATGCCTCATCCTGTTCCTCCTTGGCTGCAACCCTGCAGGCAAAAAGGGGAAATTCTTCCCCAGTAGGCTCAGTGACCCAGCAGCCTGGACACTGAATTTAGAACTGGAGGTGCCCCCCCCTTAATAACTCAGACCAATCATTTTTAGCAGCAGAAATTATTTGCAGTAGTAAAGGAACAGCAAAAGAGCATCTTGGAGGTTTGGGGTGCTCTTCAGAGTTGATGTGGCAGTTGATGTAGAGGGCTGGAAGAAAGGTGAAGTCTCATCCCCGCATTGTTGGGATTTTGCCTCTTGTTTTTCAAATGTATGGTGGGGAGGTTGCAGAGAGGCTTCTTGTCCTGTGCAGTGCGTGTGGCTCCTTCTGTTGCCCATTTATTCTGACCAACAAAGCTACTAATATAGCAAAACAGGGATTGAACCATAGGAACCATTGTAAGTGAGCGTGTGGAGTGAGAGCACATTCCACATCTGTACAGAATGAAGCGCATAGCCTTTAATACACTCTCTCTTTACGTGCCCTCATGTTTCTGCATAGCAATCCGACACCAGACTACCTGCTGTCAACCTCCTCATTGCCACCTCTCCCGTTGACAAACAGGAGCATGCAGAACCAGAGGGGGACTGTCGGCCATCGAATGATTCTCGGGTAAGCCCACATTTTCTTCCCGCCTGCTGACCTAGAATGTTCCTGCTTTTGGCTCATAAAACTTTAAAGCACCACTCTTTTTAGTGTTTTTAATACAGCTTGGAATCAGGGTGGTGACATTCATCAGAAGGTTTCCAAATGCTGTTGTTATGTTAAAAGAGATTCAGTGTACCAAAAAAGAAATATGAAATCCTAACACCTGGGCTGTAGGGCTTGAGTGTTCAAAATCACCAGTGGTGTGTGCCTCCTTCCCAAATATTGCTGTTTTTATTCTTTATATATATATATTTATACCCCACCTTTTTTCCTGATGGAACTCAAGGTGGCTTGCAGATAAAAACAAGAATTGCTAAAAACATAGAAGCTAGTTTTGATCCTTGGGTTCCTACACTATCACAACCACTCCTTTGTTTTGGACATCTCCACAAAATGATTGTTTAGTCCCTTCCTTCCATACTTCCAGTAAGGAAAAGCCCACAACTATTGCTACTCCTCCCCCATTTTTTAATGCATGAAGCTTAATCTAAACTTAATATGGTTAATTGCCAAGGCTGTTAGTCACATTGGCTGCAGTCATGACTTGGTAAGGACAATGTCACAAAGAACTGAGCACCACAGCAAGTTGACCACAAATTCATCCTGGCCTTGTGCTGCAGCAGATGTAAAAAGAGTTGCTGCCAGCAACGAAAACATTTCTAGCCTTGTATCTTAATATCACCACTGTCCATGGTCTCCCATCCTTCCCTGTACGTCAAGTGGTGCTGTTCGCTCTGTGGGAAGTTTCTGAATATTAAAAAGCTCCATGTTCTTTTCCTTTCCTCCAGGTCTCAGCAGGACTTCCCCAGTGTAAGAGGGGCCGGGGAGCGCAGGGCAAGGAGCTGGTGATTCTGGATGATGAAGATGACGAAGAAGTGGAGCACCTGCAGCAATTGCGTCCACCAGTGGTGAGTGATTAAGTTGTTTGGGGCAACTGGTAAGATCCCTGGGCTCTTTGACTTAGGCAGAAGAGAAGGCTTACTTTGTAGAACTGGACTCTGTTCCACATGCTGGCAGGAACAATGCAGTGAGTGTGGCAGGCATGGAGGGAGAGGTCTTCTGGTGCAATTTATACGGCACCCCCATTGCAAAAACCACATGGAGATATTTGTAGGTTCATGCCATTTGCAGAAGTGTGATATAGTTTGAGATTGATTGATTTATCTATCTAAAATATTTCTCTACTGCCCTTGAATTCAGAATGTCTGGCGCCTTTTGTGATAGCTAATAAGAAAGGCAATTAGAAAAGCAATTAAGCAGTAAATGACCTCAAAAAGACCTGATCTCAAAATGACCGCAATAAGTGGTCAAAAGTCTTTGCCAGGCGCTTAAGAGATGCTGGTGTAGGGGCCAGGCAAGCCTCCCTGGAGGGCAGGGAGAGGGGGTTGAATTCCATAAGCAAGACACCACTGCAGCAAAGGCCTCTTCCCCATGGGAGGAACTCTGAAGAATATCTCAGTGTCTGAGCAGGCTTAATGGGAGAAGTCAAGGTCCAGGTCTCAGGGCATATAATGCTTTAAAACAGGGATGGGGAACCTGTGGCTCTCAAAATTTCGGTGGAATACAACTCCCATCATCCCTCACATACAGCATGGCTGTAGCTGATGGGAGTTGTAGTTCAACAATCTGTAGAAGATCACAGATTCCCCATCCCTGCTGTAAAGATAAGCACCAGTACTTTAAATTGTGCTCAGAAATGGACCAGACTGAGTGAATCTCTTGAAGCCTTAGATAGATACGTTTCTAACGTCTGTTCCTAGTAAATAGCTTAACAGCCATGTTTTGAACTAACTGCAGTTTCCATGCGCCAGATAGTACTAAAATGTGTTCTAACATGGAAATTTTCAGGGCAGGGCTAAAGCTTGGCTTTCTCTTTGGAGAAGAGATTTCAGCTGTCACACCACTCTTGGCCAGTGGAGGATGATCTGTGCCCCTGAGAGCACTTGGGCTTCTAGTGATAACAGTGTGGCTGGATGAGCACCTGCAGATTGCAAGCCTTATCAGGGGGAGTGCAGTCCCTGCTAGATTTGGTGGAACATGACCTTCCTGGACAGAGATGCCACCCACTGACATTGCTTCAGCTTTGTTGTGACCAGTAGATTATTGCAGATGGGGGAATCATCTCTTGCAACGACACATTTTTCACCTCCTGAACCTGGACAGAAAACTACCTTCTGCTCGGCGGAATAAGCCAAGGGCAAGGATTGAGAGGGCAAGTGTTAGGCCATAGTCCTTTGGGTCCCCTGTCCACATCCTCAGGAGCATGGTCTCTAGATGGTGCTCTAGACACATCCGTAGGCTGAATTACTGAGATCCCTTAGCCAAGTCTTCTGTAAACAGAAATGTATCACTTTCTATGAAATATTTTGCTCTGCACCCATAGCACTGTCACACAACTGGAAATGCATCTGGAATTCAGAGGACTAGGTAGTATCTGTTGTGAATGGGGGGAAATGGCAACTCATGTAGGGATTTTTGGGTGGCAGGAGTGCTGGGTTTGGGGGCAGTTGCATACTGTCCCCTTTTCTATCAGAGTCCCAAACTTTGAGCCGGTAAGTGAAATGAAGCACATTTTGCTACAGCCCTCACAAAACATGTTGCTCATATGTTGTGAAGGAGAGAGGGAGATGGTATGAAGCCATTCTTTTGTCTCTCCTTCCACAGATAATGGAGATTTATAGCCTGGGTGGTGCGCAGCCCCTTGCCCAGTTGGACAGCGTCCTGCATGAGTTCTTGGCTGAGCTGAATGAGATCCCTCTCCCTGCTCACTGGGAGGTGCTGTCTCCACTTTGCGGCCCTGACCTGCGTCTCGTCCAGCGCTCAGAACACTCCACCATGTCCTCAGCTGTCATCTACATCCGCCCAGGCCTCTTCTTCCATGTGGTGGTGCGAAACCTGCCCGTGCCCCCTGAGCATGAACTCTACGCCAGCCACCCTGCCCGCCTCACCACGGTGGACGAGGTGGTGGAACTCATCTGCGACCTGGAGGCCTATCGGCTCTGCTCTGGTTGGCCTGCAGGCTGGCATGCCGGTGAACGCTCCGAGGCCTGTGACGTTCTTGTCTATTCTGGTTGCTGCCCACAGTGCCGGCTCAACCCTTGGCCATCAGGGAGAGGCACTTGCTGAGAACTGAGTTGGGGGATTTGGAGAGAGGACTTGGCCCTGTGGGGCAGTGAATGGAAAGAGGTTTTATTTTGACACTGGAAATGGCTTGGAATATCTAAAGGGATCATTCCTTGCCATAAATAGCTTTATATTTTTTTCTCTCTTGTTCAGTAGCTTGGCACAGAAAGTCCCATTCCTCTTGTTGTCTTCTGCCTCTCTCTACTGGTGAGCTGCTTCTGTGTTTCTGGCACAGAGAGACATTCCTCTCAGAGACTCGATTCCTGTCTTCAGTCGCTTGCTTGTCTCCTGCCAGAGAGTTGCAGTGGGAGCTCAGGGTCCATTGCCGTAGCCTGTGCTGCTCCCAGTTCCCTGTGCTGGTACAGCCTCCCAGGTTGATGTGGAGGCAGCTTATGTATCAGTGTGGACCTTTCTGTCCATTGCTCCCACTTGCCTGCCCCGCTCAATTTAGCATTGTCCTGGCGACTCCTAGACCTGCAGTATGGTCATCTCCAAACACAGGAAGCATGGGATTTAAGCAAAGCATCTCTTTTGCTATCTCCCCCTCTCTCTAAAAAAAAAGTTCCTCTGGCTGGGACCTGCCCCTTCCTGCCCCTGGAAAGGTCCAGCTAAATCTTGGAATTGCCACTTCAGGCATGTCTTTCCTTTGTTTCAAGGTTGCTGAGTTCAGATAAGTTATTCTGTTTCTGAGGACCAGGAAGATTTTTGTTTCGGGCAGTGGGAAAGACTAAATGGATGTCGCTGGAGTGGAGGCTGAGAGATTCTGGGCTGTCCTGTTCAGGGAAAGTTCTACAGAAGCCATAGCTGCATGTCACTTGCTGACTCCTGGTTTTGTCTTGTGTCTTCCTTCAGTGTGGTGGTGGTGGCAGCAGCAGCAGCAAATGCCCCATAGCCTTTCCCTTGTTCCTCTCACTGTCAGTTTTTGTGTGTGTGCTGCTTTTCCCTTGGAAGAAAATAATGAAAGTATTCGGGGGGGGGGGGGATAAATCAGAACTGGTCTCTATTTTTTTTAATGTATTAAATTTTTTAATAAGCAAGCTCTGCTTTGGTTTCCATGTCTCCCTTCAGGTGAGAACAGGGGTGGTGAAGCTGTCGCCTGGATCCTGCTCACCAACCACTTCCAAATCGCCTGCCCGCCCCTGTCTCTGCAGGTCCCTTTTCAGACTCAGGTGCATCCCCATTGCTTAAGAGGTCTTGATACTCAGGAAACTGGAAGCAGCCCTCCTTTCTTGTTCCTGAGCACTAAGACCTTCTCATAGAAGCACTGCACTAGTGGGAGATGACATGCCTTGGAAAGGTAAAAAGGTGGGGCTTTATTCCCCATCACGGGGCGGGGGGTGGGGAGGGTAGAAAGGGAAGAGAGGTTTGGGAAAAGTGAAGGGCAAACCGTAATGTGACACATCCCTACTGACAAATGCACACTTCATTTGCAGAATTCCAAACTCCTCTATTTTGGAATGCTTTGTTTTTAGGAGCAGGCTTCCAGTCACCATGGAAGGACTACAAGAATGTCTTCCATTTCCTGATCTCTTGTGTGCATATCATGTGGCCTTGGGGGGGCGTTCAATGGCATTGGAGGGGCCTCATGACTCCTTGCCACCTGGTGCTGCCTTCCTCCTCCCAAAGTTTTTTGGGGGCTGGCTGCCGTTTTGCCATTGCTGGTGCCCAGAAAATAGTTGCCCACTGCTCAGACTTTTGGACAGGGATGGGAAAGCTGTAGCCATTCAAATGTTATGGGACTGCAGCTCCCTTCAGCCCTGTCTATTGGCCCTGAGGGCTAGAGCTGAGGCCAGTTGAAGTCCAACAGCAGCTGGAGGAGCACAGCTTCTTCATCCTTGCATAAGCACTTGTTCCACACTTGGCTTCCAGGCAAGCTTGAGTCTTACAACACAAAATTGATCATTTGTTGGCTTCAGGATATGCTGCCAATAGGAGAGTGTCTGTATGTGTGTGTGTGTGTGTGTGTGTGTGTCTGTCTGTCTGTCTGTCTGTCTGCCTGTCTGCCTCATGTTCTCTCCCCCCCACTCACCTCCCCAGAGCTTGAATAGAAAATGGGCTCTTGCATAAAGAGACACCAGAACCAAGGTATCCCAAATAATGCTCTGAAAGTAATGAGCAGAGCACCCTTTCCCAAAGAATGTTTGTCCCATTTCAGAACCAGTGGACCTACTGTCCACTGAGTATGTGGCCAGAGTATGTAGCAGAAGTAGGAAGGGCTGGCCAGAACTATGGATACCCTCGCTTAACAAATGAAAATAAAAAGTAGCCTAACTATAAAGCAGATGTGTACATCTGTGTTGTTCAGCTTCTGCTATTTACAGAAATGATTTCTTCCTTGAGTACTTTAACTCTTACAGCTGGGGAAAGAAGTGTTAAGTGAGGTATGGAATACATATTCCCATTTCATCTGCTTTTAAAACCCCTTTTAGTCCAGCTGTACTTACAACCATTGCCTTGTCTACTCATTAAAGAAGAGAACTAGTGAGAAGATCAAGACATACGTGGCAAGTCTGCTTACACATCTGAATTCAACTGCTGTTGTGTTGGAGTTGGAAGTCTAGAGCAGTAGAGTGGAAGGACCTTTCTTAGGGGATGGGCTACATTTCCTTGAGGGAATCTTTGGGGATCACATGGGGGGGTAAGGCCAGAACTGGCATTGTGCCCATTTGCTTTCTGCCACCCCTTTCCCCCTTCACCATTTCTGTTCCAAATCCACACCCACCACCTGATGCAGCAATTAGGCTTAGGAAAAAATACCCCATTTGCCAATTAGATTTTTTTTAAGAATCGCTATACAAGAGAGAGTTCTGCATCCAGCACCGATTTCAGTACTTACATTGTGTCCCATTTTATTTCTTCATTGTAAAGTGTATTTGCTTGAGGTCTCACATAAATTTTCGGCTTGGACAAAGGGTGAGTGTTAAATTATTTCTTCCCTCACTTTGACATCTTGAACCCGTCACTCAGACAACCAAGGAAAATAGATGTGATCTATGTGTTGTTGTTTTTTTATTACATTTCTATACTCCTTTCTTCCGAGGAGCTCACAGGAGCATAGCCACTTCTCCCATCACCTCCATTTTATCTCACAATAACCCTGGGAGGGAGGGAAAGAAGTAGGTCAGGCTGAGATGCAGTGAGTGGCCCAAGGTCATGCGTAGAATGGCTGCGGTGGATGGAGTGGAGAGAATATTAAATGGGTGCAGCACAACTGTAAGAGCAAAGGAAAAGATAAACCACATAACTCCCAAAAGCAAACTGCTTAGCAGAAGCAAAGAATAATTCTATAAGGTCAAGTCATAATTTATTTGAAGAGCCATAAGGCGAAGGCACTTAAACTGCTGGCCAGAATAGAGGAGGAAGGGGCAAAGTGTGGCCCTTAAATGTCAACAACACCAGCAAGTACCACTTGATTGCAATTGTTATCTTAATTCAGTTTTGCACTCATATTAAAATATTTTCAAAACAACCAGTTGCTTAGTCATACCTTATTTTCTTTAGTGCCACATCATGCTTAAAACCAAACTAAATATCCAGATCCTGCACCCATTTCACCTCTGATTGTGAACTTCAGTCTTGCTGTGATGTGACTTGCTTCAGACACCCCTCCTTGAACCCCCTTTTTGTTTTAGGCAAAACATCTTGTACTCATAATCTTACACTTTGGTCTGCTTTCACAGATTTCTGGGAGCGCGCACACAGGGAGCCCTGTGGAGAGTACTTGGGTGGGGGGGAGGTAAGTGGAGAAAGTAATCAAATGAAGCTGGGATGTAGATTATTCTTTCTGGAAGCAAATTACTTAAGGCCTAGATTCAACTAACCTGCATGCTAGCAGAACATCTTCCTTGCATTCAGTCCCCAGCTTTTCCAAGTAGAGCTCAGAATGTCCCCTATTTGAGACTCTGGAGACCTGCTACCAGTCACTGTAGTTAATTTCAAGCTTGGGCCAGTGCCTTAGTATAATGCAGCTTGCAATCTAATTGTTTCACTTTATTGTGCACTTGTCAGCCCTCATCTGGTTCACTGTGTCCGGTTTTGGGTGCCATGCATTAAAAACACATTGCGAAACTATACTAGAAAGTTAGCAGGGGGTGGCACCAAAGTGCAAATGACCGCAAGTTCTCGGTTCCTTTGGGGGCAGCTGTAAGTTTTCACAATGTTAACTTGGTTAACTACCGGTATATATTTTTGGGTAAAAATGCAGGAGGTGGAGGGCTCCTCTAAGTGTCAGACAAGGTGCATTGCTAATGGGGGATTTCCTCCCAATGCAAATGCCAGTTCCAGAGGGATTTTATCAGGAATGCTGCAAGGGAGGAAGGACTTCAATTCCCCATGCCCACTGCAGTCCAGCTGATGGAATTTCTATTCTAAAAAAAACCTTGGATGTTAAAAGACAACACCTAATTTAGCCCTCAAGGCACAGGTACTGGGTAAATATCACCATGGCTATATTTATATCCAATAAAACTAAATTAGCAAACAAGAAGTTTTCAAGTTTATTTTTGATGCTGTGTGTTTAATATGAAGTCAGTGATGGTTACAAAATTATTTTTCAGAGATTGTTACCTTGCCTTATTTATAAACAGTTTTATAATGAACCACTTGCATGTATATTTATTTAAGGTGATTTAATAAGATTATGGAAAAAGCTAGAGAGTTCCAGAAAAACATGTGCTTATGCTTCATTGGCTACGCAAAAGCCTTTGACTGTGTCGACCACAGCAAACTATGGCAAGTTCTTAAAGAAATGGGAGTGCCTGATCACCTCATCTGTCTCCTGAGAAATCTCTATGTGGGACAAGAAGCTACAATTAGAACTGGATATGGAACAACTGATTGGTTCAAAATTGGGAAAGGAGTACGACAAGGCTGTATATTGTCTCCCTGCTTATTTAACTTATATGCAGAATTCATCATGTGAAAGGCTGGACTGGATGAATCCCAAGCCGGAATTAAGATTGCCAGAAGAACTAGCAACAACCTCAGATATGCAGATGACATAGCCTTGATGGCAGAAAGTGAGGAGGAATTAAAGAACCTTTTAATGAGGGTGAAAGAGGAGAGCGCAAAATATGGTCTGAAGCTCAACATCAAAAAAACGAAGATCATGGCCACTGGTCCCATCACCTCCTGGCAAATAGAAGGGGAAGAAATGGAGGCAGTGAGAGACTTTACTTTCTTAGGCTCCATGATCAATGCAGAGGGTGACAGCAGCCACGAAATTAAAAGACGCCTGATTCTTGTGAGAAAAGCAATGACAAACCTAGACAGTATCTTAAAAAGCAGAGACATCACCTTGCCAACAAAGCTCCGTATAGTTAAAGCTATGGTTTTCCCAGTAGTGATGTATGGAAGTGAGAGCTGGACCATAAAGAAGGCTGATCGCCAAAGAATTGATGCTTTTGAATTATGGTGCTGGAGGAGAGTCCCATGGACTGCAAGAAGTTCAAACCTCTCCATTCTTAAGGAAATCAGCCCTGAGTGCTCACTGGTAGGACAGATTGTGAAGCTGAGGCTCCAATACTTTGGCCACCTCATGAGAAGAGAAGACTCCCCTGATGCTGGGAAAGATGGAGAGCACAAAGCGAAGGGGACGACAGAGGACAAGATGGTTGGCACAAAGAGAAGGGGACGACAGAGGACAAGATGGTTGGACAGTGTTCTCGAAGCTACCAGCATGAGTTTGACCAAACTGCAGGAGGCAGTGGAAGACAGGAGTGCCTGCTGTGCTCTGGTCCATGGGGTCACGAAGAGTCGGACACAACTAAACGACAATAAATTTCATATTACATTGTGAACATCTCACACCCTTGAGTGTAATCTGGATTTGCCCCTCTGTGAAAATGATGACTGTGAAAAATGAAGACTTCCCACTGGAGGAAGAGGGCCAGGTGGAAATCTTCACCAATTCCCTCTGCAGCACTATTTTCCTTGCTGTTCCAGATCTCCTGAAGAGGCCTTTTGTGGGGCTGAAGGGAGAATCTAAATATTACTGGCCCACACAATATAACTGAGTCCAACACAGTAAGGTTCTGTCTTGGGCCCGGTCTTATTCAACATCTTTATCAACGACTTGGATGATGGACTCAAGGGCATCCTGATCAAATTTGCAGATGACACCAAACTGGGAGGGGTGGCTAACACCCCAGAGGACAGGATCACACTTCAAAACGACCTTGACAGATTAGAGAACTGGGCCAAAACAAACAAGATGAATTTTAACAGGGAGAAATGTAAAGTATTGCACTTGGGCAAAAAAAATGAGAGGCACAAATACAAGATGGGGGACACCTGGCTTGAGAGCAGTACATGTGAAAAGGATCTAGGAGTCTTGGTTGACCACAAACTTGACATGAGCCAACAGTGTGACGCGGCAGCTAAAAAAGCCAATGCAATTCTGGGCTGCATCAATAGGAGTAAAGCATCTAGATCAAGGGAAGTAATAGTGCCACTGTATTCTGCTCTGGTCAGACCTCACCTGGAGTACTGTGTCCAGTTCTGGGCACCACAGTTCAAGAAGGACACTGACAAACTGGAACGTGTCCAGAGGAGGGCAACCAAAATGGTCAAAGGCCTGGAAATGATGCCTTATGAGGAACCGCTGAGGGAGCTGGGCATGTTTAGCCTGGAGAAGAAGAGGTTAAGGGGTGATATGATAGCCATGTTCAAATATATAAAAGGATGTCACATAGAGAAGGGAGAAAGGTTGTTTTCTGCTGCTCCAGAGAAGCGGACACGGAGCAATGGATCCAAACTACAAGAAAGAAGATTCCACCTAAACATTAGGAAGAACTTCCTGACAGTAAGAGCTGTTCGGCAGTGGAATTTGCTGCCAAGGAGTGTGGTGGAGTCTCCTTCTTTGGAGGTCTTTAAGCAGAGGCTTGACAACCATATGTCAGGAGTGCTCTGATGGTGTTTCCTGCTTGGCAGGGGGTTGGACTCGATGACCCTTGTGGTCTCTTCCAACACTATGATTCTATGAAGTTTGCTGTCTGTAGACGTGCATATGAAATTAGATGGTAAATTTTATTGGGAACATTCTCTTGATGCAGAAAACATTAATTTACAAGCAAATAGTGTGAAAGATTAAAATTCAGTTGTTAGCATTTTTTTAAAAAAAGAAGTAGATGTGAGGGTGTATCCATATCTGGAAAACTGAGGCAGTATCATGACGTGTATGTGGAAGTTTGGGGCTTTTAACTTAAAAGCACAGAGTCTTGCCACTATTTGTCGTCCTGGTTCAAAATGTGTGTGGGACGAACATTAGCTGGGAGAGTAGAGATTGAGGATTCCTTGACTGGCACAGTCAGTTTGGGATGTCCATTGGCTGGGATGATGGATTTTGGTGTTTCATTCAATGAGGCAGTGAATTTTGGGAGACCATTTTCAGGGAGAGTGGAGCGTGCAGGCTCCTTGATTGAGATGGTAGGTTTTGGGGGAGCCTTGACTGGGATCATGGCTTTTGTGGGCTCCTTAACTGGGACAGTAGGTTTTGGGGGACCCTTTGCTGGGAGAGTGGTCTTCAGCCGATCTTCTTTCAATGAGGTGTTGGTAGGTTTTGGATGAAGTTTTGTTGCTGGGACGAGTGTCATAGGGGTGATTTGATCCTTCTTCATTGCGGGGGTGGTAGCTTTTGGATGAAGTTTTGTTGCTGGGACCAGTGTCATAGGGGTGATTTGATCCTTCTTCATTGCGGGGGTGGTAGCTTTTGGATGAAGTTTTGTTGCTGGGACCAGTGTCACAGGAGTTATTTGATCCTTCTTCATTGGGGGGGTGGTAGGTTTTGGATGAAGTTTTGTTGCTGGGACGAGTGTCATAGGGGTGATTTGATCCTTCTTCATTGCGGGGGTGGTAGCTTTTGGATGAAGTTTTGTTGCTGGGACCAGTGTCACAGGAGTTATTTGATCCTTCTTCATTGGGGGGGTGGTAGCTTTTGGATGAAGTTTTGTTGCTGGGACCAGTGTCACAGGAGTTATTTGATCCTTCTTCATTGGGGGGGTGGTAGCGTTTGGATGAAGTTTTGTTGCTGGGACCAGTGTCATAGGGGTGATTTTTTCAAGATCACAGTGTGCAACATATTCTTTCATTTCTTGTCCCTTGCAATATTTCCCCCAAGCTCTCCTGTAATGAGAAAACCTTGGTCAAACAACTCAAAAGATGCATAATTAGGGAGACAAAAGTGCTGCTCCTGCTCCTGCATGAATGCCATAAAACAAGTGTTTATGCTATAGTTGGAATATTTTTGTCCATTGCTGTTTGTTATTTATCTGGTTGGGTAGGGTTGGTACCCAGGGCAAATCACACTCAATTGCCCACTTGCCTGCCTTTCTGTGGGGCTCTCCAGGGCACTCGCCGTATGGGGCCACCTCCTGCTGCTGCCCCCACTCTGCATCCTGTCCTTCCTAATTAAAATAGTTTTGCTGCCATGCTGGGCTCATCCACATTTCAGCTTGGTCTGCCACTTTCCCCTGGGAAAAGCTGCTGTTTCCTGCAGAATTGGAACAAATGCCAGTCAGGTTTTCTGTGGATTGATTTTTTCTTCTAATACAGCAATAAACAGCAGGTTTTTCCAGGGAAAGTGGTGGGCAAACAAAAAGCCTTTTGTACTTTGGGATAGAAAACATGTAACAAGTAGATGTACTCTGAGGAAGCCAGTTCCTTCCTAGGAATGCTGCATTCTGGGTGAGTGTCTATACTGTTTATGCTTTGCTGCAGCAGCTAGAAAATCTTTTCAAGAATAAAACCAAACTTTTTACTTTTTTAAAACAAAAATGTCTAGCCCCCATGGTAAAGTGGCAGCAGCACAGCCACCTTGCCCAGAATGCAGGAAGAACTCTGAGGAAGAACAGGCTGCGTTAGCAGCAGCAAAAAAAAATTAAATCTAGGGCGAGAGGAGTAGGAGCAGCAGTCCCCCACCTTGGCAGCTCTGCATAAAGCTCCCCCCCCCCAAAAAAAGCATGGGACTTGGGACATTTCTCCTGATTTGCCACAGTGTGGGAACAGCATTGGTGGCACTCATTTACAGAGTTGGATGACATCTCTGGCTCAGCTATGGAGGAGGGAAGATGGCGACGGAGACAGCTGCCTAATCAGACTCCTCCGCTTTTAGTTAAGTTTTTAAGTAGTTTTTAAGTAGTTTTTACGTAGTTTTTAGCCACCTCTTGGTTTTAAACTCAGCTTTAACGTTTTATTAGCTGTTTTATTACCTCCTCGCTTCACTTCGCTTTTAGTTTATTGTTTTATTGTTTTACTCCCCAATTTGTCGAGGGAGCAGCAACCCCTCACTGATTTATTGACATTTGGCTGTGGGAGGTTGCCTACTGCAACAAGACAATCAGGGAAACAGAGTGGAGGCCGCCGAGAGAAGCGGGCAGGAGTCTCTTCCAGTCCTATGTGGATATTCTGCAACCCACCCATTGAATTCCCCCACCGGCCAGATGAGTCAGCGCTTCGCAGATAAGGAATAACAAACGACGCCATCAATCTTGACCGCCGGAGCAGGAAGACTAGAAGGCAAGCGTTGGTTAAAATTACTCCTGGGCACTGGATCACCTCTGCGGTAGCTGTAGCCTGGAGACAGGGCCTGAGCGGAGTTTTAATACTCGGGGAAGGGAAAGAGCCAAGCCGAAGTTTTGGAGCCAGGTCAGGGGAGGACCAGAGGAGATCATAGGCCTGGGCGGGCAGTTGAACCCGACGGGCTTGAGGACCCAGCCTCCCTCTTGAGACGTCTTCTCCAGCTGCACTTCGTCATCCTAACAGCGAGAGTGGAAAGCTGTGAGGCTGTGAGGCTTCGGGTTGCTGGAATTACACTCTGAGAGGTGAAGAAGTCTTTTTGGCAGAGAGGGGTGAAGAGAGAGGAGACGGAAGTTTAAACTAAACAAAACAAAGCCTGGAAATTCACAAAGCACTCTTCAACGAACTGCGGAGAAATCCCTGTAGTTAAATACTCAGCTGTACAGCTAAATCATTGACTGTGGTAGGAAGTCCCCTTCTTCTCTTCTGTATTACTCACATTATTTAGCTCATATCTACTGTGGCTATGGGCAAGAGGAAACGCCTCAGAGAAGCAGAGGAATTACTGCTTCTCCCTAGCCCCAAGCTACAAGCTAAAGGAAGAAGAGATCAGCCAAATTTTCAAGCAGCAGTTACCACATACAATAGATTTCTTCCACTAAGTGACTTGGATGTAGCTAATAACATTCCCAAGTCCCAAAATACCACCTTACACAATTGTAACTTAACGAGCACTCCCAACAAGGGTGGGCCCGATGTGGATGGGGAAAAGATCCAGGATAAGGAGAACCAGCTGGGAAATGAGTCCTCCCATTTACAACTAGTCATTAGGACACTGGACTGCATATTTAAAAAGATAGACTTTCTGACGTGCTCAATTTCCAAGCTAACGGAAAAAGTGATGGATATGGACGCCAAAATTGCCCTCAAAAATAACTACCAGAGGGGACCTCCAGTGATAGCCCCATCAAACTCTGGGGCAAAGGGGATGAGAAAATACAAACTAAACGACCTCATGTGTAAGCAAAATCTAACATTGCAACCTAAGAAGGTGTGCCTAACGATAAGGTCTGAGATTTGGGACTGGTCAAGCTTGGAAGGAGCTAAAATTGCCCTAAGTAAAATCTTGAGAACAAGCATAGTTCATATTGATCTTCATGCCTTACTCCCGCTAACTCAATCAAATGGCCCTTACAAAGTTATTTTAGCCTTCCGTTCGCTGAGACTACCCTTATTAATAATAAGACAAAAATGGAAATTCATAAAAACAAAAATCATACCCACAAGGGTTTTTGCGGACAGCATAGTAAAACCACTACTTGTGGAAAAAGAGAGAGAGACATTAGATCCAGGAACAAGCTCTACAAAATCGCCAGACAAAGAGATGTTGCTTTCCCCACAGAGAACGGAGGAGATTGCCTGCAGTCCACATCCAGGAACGAACTTGGGTGATTCCAGAATATCTAATGATGAAAGCGCCCTTATGAATTCATTTGACGAACTACAGTCACAAGAAAAAGAAAAAATAATAAATAAATTAGATAAACTAAGAGAGAAGATGTCTCAGGCCAAAAGCAAAATAGGAAACAAAGAAATTCAAACCAACAGTGCCATTGGAGGCTCAGTGGACCTTCTCAAATTTAGCCCACAGCCCCAAAATAGGCCCATAAAATCCAAGGCAACGATACAGACAATCGTCTCGCCACCCCTATTAGTCAATCTGGAACCAGCTCTTCCGGCACCAGCCGGAATGGTCACACCTACTAAAGAACAGCAAAATGTAAACAAAATTTCGACACACTCCTCAATGCCTGACCTGGAGTCATCATTATCGGGCGGAGAATCTCTAGTTGACGATTTAGAAGCTCAAACCGCTATCGATATGGACTGGACAGAAGACCCCTTGGGCCATATAAATAAGATGACATACCCACGGAAGGGAAATCTAAGAATAGTTAAAACTTGTACCGACTTAATCTCTGCTCCCCTAGGTGATAAGCTCTCTGATAAAACAAGGGATTTCAGAGAGGAGACTAGACCAAATCAGGACACTACCCCTATAGGACCGGCTGAGCAGAGCATAATTACAAATAGCTCAAGAGGTACATCTGCGCCAAAAGGAGAGAAGTCATCTACTATTAGTCAAAGGAAAATTACTGACTTCTTTAAATCTGTCAACCCACCAAGGCCAGCGTTCTCCCCTTCTCTATTGTGACTACCCAAACCTCAGTCAAATCCTCCCCCGTTCTCCCTTTTAAGCTGGAATATAGCAGGTTGGAAGGGGAAAAAATCTGACCCGGACTTTGTAAAACTAATAAACTCACACCAAGTAATTCTCTTGCAGGAAACATGGGAAGAGGGGAGAGTAGATATTAATGGTTTTGATGTTACATCATTACCGGCATGCCCGTCTACTAAAGGAGGCCGGCCCAGAGGAGGATTAGTTATAGCAATTTCCTTGAAAATACAGGCAAAACTCACGCTTGTAAATGCTTCCACCTTTGCAATTACAGCCCTGATTACGGGGGAAAACTTTGAACTTGTTATAACAAATGTTTATCTTCCTCCTGGAGGCAATATTGCAGACTTATACAATAAATGGGGAACCTTGGAGGAACATCTCACTTTTTGCCACTCCAAATACCCCAATATACCCAATGTTATAGCAGGGGACTTCAACGCTCGCATTGCAACAAACTGGGAGTCTTTAATCAAAGCCAAATGGTGGATAACCCCAGAATTCATTAATGACCTCTCCCTCCATAATCAAAGACTTTCCAAAGACAAAAGGGTAAATGAAGCGGGAACCCTTCTTTACCAATTGGTACTACGTCTAAACTTAGTGATTCTAAACGGGAACTGCCTGCCTGACGTACCGGGCGAGTTTACACACATAAGCTCCTCTGCAAACAGTGTCCTGGATTATATATTAGTATCTCATGACATATTCCCCAGAGTTTCCCATTTCAAAGTTGAAAATATTCATCTGAGCGACCACCTACCGTTGGTCGCCACAATGACTATAGACTGGACCCCAGATGGAAACAGACACCCAACACATCTGATTATGAACTCAGTATTGCAAATCAAAAGTGTAAAGTGGTCCGAATTACAGGCCCAAAAATACTCAGCATATTTCCAACAAGGACTAAAACAAGCATATTCAGGCTTAACCGAGGATTATTATGATTATGACCAAACTTTAAGACTATTCTCGAATCTGTCGGAAGATCTAACGTCTTTTTTCTCTGTCCCGACGCATAAAATAAATCGAACACAAAGGAAGATAGGTGCATTGTGGTTCAATAGTGCTTGTAAACAGGCTAGACAACTTCTCGGTAACATCTACAAAGAGTATAAAGCCTCCGGGGCAACGGTCTTGCCAAAAGAATATTTCCAAGCAAAATCGGCCTACAAGCAAATTCAAAAGGGAGCCAGACAGGAATGGCAAGTGAATCAATGGCGAGCAATCATAGAAGCCTCATCATCACGGAACTCCAGACAATTTTGGCTCCTGGTAAATAAAAGAACTAAAAGATACCCTTTGACTATTATTCCTGCCCCGGTTTGGGAATCTTACTTAAAAAATTACTTTGCCACAACTGACTGTATTGCTAACACAAGAGATGAATTTCAACATCAGCTTCCCCTCTGGCCCCCCACCGATCCAGAAGACATCCATGACCTGATCGTTAAACTCAAAACAGGGAAAGCGCCTGGGCCAGACCTGATCCCGGCAGAAGCAATAAAATACCACGCGGACTGGTGGGCCAAAGTTCTGGCGACCATCTTCGATGCCGTTAACAACTCTGGAATGATCCCGGAAGTATGGAAGGACGCTGTTATCGTTCCAATCCACAAAAAGGGCTCACCAGATGACCCGGGGAATTACAGAAACATCAGTCTGCTCTCAATAGTGGGGAAACTGTATGCCCGCTTCCTGTTGATCAGACTTAACCAATGGGCCGAAGAGAAAAAATTAATTGGGCCCGAACAAGCTGGATTCCGCCCAAAACAGTCAACAATTAATCACATTCTAACTTTACAGCATCTTGCCTGGAAATACTCCACCCCAAAGGATGGCCAACTCTGTGTAGCATTCATTGACCTAAAGGCAGCATTCGATAGTATCCCCAGGAGCATCCTCTGGGAAAAACTCATCCGCTGGGGCATTGACAGAAGGCTTCTCTGGCTAATAATCAAACTCCATGAGAACTCAGCGGCCAGAGTGAGATTCACCCCGGAGGGTGATCTCACGAATTCAATTCCCATTAACAGAGGTGTCCGACAGGGTTGTATATTGGCTCCACTCCTGTTCAATTTGTTCATAAGTGACATGAGGACTCCCCTAATAGAGGCCCAAGAAAGGATTCATGCACCCCGCCTAGCACTCTATCGCTGCCCCTTGTTACTATATGCGGATGACGCAGTCATTCTTTCTTTTTCTAGAGTAGGTCTCAGGAGGGCCCTAAAAATTTTTGGATCATACTGTAGCGCAAACTCCCTTACAATTAATTATGGAAAATCTAAGATCCTGATTTTCTCAAAGAGCCGGAAACTCCATAATTGGAGAATTGATGGGAGAGTCATCGAACAAGTCTATAGATTCCAATATTTGGGAGTTTGGTTACAACATAACCTCAGATGGAAGGCCCATGTAGCCTATGTTACAAATAGAGCCAAAGCTATCTCCTTGGCGATCTTGCGATTCTTCTTCACCGATGGGGCCCTTCATATCCCATCGGCGCTGAAAGTCTTCAAGGCCAAGGTGATCCCGACAATAGCTTATGCCATCTCAATCTGGGGGACCCTTGCCAACCTATCTCACCTGGAGGTCATTCAAAATCAGTTCTTAAGAGGGATATTGAAACTACCCAACTGTGTAAGTAATACAGCGTTACGCATGGAACTTAATATTGTATCCCTGGAAAATGCTCTGTGGAAGCACATACTCTGTCACTGGTTATCTCTATGGCACAATCTCCCAAACTTGTACTTGATACAATGTATGTGGAGAGATGATTTCCAGAGCCCATGGGTAAAAAATTTACAGCTGAAAATTACGGCAATGGGAATTTCCCCATCCAAATTATTAGAGCAGGACATAGTCCCAGCTAAAAGAACAGTAACCTGTAAGCTAGAGGAGATGGACTTGCAGCAGAAAATGATCTTGGGCAATGGTACCTGCTCACCTCTAAATCTTGGTTTATTACCCCTCTTAAGGCTCCCAAACTATTTGAATTCCTTAACTTCCTCAGCTCATAGATATGCCTTTGTAAAGGCAAGATTCAACACCTTCCCATCGAACGTGCTGAGAAATAGATTCTCCAATGGACAGATATCGCTCTTATGTGATTGTAACAGTGGGGCACCGGAATCGCTGCATCACATAATTTTTGACTGTGCTTTTCACCTACCGGCCAGGAGCAAGTTTCTTGCTCAATATCTTAAGGGAATTGCCGATGACACAATTGAAGCCAAACTGAGATATCTACTAATTGATGATGACCCCCTAAAATCACTCATGGTTGCCAGATTCCTGATCAGCGTCCTATCCCTAAAGAAGAGAAACGGTCTCCTGTGTGATTCGGACAACCCCTTTAAACCATGACCTATGTTTTAGGTGATATCACCATTGTTTTAAATCATGATCTATGTTTTGGGCGATATCACCATTGATACCCCTGATTAATTTATGAGTAGAGGGTGATGTATAGGTTACAAATTTATTGCAATGTATGGTGGTGGTTCCTGTTTTGTATGATGGTGGTTTTTGTTTTTGTTTTGCTTTGGTTACTGTTTGTCTTTTGTAAGCTTTGGCGATTTTAAATTTGGAGTTTTAAGTATAATATGTTGGTATGGGAAACTGTCGTGTAATGGGCCAATGGCCGTAATAAAGATCAATCCAATCCAATCTGGCTCAGCTATCCTTTATGTTCTTAGCTAAGATCAGGCACAGATTCTCTTCCATTGTAGGTGATCTCCAATGCATTATTTCCTTGTGTTATGATTTCCGCATTAATTTCAATGGATTTATTCTGAGTAAATATGTTTACTCTGAGTAATATTCTGAGTAAAATATGTTTATTAGCCACTTTTTCTCCAAGGAGCTCATGGTTCGCCCCCTCCTTATTTAATCCCCACAAAATCCCTGGTCCGGCACTTTAGTCACTACACCACATTGGTTATTGACTTGGTGCAGAGAACCTTGGTGTCTACAGTCAGCAGCAATGTCCCACCTTTTGCTAAAGTTCCCAGCTCAGAGGATAGGCATATACATCTTCCTTGTATGTGTCTGAGGACGCGGGGGAAAGAACAGGGTTGGTGACAACCATAAATAAGGATTGGCTCCTAAACCTAGACAAGATCTCCAGGCACCTATGGAAAAAGATGGGTATCTAACAGAGTTTGAAGTCACATAGGTCTATCCTACAGCTGACCTAGATAAAGGCTATCTGTTTACCATGCTTTGAAGCCCTTCTTTCCTTGCACGACCCTCTTTGCACAGTCAATGTCATCTGTAATGTTGTCATCCTGGAGAGCTGAAGGAAAGATGAGAGTCGGGGGAGGGGGAAGAGTCGGAGAATGAGCTGAAAAGTAATTATCATTAAATACATGGTGTGAGTTAACTAATGAGAGAAGGACCCTCATGTTTAGGTTGCAGCAAGCAGAAGGGACTATCGTAGAAAAGTTGTGATAGACTGTTGAATAACAATTGGTCAGAAAGTTGATCTAACGCCCAAATAGCAGGGTATAAATGATAAAATTATTATTTAAAAAATATTATTCTAAGTGTTTTCAGTGGGGAGATGAGCTTTCCTTCTCCCAATTTATGTCATCCTGAGTTCAAAGTGCGCATTTGATCAAGGGGAGCCAATGTGGTGCCCTCCAAATGTTTTGAGCCATAAATCACTCCCATCACCCCTGATCTTTGGCTATATTGAGGAGTTGAGAGGAGTACGAAGATAGTACTTTTTGTCTGACTACTTTATGCTGATTGGGGAACAAAAGTTCAGCCCGTGTGAATCTTGATATCCCCTGCTCCAGTCTTTACCAACCCATTGTCCTCAAGATGTTTTGGAAGACATCTCCCATCTAGCCAGGCTTATAGAGCTGTCATCCAAAACTTCCGGAGGACTACAGGTTCGCAAAAGCTGTCCCACTTTATCCTTATTACACACTGATTACTTACAGGGCTAGGAAGCCAAGAACTTAATCAATATTTTCAGAGGCATGGACATTGTATGTGAGCTGCTATGCATGTGCAAGGTTGGCGGGGTGCTCCAGGATTTCCTGCACCATTGCAAAGGATCTCTGGAGCTCTTCTTCCTTGGCATTGGGCCCATCAACAAGTGAGAGTCAATATGGGAACTTCACTAGTGGGCCCCTTGACAAGTCTGGGGCAGCTCTGCTCCCTCACCAATCTCCAGCACTGGCTATATTTCCATCCAGAAGCCACAAGCCCACAAAAGTGGATTGAGGTTGTAAGGATATAACTTCTTACCACCACAACTCAAGTTACAATGGTTACGTGTGTCCAGGGTCTTGGCATCTCTGCACCACCACCTTCCACTGAGTAAGAAGATCCCATAATTGCTGGCCGTTGGCCCCACGTTAAGGGCTGATGTGTTGAAGCCACTTGTGTGAGACACCAAACAAATCCCTAGAGGCAGGAGCAAACAGATTAAAGTTCACCTGAGGCAGGTAAAACATCTCAACTTTGGAATCCTCATTGTACAGAACTGGAGCGGGTCCCAGACGTAGCATTTAAGATAGGCTCTTACAGATTGATGAGTTATTTAAAAGGCTGCTGTTTTGAAAATCAATTGACAAATATTACAAATGTATAGGGTTAAGGAAGGCTAATGGAGGGGATGAGGGGATTAGGCAGCTGCCCCTGGATAATAATTTTGGGTAGCCTAAAGGGAAGTAAACACTGTATAGAAATAGATGGAATTCTTACTCATGATATGAAACTGGCATATAGTTCTTGAGTTGGGTGACAAGAGTTCAAATCATCACTCATCCACAATCAGCCACAGTCTCTCAGCTTAACCTACCTCACAGGGTGGTTGTGAGGATATCATGGAGAGGGGAGAACCATGTCAAATGTAGTTAAAAGAAAGTGACACAAAGAAAGTGGATAGAGAAAGGTCCTGTCTCCCCCAACACTAGAAGTCGTGGTCATCCAGTGAAGCTGAATGTTTCAGATTCAGGACAGATTTTTTTTAAAAAAGTACTTCACACAGCACATAGCTATAATTTTGAACTCGCTCCCCCAGGAAGCATGATGGCCACCAGCTGACATGGCTTTAAAAGAGGAATAGACGAATGTGTGAAGGCAGAAAGAGATCCCAAGGGTGGCTAGGCCTTGTGGCTTCACGTCACAGTCCTAGGCAGCGATTCTTCTGAATGCTGGAAACCGCAGGAGGGGAGAGTGTTGTTCTTGTGCTTGACTCCTGCTTTCAGGTTTCCCACAGGCATCAGGTTGGCCACTGTGAGAAGAGGATGCTGACTGGATGGTCCAGCCAGGCAATATTGGACTGCAGGGGCTACTGATCAGGGACAGGTGAATCTACTGATTTTTCATTTTTTCCAATCTACAGTTCAGTTTACCACATTTCTACGTCTTCATTCATTTAAATAAACCCTGAAGAATCACCAGCATTTTAGAGCACATTTCTCCTAATAAGCACATTTTATAAGCAACCTTGGCTAATTTATTTTCATGTATATACACATTTTTAGGCTCACTTTCCCCAACATAAACTATTTTGTACTCATTTGTCAGTTGTAGAACTGCAATGCAAAATTTGGAGAAGTGCGAATTTCTCAGGCTGGCTGCTATTTGGTTCACATGTTTGGGGAAAGTGCAAGTGAAGTATGAGTTCTCATTATAATTTCTGCCCCACAAATCTACATTCCTGCGTGCACCCATGTACACACAGAACAATACAAGGGACACTCACACTCTTCTATTCTGGTGCCCGCAAAGCCTTCCATGCCCTCGTCCCTCAGGATGGCTGCCAGTTTGCATCTCTCCATGATGATGGCATCATTCTTGGCCGCTATGATACCAAGGAAGAGAAGAGCCAAGCTGGGTGTCACCATCTTGACAGTGGCAGCTATGCAAGTACAACACAGTCCTTTATACCCTGCAAGGCAGAGGAGGAGCTGCCCAATAGACTCTTGATGGAATAGGCTAAATGCTAGTGTCACCTCAACCCCTGGAAATGGCAAGTTCCAATCACTGAGTCCTAGAACACACATCCACTCTGTCAAAACTCACACAGTCCAATGCATCAGTGCTTCTCTGCTAAACAACCCCAAGTGATTGTCATGTAAGGCAATCCCAACACTGGCCAACCCATTGAGCATTAGTCCTACTGGACCTTGTACCTTGTAGCAAGTGTTAATTGTCATGTCACTCACACTGCTGCTGGGGCTTGAAAACCCAACACTTGCCAAACATCTCTGCCTTGTGCAACTGTTAAAGAGATAAAAGGCCTAAAGCAGAATAAGCTGCTAAAGTCTATATTAGGACAGCAAACTAAAATGCATGGCCAAGTATGAATCCCCCCAAGTTTCTTGCATAGCTTCAGCATCTGTTTATGACACAGGTCCTAGCCTCTTTAACAGGTATGCTGTATGTTGGCAGGTGGAGCTTGTCCTGCAAGAAAAGGCAAGGTTGCAGAGACCCTCCCTTCTGTGCAAAGATAAAGGGCACCATATGCCCTGACTGTTCTGCACAGAATAATCTCGCTCCCAAGAGTGTGCCAGCATATAGGGTGGGGATCTCCACTCAAGCCATGTCCTAATTGGCTGGAGCTGCTGCTCAAGTTCCTTTGAGGTGCCATTACCCCGGGGTTGATTTGATCCCACAAGCTACATTGACTACAGACTGATGCATGTTACAATAAAACAGCATAGACAATATAATATTGCCAAACCAAAATGACATTAAACTCAAACAGAAAAACATCAAAATACAGCAAATTGACAAAAAACCATCACATCAGTGAGGGCAGGGCACTCAACTCCCATCTCCAGTTAGCCAAAAGCTTTGGTCAAGGCATATGTTTTTAGCCATCAAAGTCAGCAGCATCTGGATCTGCATTGGGAGGTCCATGAGGAGAGCAATTCATACGTAGCATCCCAAAATCCAGAAGGCTTTCTTATGAGTTGATGCATAGTGAGGGATGAGAGAAAAAACCAATTCCATTCACATTTAAAGGTGAACCTACCAAAGTTTTACTTTCTAAAACAATACACACACTGAAACACAGCCACCCTTCAAAATTTACACTAGAGTAAAGTGTTTACAAAATGCATATATTCATGCACATAATATATAAAATACATTATATTGGGGATATTGCTTTACAAAAATGTGTACATTAGGCAAAATTGCATACAAGTATATATTAAGAGAACTTTGCATTAAAATGCTGAGGTATTTCCACATGGACTTTAACAAACAAACAAACAAACAAACAAACAAACCTATACAGAAACATGGAGAACTGAACTTCAGATTGGGGGGGGGGGGACAGAAATAGGGAGAAAGCAAAACTGACAGATTCATCCATACCTATGTGTAACACACTTGCCATTTTTATTTTGCTCAGTAAAGATATGTATTTCCTTGGAGGGAGTCAAAGCAGTTGAGAGAGCTGATTTTCAGTGGAGGAAAAGGGTAAGAAACCACACTTCCCCTTGTCCTGGGTTTCCAGCTCAGGTTTCATTCCCAGCTGCTGAAGAAATGAAATCAAAGGAAAACCTCCTCAAAGATCACTGTGTTACATAGAATGAGGATTTCTGTCCATATTGACACATCCTGGCTGGCCCTGCGATTAAACAGAGTGAGGCAGTTGGCTCAGGGAGATGATCTGGAGTGTCATGCAACAGCAGCAAATGGTGGCACTTTATAAACTGGGGTGGTGGTTGTTGTTGTTTAGTTGTAGGGGAGATGAATTTGAAATTTTCAGTCTTGGGTGCATGTACTTTGCCTGAGAAAGTGCAATGTCTTATGCCAGCCTCTTTCACGGGTACAAAGTGCAGCAGTTTTCCCCCTGACAGATTGTGATGTAATGTGTACAACTTCTTACCTCTCTTGTACAATACTTGTTTTTGGTAAAATACTAAACCCAGGAGCCATCAGGGTTTTGTCGCAGGTGTAACAATCCTCATCTTTTAACTACAGTTAATAGATGGAGAGTGGGCAATGGGAGGATCAGAGGACAAAGCTTCTAGAGAGGCTTGAGCCTGAGGATGGGGAACCTGCAAACCATGGAGACCTTTAAGGCAGGGATGGGAAACCTGTGGACCTCTGGATATTGGCGGACTGCAACCTGAATGCAGAATCACTGGGGCTGATGGGAGTCAGAGTCCAACCACATCTGGAGGGCACTACAGGTTCCTCATCCCTGCTTTGTCTGCTGAATTTCTCTTTGAGACATTAACTATGGATTGATAATTCCCCGATGGAAAGAAATTCTCTTGAGAGGGAAGAAGGGAGAGAGCTTAAGGGCAGAATGGTTCTACAGAAAGGAGAAGCGGTGGGGAGAGAAGGCCTGGCATGTAGTGCTTGTATGTCTGAACCGAGGGACCCTAAGCCTTGGGGATAGCAGCTTTGGGCACTCTTGGGTTAAGAGGAAGAATCCCGGAACAAGGATTGTTCAACCAAGGTTTTGTTGTTGCCTCATGGAGGCAGCCAACTCTGCTGGGGAGAGAACCAGCCCAATGGGCACAAACAATGGCTCTGATGACCCAAGACTCTGGGATAGTTCTGCATGTCTTCAAATGACAACAAACAGGGCAGGGCTAGGCAAGCACCGAGGTAGGTGCTGTATGCAGTTGCAGCCATGCATCTTTCTTTTCTCTTCCTCTCCTAGATGGAATCCACTAAACTAAACTCCCTAGCTTTATGGGACACCCGATGATGTGCCATGTTAGCCTTGCCAACTGCAGAGAATTCCAGAATATGTTCTGCTCCCTCTTTCTCCCCTTGTTCTCCGCCTTTCTTTAGCCTCTGCCACTCATTGTTTCGGCAAAGCCCTCCTTTTTCTCTCATTGCCTAGTTATAATCGCTTCCACCAGCTGCTCTGGCTTCTGGCCAGCATCCTTCATTGCTTAATGCTCTACCTCCAGTCTAGACCCTTCTCTTCCTCACCATATTATTGGTTCTTTCTTTTGCCTTGTCCTTGGACTCATACTTTGCTGAGGTTCCTTTAGGTCAACCCTTCAACTAAGGAAGGCAACAAATGAAACTTTGTGATGCCAGTGATCGACTGTCCCTCCCTTCATATCCTTCCAGTGTTTGGCTACTGTGAGTGGAGCTGACACATCCAAGGGTGTCTGTTCCAGACCCCACTTTGCAGGTCCCCCCCCCCCGTAAATAAATGTAACAAAACTAACTGTGTGGATGCTTAAAAGCTTTGGTGACACAAATACGTATTTCCATGTTTTTCTTGATAACTGCAATCATTTGTGCATACCACACAATGTTTGTTATGTCATGTTCTTTTTCCAGCTCAGTTTTCACTGTCTGGGATAAGAGATTTTTGTGGGGTGTTTATATGCTATATGGTTCGGAATCAGACTCTAAAATAGTGTACACAAGATCACCTCCAGGTCAAATAATTCTGGATCCACACATCCTTCCACAGTGGGGACATAGTTTTCTGGACGGGAGTTGATCATGGTGAGAGTTTGCCAAACGTACCTTTCTCTTAGAACATTTCTCCCTTTCGTCCTGAGTTCCAGTGTCTTCAAAGCCCATAACACCTTTGGTAAAGGCTGCTCTCCAGCTAAATCACTCGCAGACCAGTGTTTCCCAGTTGTTGGTGTTTATGCTGCATTTTTTAAGATTTGCCTTGAGAGGGTCTTTAAACCTCTTTTTTTGACCACCAGCATTACGCTTTCCATTTTAAAATTCGGAATAGAGTAGTTCTTTTGGAAGATGATAATCAGGCATCCGCAAAACATGACCAGTCCAACCAAGTTGATGTTGAAGAATCATTGCTTCAACACTGGTGATCTTTGTTTCTTCCAGTACACTGGCATTGGTTCGCCTGTCTTCTCAAGTGATGTGTAAAATTTTTCAGAGACACCGTTGATGGAATCTTTCGAGGAGTTGGAGATGGCGTTTATAAGTGGTCCATGTTTCACAAGCATATAGTAAGGTTGGTAGTACAATAGCTTTGTAAACAAGCATTTGGTCAAACTCATGCTGGTATCTTCGAGAACACTATCCAACCATCTCGTCCTCTGTCGTCCCCATCTCCTTGTGCCCTCCTTCTTTCCCAACATCGGGGTCTTCTCCAGGGAGTCTTCTCTTCTCATGAGGTGGCCAAAGTCTTGGAGCCTCAGCTTCATGATCTGTCCTTCCAGTGAGCACTCAGGGCTGATTTCCTTAAGAATGGATCGGTTTGATCTTCTTGGCTGCAATCTACTACCCAGCATAAAAAACTGGCAGTGATCTACCCATTGCCATTGGAGGGACAAGCGTGCGGGGTGTGTGAAGGGGGAGTTCAAGTGGGGGGGGGGAGGAAAGGAAGGCAAAAGTTCTCTCTCTGAGGAGCCAGTCGGCTTCTCTCCCCGCCCCCCAGGCCAGCCTTTCTGGATCTCTTCCCCACGAACATCCAGCGCCCCTTCCTCACCTTCTTCAGAGCACAAGCAGCGCCCTCCACTTGAGTGTGTTCTCCTCACTGAAGAACTCTTACTGCAGCGATGAACACCAGCATCCTGCCCACGCCGTCTTGTGCCCTGCGAGGGGATGCCATGGCAGTCACTTCTGGGGGCGAGCTGTTTGCCATTGCTCTGGGGCCCAGGTGTCACCCAGTACTGAAGAAGGGGGTGGTTGCTGCTGTGGCACGGCCTTCCCTCGCTTGGCACCAGCCGCTGCAGAACAGTGCTTCTCCACTTCCAGATGTCCTGCTGCGGCCATCACTGAGCGAGGGAAGGCCGTGCCGCGCAGGCAAAGGATGTTGCTGCTGCTCCCCGCCGCTGGTTCCCTCTGCCGCTGCTGTGGCTGCAGCATCCACGCCCCCCTTCTCTGCTTCCGGGTGTCGCCAGTGGCTGGCACAGCCGGTGCTGAGTAAGGGAAGCTCAGGTCTGGTGGCAAGTGAGCAGGCAACGGAAGTGTGGCACTCAAAACGTAAGTGCACCCTCCGAACAGAGTACCTTTGGATTCCAAAAAAAGTTCGAAAACCGGGACACTCCCTTCTGGGTTTGAAGCATTTGGGTTACAAGTAGTTTGTATACTAAGCTGTTTGAAAACCGAGGTACCACTGTATATCATGTATATCATTTCTACCCCGGTGGGGAGTTTCCCTTTGACAAAATGTAGGATCATGGCAATGAAAATAATGAATAGAGTTGAAGCGATAACACAACCCTGTTTAACTTCTGATCCCGCTGTGAATGGTTCACTTTGAAAGCCATTGCTATCTGCAGTTGTTGCTGTCATATTATCATGAAGGTGCCAAATGATGTTCACAAATTTATCCGGGCAGCCAATTTTCACAAGGACAGTCCATAGGGTATTGCAATTTACAGTGTTGAAGGCTTTAGTCAGGTCAATAAATGCCATATACAGGGGTTGGTTTTGCTCTCTGCATTTTTCTTGAAGCTGTCAAGAGGTGAAAATCTTGTCCACTGTCCCCCTAGAAGGCCAAAAACCATTTTGGGATTCAGGAAGGGTCACCTCGGATATTGTTAAGAGACAGTTTGCAAGAATTTTGCCAGCTGCAGCTAATAAAGAGATGCCTCAATAGTTTCTGCAATCCGCTCTGTCACCTTTTTCATTATCATGATAATTTTGGCATCCCTAAAGTCTGCTGGGATCTCCTCAATCTCCCATATGTTTTCGATGAGCTTGTGAAGTTGTTGTGTAAGTTCAATTCCACCCACTTTGAAGACTTCAACATCAGGTTCACTGGCTTTGTTGTTTTTCATTTGGTTAATAGCTGTACACAACTCTCCAAGATTTGGAGACACTGCAAGCTCATCTCTAATTTGTTTTTGCGGGATTTGTGAGATGATCTCAGCAGCTACTGGGGAGTTGCGCTTAAGGAGATGCTGGTAATGTTTCTTCCAGCCCAATGCAATAGCTTTTTTATCTTTTAGAAGTGTGGTACCATCTGTAGAGCGTAGGGGTCATATGCCATGATTTATTGGCCCATAGATGGTTCTTGTGGCTTTAAAGAAACTCTGTGCATCCTGAGTGCCAGCTAAGTGCTGGTCTCTTGAGCTTTTTTTATCCACCAGGTGTTCTTTTGTTCTCTGGTTCTTCTTTGAACCTCAGCCTTGGTGTTGGCATAGTTTTTTTCTTAGTGGTGCAGTTATTATTTTATTTTAATCTGGGGAAACCTAGCCAGATGGGCGGTGTATAAATAATAATAATAATAATAATAATAATAATAATAATAATAATACTAATAATAATTTTATTATATTTCAATCTTTGTGATATCTGAAAGGCCTTCCTTTTCTTGTCAATGATGCATTCAATCTCACTGTCTTTCTCATAAAACTAGTCCTGGTGTTTCTTGGTTTGGTATCCAAGAGTTTGTTCACAGGCTGTAATAATGGATGTTTTTAGCTTGGTCCAGTGTTCCTTGGAACTTAAGAGTCATTTGGTAGCAGTCCCCGCTTAATAGGATATTGAGTGTTCATTTTGTGCCTTGAAGACTGTGTTGAGGTATAATCTTGATAGCCATCGTGGAGCGTATTAATTGGTGATCTGTCCAGCAGTCATTGTCACTTGTAAGGAGTATATCACAGCTATCTTCTGCTCGGACATAGTCTAAGAGGTGCCATTGGTTTGACCGAGGATGCCTCCATGATGTTTTAAATTTTTTTGTTGAAAGTGTGTGTTGGTAATAACAAAGTTGTGCACTGCACATATAGTAAAAAGTAAGATTCTGTTCTGGTTGCTGTTGCCAGTTCCTTCTTTCCCAATAGTTGCAGGTCACAATCGAAATCTCATTCAACTCTTGCATTAAAATCACCCAGGAGGGTAATTTTATCCTTGGATGGTATCCAACTGAGAGTAAAAAAATTCTTTAATGTCTTCATCGGCATCCAGTGTTGGTGCATAGGTGCTTAGAATAGTAGCCTGTTGGTTTTTTGTATTGCTACAAGGACCTATCAAGATGGTAAGAATTTTATTATAGTCAGCCAAAAATGATTTTATGTGTTCAATGTTCAATGTTAGTAGTACAAGCCACCCAGTGACTGATAATCCCTCCTCATTTGTTTCAGAAAGTTGGAAGTAGGACTCTTTTATGCTTGCTCCTGATGAAATTTGCTTTAACATTAGTTCCTCCACTTGTTTAGCCTGGATTAGTCCTTGAGTTACTTGAGTTACTTGTGCTCAATGCAAGAGATGACTCAGGAGTTGAGCTGGCTGGGCCCAAAACCTCTTTCTGATCATTCTGCTCTTCACCATAGCTGCTGAGAGGCCCTATAAGGTCAATAATAGTACAGTGGTGCCTCGCAAGACGAAATTAATTCGTTTTCTCGTAGAGCGAATTTTTTCGTCTTGCGAAGCACCACGGCGGGGAGGGGTGGGGAGAAGCATGGCAGCTGCCGCAGCCATTCCTTGGACTCACCCACACCTTGTGGACACCGCGCAACTCGGCTGCTGGAGGGTGGTGGGGCTCAGGAGCGCGACTCCGGCTGCAACGCTGGCTGCTGGTGGCAACGGCTCCTGAGGGGAGCGCGCAAGGGCGGTGGGCAGCGGCGCGAGGCAGCTGGAAGGTCGGAAGGTCGGCCGGAAGGTGGGAGGGAGCCGGAGGAGCCGTCAGCAGGAAGGTGGGAGGGAGCCGGAGGAGCGGGGAAGCGAGCATGCGTGCATGCAGTGACCGTCGCCATGACAGGAGAGGCAGGGCTGTTTCGTCTAGCGAAGCAAGCCCTTAGGAAAATCCGTCTTGCAAAGCACCTCAGAAAATGAAAAACCCTTTCGTCTAGCGGGTTTTTCGTCTTCCGAGGCATTCGTCTTGCGGGGTACCACTGTATCTGGCTCCTGCTGTTTCTTAGCCGCCGCCTCATTTTCCTTATTCATGTAAAATTGAGTAATTTTTGTTTGTGCTTTCTTTAGTTTGTGCTCAAATTGCCATTGGGGAGAGACTAGAAATTTTATAACCACTCCAGCATTGTAAGCAGGCAAAGGACAGGAACCTTCATGATGTGGCTCTCTACACAATGAACTTGCTTGGCCTTCCTTCGTTCTGAGAATGGAATAAATCAGGAAATATCAGCTCTTCTGCATACAGACTGTCCAGGCTATTAGAGACTGACGTATTGCTGTTGCATCAAAGAAAGAACCCATTCATTATTTAAGGTCACTTATATTTTACCATGCGCATCTTTTAACTCAGAGCACTCTTACTACAAGGTGATTCTGGGAAGTTCCCTGCTGCAAATGTGTCCTAAGGCCATAGGGCATTGCAGACTTTCCTCCCTGAGGGCTAAGCTATGGGGAGTAATTGTTGGATTACAACTCCCACACTCCGTAACCTTTTACAATGCTTGCAGACGGCAATGGGAGTTGTAGTCTAACAACAGCTAAAGGGCCATAGATTCATCTGCTGCAGTGGAGAGGGAGGCCCACCAGAGGTGAAGGACACCCACCCCCACATACTTCATTGTGGTTGTGGAAACTTCTGTAGGACTTCTTCCTCTGTCATCCATGGGGAAGAGGTGTGTTGGGAGATGTTCCCCGCAACATGCCCGAAACATACAAAATACATCAGTCCTAGAGCACTTTGCTGGGTGGGATGAAAAGCATGTTTAGAGTGCGATGAGAGAGGCTTTGTACCTGTAGGATCCAAGGGTGGGAATATATGTAAGCCTGAAACTTGGCATACCCAAGTCCTGCCCTGGCTGATGCAGGCCTGTTTATGCCACCAATTCCTCTTTCTGCCCACCATAGGCTTGTTCTACCAACATTTAACATGCATTATTTTTGAAATGTAAATAGCAGCAGCTGAACCTGATTTCACCTAGAAAGTGTAATTTGACAAAGCTTTACCTATTCTGGAGGAGCATATTTCATCTACTTCTGTCAAAAGGGAAAAGTTGTTATAGACATTTTTAAATTTCCAAATAATGGAGGTGGGGAAATGAAGTGAACCTGAAAACTGTAAAGGCCACCCTAGCAGGAAAACCACTTTAGCTATCATTCTGATATTTGGAAGGATACATGGCCTCAGAAAGGGTGAGCCCTTACCCTCAGATTCAATTCTGCCACAAAACAAAAAGTTATAGAGGTTCCCTTAAGGAAAAAAATACAATAAACTTTAAGGGTGTCCTGTGCAGAAGTCTCTGAATCTATTAGCTTGTAATTTGCAATGGAGGCTTATTCTGCCTGCAAATTTCATCCACTGCTATCAAAGGGGGGAAGTTATAGTTACGTTAAAATGTCACAGTAGTGAATGGAGTGAACCAGGCAGTGTACAAGTGTCTTGGATGGAGGTGGGCTGCTTTCTAAAGGGCTGATTCAGGGTCTGAACTGAATCTTGTGATTGGTTCACACAGCTCACATTGAATCATTGCATTATTGCTGATGGTTTCAAAGTGTCCCTATAAGTCACATATAATTCTTCACAATTAATCACTCTTCGTTATGAGGACTTCTCAGAGTTTGTTTTGTGACTTTATGGGAAAATGAACTACTGGCATGATTTTAATGATAGCATTGTAAATTTAACAGTTGCTCCTTTGCAATTCTTCAGTGCTATTTCTATATTTCAACCATTCCTTTTGTTTCACTGTAAGATTCAGACCTCTCGCATTGCATGGTCTTAATTTTGCTGAACAAAATGTGCTTGTAGATTCATAGCCAATCATAATATATGGTCTCTCCCCCCCCCCCCCCCCGTCTAGTATCCTCTTCATCAGGATTCCTTAGCTATTTTCCTGACCTTTTGGATAATCCCCTTATGTTTGTTTGGGATTTGTTTCAGATCTTTACTTAGGAGATATCCTCACAACTTGTTGGAGCTTGCTTTGGTGGTTGTGGTTGAGGAATGGTATTTGACCAGGGCATTTTACCTACACGGGTGTCCAGTGCTTAGTTGCATTGAGGCATGGTTGCTGCTTTGCTTGGGCAAGTTCGAAAGCATGTCAAAGTGCAAGTAGATAAATAGGCACCGCTCCAGTGGGAAGGTAAACGGCGTTTCCGTGCCAGAAGCGGCTTAGTCATGCTGACCCGGAAGCTGTACACCAGCTCCCTCAGCTAATAAAGCGAGCTGAGCACCGCAACCCCAGAGTCGGGGTCCCTTTGCCTTTATGCTGTTCTCTTAGGTCTAGTTTATTATTGTTTGCCTTCACCCTCAAAGGTACACTCCTCCATTGTTTCTTGAGACAGATGAATGCCAACTCAACTCTACTATGGGACCCAAGAAAGGACAGGGAAGGTCTAACACCATCCAACCTCCGGCAAAGCATCCTCCCCACCTTCTTCCTTGGGACATGAGGGCTCTGTCTCATTTGAAGGTTGATTTTACTTTGATAGGGTCTTGGCCATGGGATGTTGGCCATGCAATTTAAGTCGACCCAGAATTTGGCTGGATCAGGTTGGTGCAATCCTGGATCAGCCCAGGTTGGATCAGGACTACCCAGAAGGGGCATTGTTCTGGCAGAAAGGGCATGGGGATGCATAGGCAACCTGTGTGTATCTCTTTCTCTCCTCCTCCTGCCCATTAGGGTATAAAAGCCTGATTACATGGCATCATCTCCTTTAGGAATGGCTGAGAATACTGATGAATTTGGAAACAGTACCCAAAATTACGTCAGCTTATGTGTTCTTTCTCAACCTGGAACAGGAATTTGGTAGGTGAATATGATAGATGTTCACTGTATTTTTATGATACAGTGCCCCCCACATGTTCCTGATGTTTCCTTCCATTGAAATGAAAGTTGTAGCATGATGTAATGGTTATTTAATGACATAATGTTTGGAATTAGTGGGCAGCGAGACAAACAATGTTCTTTGCAGAAGGCAAACTGCAGCAGACTAGAAACAGCACTATCCATGATGAATATGGGATGGACAAGAAAATGATGGCTTCTTACATCCCCAACTCCTGCCTACTGTATTCCAATATGGCAATTAAATATATATATATTAGATATTTTATAATTATAAAAAGAAAAACAATAAATGAATTCAACAAACAATACATCAACAATAAAAAAGAGAAAAAACTACAACAATACAACATAAAAAAACCCAAAAACACACATCCAAATTTTGTATCTAAATCTTTCATTAGCTTATTTCCTCGACTTCCTCACACCTCCCTTTTTTGTATTCTAGTTCAAATTATCTGGTTCAACAAATCCTTTCCCTCCTCTTCAATTTTTATTCTATAATTTATCCTGACACAATTTAACTTTAAATTTCCCACTTTAACACATTAACACTTAATATTCATATAATTCTTAATAACCCTTCTGCTAAAACCATATAGCTTCATTCCAATATACTTCTAACATTCATTAATTTTGCAATATTTCTGTAAATATACTTTAAATTTTTTCCAATCTTCTTCCATCGACTCTTCTCCCTGGTCTCGGATTCTGCCAGTCATTTCCACCATTTCCATGTAGTCCATCAGTTTCATCTGCCATTCTTCCTGGGTGGGTAGTTCTTGTGTCTTCCAGTACTTTGCGATGAGTATTCTTGCTGCTGTTGTAGCATACATAAAAAAGGTTCTATCTTTTTTTAACACCAATTGGCCAACCATGCCCAGGAGAAAGGCCTCTGGTTTCTTCAGAAAGGTATATTTAAATACCTTTTTCATTTCATTATATATCATTTCCCAGAAGGTCTTAATCCTTGGGCACGTCCACCAAAGATGAAAGAAAGTACCTTTCACTTCTTTACATTTCCAGCATTTATTATCGGGCAGATGGTAAATTTTAGCAAGCTTGACTGGTGTTATGTACCACCTATAAATCATTTTCATTAAATTCTCCTTTAAGGCATTACATGCCGTAAATTTCATACCAGTGGTCCATAACTGTTCCCAGTCAGCCATCATAATGTTATTGGAACTTTTCTCTCTCCATTGCAGTTAAAATTTTTTCCAGCACTTTTGTTTTCATTTTATTTAACTTAAAACCTGCTACTTGACCAAAATCTTGAATTAATTTCAGTGCTCTTTTAGTACTAGTCTCAGGCTCCTGTAAAGTTAATACCAAGTCATCAGCAAATGCTTTCAATTTGTACTGTTTAGCCCCCACCTGTATCCCTTCAACCTGCTGATCCCTTCTTATCATATTCAGCAAAACCTCCAGGACCGATATAAAGAGCAGTGGAGAGATTGGGCACCCTTGTCGCGTTCCTTTCTCAATCTTAAATTCTTCCGTCACCACATTATTCACAATTAGTTTGTCCTTCTGTTCTGTATAAATTGCACCTATACCATTTCCAAAGCTTTCACCCACCCCCATCCCCTGTAAATTCTTTTTCATAAAACTCCAAGAAATGTTGTCAAAGGCTTTCTCCGCATCCACAAATATCAGAACTGCTTTAGGATATTCTCCTGTAATTTTTCAATAATATTAATTATGTTCCTCGTGTTGTCCATCAAGTGTCTGTCTGGGAGAAAGCCCGCTTGATCTTTATGAATTACCTCTGCTAATACCTTTTTTAGTCTTTTAGCCAATATGTCTGCAAAAATTTTGTAATCCACATTAAGCAGTGATATGGGGCGGTAGTTCTTAAGTTGTGTCTTTTCAGTCTCTGTTTTTGGTATAAGTGTAATATAGGCCTCTTTCCAGGACTCCGGTGCCTTTTCCCCCTCCAGTATTTCATTGCACACTTCCTTTAAAGGTTGTATTAACCATTCTTTCAAAGATCTATAATATCTTGAAGTCAGTCCATCCGGTCCTGGAGATTTACTTTGTATAGCCCCTTCTACTTCCTGCTCTGTAATTTTAAGGTTCAACATTAACTTATTTTCCTGAGAGATTTTTTTGTAGACCATTTACTTCCAGAAATCTATCAATGTCCATTTCTTTCTGCTTCTCCTGTGTATACAATTGTTTGAAATACCTCTGGAAGCATTTTCTGATTTCCACTGGATTCTGTATATTCTTTCCATCCACTTCCAAGTTCGTAACTGTATTAAGTTTTTGTCTTTTTTTCAATTGCCATGCCAGAAGTTTCCCATACTTATTTGCCGATTCGAATGTCTTTTGTCTCATCTGTCTAATCTTCCATTCTATTTCCTCGTTCATCAATTTCATGTATTGTACTTGGTATAACTTTATCTCTTTCAGAATCTCTTGCGACTTTGGTTTCACTCTCAGTTTTTTCTCTCCTTCCTTTATTTTTTCCAGGATTTTATCTTTTTTCTCATTTTGTGTTCTTTTCTTAATTGCATTCTGTTGTATCAAAAAACCTCTCATGGCCGCCTTACTTGCGTCCCAAATAACTCTTTTTTCCACTGTAGTATTCATGTTTATCTCAAAATAGTCTCTCAGAGTTTTTTGGGCCTTCTTGGTGAATTCCTCACTTCGAAACAGGGCATCGTTCATTCTCCATCTAAAGGAACCAGTTGGTGTCAATTTCATTTCCATCTTAACCGCATTATGGTCGGAACAGGTTTTAGGGCTGATTTCTACCTTATTTGTCTTTGGTACCAGACTTCTAGTTACCCAGATTTGGTCAATTCTTGTCCATGTCATCTTGGCCTCAGAAAAGAAAGTTCCCTCTCTTCCTAAAGGATTCTTAGTTCTCCAAATGTCCACTAAATCCATGTTTTCAGTCATGTCAAAAAAGGTTTTTGGTAGTCTGCGTCATTGGTGACTACCTGTCTCTGTGCCTTGTCCATATTTGTAGACACTACTCCATTCATGTCCCCCATCAAAATCATATTATATTCCATATAGTCCATAAGAGTCTCATGTAACTTCTTAAAGAATTCCGATTTTCCTTCATTTGGTGCATAAATACCTATTATCAAAAAATTCTCTCCCTGTGAATTTATTTCAATTGCAACAATTCTTCCTTGTTCATCTTTAAACATAAATTTTGGTGATAGGCTCTCTTTTGCTCCTCTTTTTTTAACTTTATCTGATGAAATAAATTCTTGGCCCAATCTTTTATTAATTAATAACTTCCCGTGTAGCCTTGTCACGTGTGTTTCTTGCAAACAAATCAAGTCCAAATGTTCCTTTTTAAGTAAATGAAAGACCTTCTTCCTTTTTTCAGGGGAGTTAGTGCCATTAATATTCCAGCTCAATATTTGTAATGCCATTATGTAGTTACTTTCTCCTTGCCTCCAACTGCACCAAGTGCTTGCTCTTCTTCCGTCGGTGTTGTATTTGTCAGGCCTACTTTTCCAAGTTCTTTCTGCAGACCTTCCTCGTGTTTATTCAGAAACTTATCTCTATCTTCTTCTGATCTTATTTTTATCTTCCTTCCTTTAAAGGTGAAGGAGAGACCTTGGGGAAATTCCCACCTAAAAATAATTTGGTTCCTTCTCAGCAAGGCAGCCAATCCAACGTAGTTGGACCTAAGGTCCAAAAGATGTTTCGGAATATCTTTGAAAATTTCTGCTCTTGACTGCTCTATCACCAAGGATTTCTTGTAATGCTGACTTAAAATTATGTCTCTTTCCTCTTTGGTTCTTAAGGTGATCAGACAATCTCTTACTCTGTTCTTCTCCTTCCTCCCTCCTCTTCCAAGCCTGAAGGCTCTCACAATTCTAAAGTCCTCTTGTTTCAGTCTCCAAAATTCTACAAATTATTGCGTGAAAAAGTCTGCCAAATTGTCTTTTTCCACCTCGGGTATCGCTCTGATCCTTAAATTGACCTGTTTGTCCTTGAGCTCAAGCATAGAAAATTTTAATTTATGATCCTCCAATTGTCTTGCCAGGTCCCAGACCAATATGGCAAATTTTAACAGTCAGCCCAAGTTTTAGTTTTGCACTTGGGAGGGAATTATTTGAGTTTATTATAAAACCCAAACATGCATTTTGCAAGCAAGTAGGGATTTTAGGGTGATAAGGCAGAGATAGTTGTGGGTGGGATCTGCAGGATCCTGGGCAGGCTGAGGTAGTAGGACTAAACAGAGGATTGCCTGTCTTTTGTGGTGGGAAGATGCAGAATGTTGACTAATTTGAGGGGAGGGATCCGGTGAGCACCATTAGGCACCATTTACTAATGGGTGTTGCAGAGGACAACTGCTAAGGACTTGTGAAATGTCTGGGCTAAATACAGAAGATAAGCAGAGCTTGCTGGATCAGGCCAGTGAACCCCAAACAAGAAGCCCCCAGACAGAATCTGACTGCACCAGTACTTTACCCTTTCATTCAGAACATCTTTGAGGCTAAGCTGCCCAATACAACCGAAGTTGTGGGGACCCAGGGCCACCAAGCTGACCTTAGCCAGCTGAGGCTGAGGCAAAGGGCAATGACATCATTCATTCCCCTTGCCCTGGCAGAAGTTGGCCCTCCCAAAACAATGTTTTGTTTAGTTTCCTGCACCACAGTTCAACCCACACTTGTTGCTTTGTCTCTTATTTCCCTGTTCTGGTTGTAAATTCAGCTGACTGCCAAACAATAAATCTATCTTGATGAAATAAGAATTCCAAAAACAGACATCCTCATTTTCAGCCCAAGTCCCCAGATAATAAAAAGGCTGGTTCTTGGGGCATATTGTCACATCACTCTCCAGACAGCTGCAGCCATGAAAGTTCTGCTCCTTTCCATACTCAGCCTCCTTGCTGTGGCAAATGAGGCCCGTTTGTTTGAGCGCTGTGAGCTAGCAGGCGTTTTGAGACGATATGGGCTAGATGGATTCGGAGGCTACACCCTGAATGACTGTGAGTTTTGTTTGCTGAGTGCACAGCTTCATTGGAGTTCTTTGTATGGATTTATGCTTGCAATGGGGCACCTTCCAGGTGTTGCTGGATTTCAACTCCCATTGGTCACATCCTGTGTTACCAGTGAACATAGATGATAGGAGTTGTAGCCCAACAACATCTGGAGGGCAGCAGGCTTGCAGGGCATGTTATGATATTTTTCAGCTGCTCTGTCCAGTGTTCTCATTTTCAAAATTTGCTTTTGAATCTTACAATCTGAAACCATCTTGTATGACCTCTTAGGGAAAGGAGAAATGCTAGCATCCCCATAAAAATGCTGCCTTCTTGCTTGCGCTGCTGCCTAAAGAAGCTCATCCTATTGGCAACCAGGGTCTTCTGTGTGGAGAAGGCACACAGTCATGGTACATGCTGAAAACTGACATGCTCACTGACTAGTTCCCTTGCCACTGATGTCAATAATTTGCTTAGGCAACCTTTCAATTACATTTTGTACTAACTGTTAACACTGCTGGATATATTTTACTATTGTTTGTGTATTCTTGATTAATCTTATTATAAACCACCTTGATGGTATATAAATTTAAAATAAATTAATAATGAGAAATAATAAACAAAGTGGTACTGATGGTATTGATACTGTGAAATGTTTACATGTAGTGTTTTCTGCTCTGAAAAAAATGAAGACTGCAAAAATTATAATCAAAATAAAGAATGTCAAAACTGAAAATAGTTAATAAAAAAGTGTTGACATAATTGAAGTTTGGTGGAATGGAATGGAATGGAAAACCAAGTTAGAGATTTGAATATTGTTCATATGGTGCTTTAGGGTTTTCATAGTCCTTCCTGTGCGTTATCTGCCTCTCCCTTCCTGCATGATGCCCCAACACCTGACAGCCCCAGATTGATCTGGGCCATCCAAGCTGACCTGCCGTCATCTGTGGATGCCTTACCTGACTTGACTGCCAGGATGCCTTTGAAAAGACTGGATTTGGCTTGGGCCTTGGCCAAACCCCTGGAATCCAGTGTATTCAAGACCATGATTCAAATCTCTTAACCACAATGCTTGCACTACACCATTTTCTGGTGTGCAATCTGTGCAAATTTTCTTCTTAAAAAGGTACTGTATGTTTTTTCGCCAGCTTTCTAATACCCATGTATGTATTTTCTTTCCCCTGCCAGGGATTTGTCTGCTCAGTGCTGGAGGCGGTTTTAGCACTAACCCCCCAGTGATTACCATGGGCATCCGCCGATACTATGGGCTGTTCAGGATTGACAATCAATACTTTTGCAGTGATGGGACCATAGCATCACGTAATGTCTGAAACATGCGCTGTCAGCGTGAGTGACATGTTTTTGCTTTGTATTATGTGAACTAGCAACTTTCTGTCATTTCCCTCTTTGCAATTTGGAAAGAAAGAAGTCCACATTCATACACATCTTGTGCATATTACTCTGTGTAAAACACTTTTGTACATGTTACTGCACAGTATACTTCACTGGCCAGCCATGAGTTCCAGTCTTATGAGAGAAGAAGAAAAACTTTTCTCTGTCTACTTTCTCCATGCCTTGCATCATTTTATGGACTACTATCATTCCTCTGTGGGTGGCCACAGAGCCTAGGACTTGCCAATCAGAAGGCTGGCGGTTCGAATCCCTGCGACGGGGTGAGCTCCCGTTGCTTGGTCCCTGCTCCTGCTAACCTAGCAGTTCGAAAGCACATCAAAATGCAACTAGATAAATAGGTACCGCTCTGGCGGGAAGGTAAACGGCGTTTCTGTGCGCTGCTCTGGTTTCTGCTGGCCACATGACCTGGAAGCTGTACGCCGGCTCCCTCGGCCAATAAAGCAAGATGAGCGCCGCAACCCCAGAGTTGGTCATGACTGGACCTAATGGTCAGGGGTCCCTTTACCTTTATTATCATTCCTCTTATTACTTGACCCTTCTATAAATTAAAAAGCCCCAAAGGCTGTAATCTTTCCTCATAGGGGAGTTGCTACAGCCCCTTGATAATTTTGGTTGCCTTTCTGAACATTTCTCAGCTTTACAATATCTATTTTTGAGCTGAGGCAATCAGAACTGTACACAAGATTGCAAATGCACTCACACAATAGATTTATATAACGGCATTATGATATCGGCAGTTTTATTTACCGTTGCTTTTGTAATGATCCCTAGCATAGAATTTGCCACACACTGGGTCGACACCTTTGTTATCTTCTACAACTTCAAGGTCTCATTCCTGGTCAGACCCCATAAATGTATAGGGGACATATATAAATAACAATGATAAATAAATAAATAAACAATTGGGGGTCCCAACATGCATCCCTTTTCACTTGTTTTCATTGACTTGCATTTGCCATTTTACTGCCTATTCTCTCAATTTGAAGTGGTCCTTTTGGACTTCCTCACAATCCTTTTTTGTTTTTTTGAACAATTCGAGATCATTAGCAAACTTTGACAACTCATCCCTGTGGATGTGGCAAATCCCTGCTTATGAGCAAGTTAAAAAAACACAAATCCCAATACTGATCCTTAGAGGACTTCACTCTCTACATCTCTCCATTCAGAAAACTGCCAAATAATTTCTGCTCTTTGTTTTCTGCAATTTAACCAATTTGTGATTCACAATATGTTCTCCTCATATTCCCAGACTGCTAAGCTTACTCACTAGTCTTTAATGTTGAAAGCTTCTTGAAAGTCCAGATCACCTTTATCTACTTTCTTATTGACACTCTCCAAGAACTGTAATAAGTTTGTGAAACTGAACTTGCCCTTGCAGAAGGCATGTTGGTTTGTTCTTCTATATGCTTAGTTATTTTATCCTAACAATGCTTTTCATCATTTTTTTCTGGGACAGACATGCTAACCAGCTTGTAATTTCCAGGAGTCCCCCTGAATCCCCTTTTTAAAAAGTTGGTGTTGCACTGGTTGCATTCCATGGAGGATGATCTTGCAAGTCATCATTTTGTAGCTGGCTCTGCTTCCTCTAGTCATTATTTTGCACCCTGACTGGAGCTTGTTCATTTTGAGTTCTACAAACGAACAGTAGATTTTGGATACCCTTTGCTATAAATCATAATGAGAGTCAATCTGGGCCAAATTTTGGGCTGTAGATTTTAAATGGACAATTATGTGGCTTGGCAATCACCTGTGATTTGTCAGCATTTACAAGCAGGTGCCCAAGTTTTTCCTGGATTCAAGTGGTTCCTTCTGTGTCCAGAGGTGATGATGCCCTAGCTTGTTTTTGTTGTAAACTTCAGGGCTTGTTTCTTTATGGTGTGGATTTGTTCTGGAGACATACAGACAATGGAATTTGCAGACTGAGGGAAAGGGAAGACAGTCTGAGAAACAGGAAGCTAGCAGGAAGATGGTCCCAAGCTTTTTGAAAAAAGGGCTCCCTGTTGCAAAGATTAAATTGCTATGTAGTTGAAATTTAACTGTAATAAGTGAAAGCACCTAGTACAGGTTTTCCAGCAGACTGCCTAATCCACATTTAGTCCACTCATCATGTCTAAAGAGCAACAGCCTCTGAAACAAGCAAGAGCTGCCATAATTAAGAACCACAGTACTTTTTACTGTATCATTTTTGTGCTATTTCACAGTGACATCCAGAAGCAACCTCGTTATTTCCATTAATCTTCATTACCTGCCTGTCTCATTCCATATCTTTGCAGGATTCCTTGATGACAATCTCACTGATGACATTGCATGTGTTAAGACAATTGTCCGAAGTCAAGTATGGGTAAAAACCTGGTGAGTCACATCAGTTTCCTAAGCTCCACAAAAGGCAAAAAAGGGTCAGGGTCAGGGTCAGGGAATTGAAGGGGAGAGGGAGAGAGAGAGAGAGAGAGAGAGAGAGAGAGAGAGAGAGAGAGACATACACCCCCCCAAAAAAAAACACTAAAGGCCATAAGTAGAAAATGAATATATACCATACTTTTCTGTGTAAAAGATGTTTTTTTACTAAAAAAATTATGGTAAAATAGGGGGCGGCATGTTATACATGGAAAAATACAGTATATACATATACAACCAAAACACTGAAGCCCATAAGTAGAAAATCTAAGTTTTTGAAGTGAAATTGAATAGCCTAGGATTGAGATTAGGAATCTACTTAGAGATTTGTCCCTTTTCATTTCCTTTGCATAAATTCAATGCAGCATGACCCTCAAATGGTGGCATCTCCTATTCAGCAGTTGAAAATGGAAAGATAAAAACCTATTCTTTCCCTTGTACATGTCATGTTTGTACATGTCAGTTTCATCTGAACTTTCTGAGCAGTACAGGGAGTCTGAAGGAAGTTTCTAAATTTATTAGGCTAAACCCTTTCTTAGTAGGGTTTCTCATCATGAGGAGGCTTCAAACATGCTTTGAAGCCTCCTCATGATGAGAAACCCTACTAAGAAAGGGTTCTATGTGTCTTCAACGTTGTTGTTGTTGTTGTTGTTGTTGTTACCCCTCTCTTCAGCCAAAAAGGCTTCCAGAGCAGTTTACATACAATCCGTTAAATCAAGACAGTCCCTACCTGCAGGCTTACAAAATTTCAAAACCACAACAGAAAGGGAAGATGAGAGTAAGCTAACTCATGAATTAAGGAAGGGAGGGGTCTCTTAGCCTTGCCCTGAACTATTGGGATCCTTGCCTGCACAACTTTAAGAGGCAGCATCTGTTCTGCAACCAGTCAAGATCTCGTCAGAATAGGCCGCGATTAGCTCAGATTGTGAGGAGAGGAGGTCTCTAACAAGGAGGCAGCCATAGCTAGCCTGTTCCCAAGAGACATGGCATCCCAAATAGCCCACCCCAGTGCAACCCACTATGACCTTAGAAGCCCACTTCAGTTGCACTGGATGAGCCTGAGTGTCAGTATTATGCAAGAGGGAGAAAAGCTTTTATCTACTGTCAGAGCTGGCTCCGGGTCCCAGCTCACCAAGGACCAACGCTAGCCGATCGTACAGTATCAAAGTCTTTATTGAAGAATAGTCTCCATTTACAAGTCTCAGCGTCCCAGCCCTACGTCTGGACTTTAGACCGGCGAAGCTCTGTCTGGATCTCCACCCCCTGTGCACCAGTTTAATACTCTAATCTTACTCCACCTCTTCCTTCTCTCTCTCTTCCTCTGGGTCTTACTACCCCCCGGGGTCTCATTCCTCCTGGACTCTTCCGACGCAGAGCTTGACCCCTCTGACTCCTCCCCCTCTCTTCGGCGGGCTTTAGGACCTGGCTCCCTACCCGGGCTGCCCACCTTGCCGCCCTCCTGTACATTTGAACTTGGCGCGCGCGCGCGTTTTACTTTCCGGATGACCGTTTCCTCGCTCCCTGACGAGGGTGTGGTCAGTCCTGCCTCACGTTCTCCCTCTGCCTGCGCGCTCCCTGATCCCGATGCCTTGGACTCCTCCCCCCTACTGCACTCTGGGGGGGACGCTGGCCCGGATTTCCAGCTGCTACTCTCTGAGTCCCCTCCTTCCCGAGGTGTCCCCCTGGGCACTCCCCTTGCCCTGACCATGGGGGCCCCTTTCTGTGAATCCTCCGAGTCACTGGAGAGGCTCAGAGACCTCGGACTACTGTCGCCGCTGACATTTCCTTCCGACTCCTCCCCCTCGCTCTCCATTTCTTCCCTCTCCTGTGACTCTGCTCCTGAACCCCTGACATCCATCCCCCCCTCGAAGCCCCCCCTTCCCCCCTCCCCTTCCTCCGGCGGGGGTGCTGGGTGCTCCGTCGTTGTGGGGGTGAATGGTGGATACAGTTCGTCCCCCGTGGCGTGCATCCAGTTAGAGAAATCCGGCTCGTCCTCCATGTCTTCGCCGACCTCGTTCTCCTCTGCTTCCATCTCCGTGCCGCCATGCTCGAACCCAACGTCCTCCCCCATCACGTCCATGTCCCTCTCACCCTCGTTCCCCTCTGGGTCCGTTGCCTGCCAAGGGCCCCTCAGCCACCTCTCCTCTCCTCGATTGTCCCACCAAAAGGAGCGGTCTGAGGCAAACCCCGAGGGCGAGCCCTCCGGTGAACGTGTTTCTAAAGCTGGTTCTTCGTCCGAGGTGAATCCCTGGAACGTGCTGGTAGAAAGCGTGGGTGTGAAAAGCCAGTCGTCGAAATACTCGGCTGGCATGGGCCTGTGTGGGAACAAGGCATGAAACTCCTCTTTGAGGAGAGGCTCGTCCAGGGCATAGTCCGGCACCCAACTGTTGGCGCTGGCCGGGGTACCTTCCCTTGCGAGAAAATATTCTACTCCCTCTTCCCCCCATCTCGAGTCCAAAATCTCTGTGACCTGGTTGATGGGTTCCCTTCTTGGCGACTCCCTCCTTGGGGGGATCTCCTTATACTGGTCTGATGCCGTGCCCTGCGCCTGAAATCGGTGAGGTGCTTTGTAGGGCGTGAGCACCGACCTATGGAATACTGGGTGCATTCTGGATCCTTCCGGAAGTGTCAACCGGAAGGCCACCGGATTGATCTGTGCCTCAACTAGGTAAGGTCCTAGCTGCTTATGTCCGAGTTTCTTCTTAGCTAAGGATCTTGTCGGCACTGCGTGGGCCGCTAACCACACCCAGTCTCCCACCTGTATGTCTTCACCAACCCTCCTGTGCTTGTCAGCCTGCAGTTTGTATGCGTGCTTTGCTAGCTCTAACTGCCTCCTAAGCTGCTCGTGGACTTCCTGCAATTCCGCCGCCAAGACTTCCGCTGCCTGTGGCTCCCCCTCCCCCAGTCTCTCTAATCCCGGGAAGGTTCTGGGATGCCTCCCGTTGTTGGCGAAGAACGGCGTCACCCCTGTGGACACGTGCTTCGTGTTGTTGTAAGCGAACTCAGCGAGCGGCAGGTAGTCCACCCATGTCGTCGGCTGTTGATTTGCATAGCATCTCAGGTACTGCTGCATGACGGCGTTGACGCGCTCCGCTTGTCCGTTGGTCTGCGGGTGTCTCGCCGACGCTAGGTTGATCTTGACATTCAGGAAACCCATCAGCTTCTGCCAGAAGCTCGAAATGAACTGGCGCCCCCTGTCGGACAAAATAGACCGTGGCAGTCCATGCACTCTGAAGACGTGGTCTATGAACAGCTTGGCGGTCTGTTCTGCCGTGGCCACCTTCGCGCACGGAATGAAGTGGGCCATTTTAGTGAACATGTCCACCACCACTAGCACTGCCGTTTTACCCCTTGAGCTGGGTAAATCCGTGACAAAGTCCAGGGCCACCCTCTCCCACGGTTCGCTCGGAGTCTGCAGCGGTTCGAGCAGTCCCGCCGGAGGTTTGTGCACTGACTTGGCCCTTTGGCAGGTGTCGCACCTCGAGACGTACTCCGCGACTTCCCCCCGCATCTTGGGCCACCAAAAATCCCTGGCAACGAGGTCTGCCGTCTTCTCCTTGCCAAAGTGCCCGGCGGTGGGTGCGTCGTGTAACTGCTGCAGTACCTTCGCCCGGAGGTCGTCTCCCGGTACATAGAGAGCTCCTCTGCGGATGAGCAATCCGTCTCGTACTTGGAACTCGTCGTCCTTCACCGTGCCCTTGTGCACCTCCTCCATCTTGGCTTGTGCAAAGGGGTCCCCCTGCAGTGCTCGACGGACCGCCTCCAAGTCCACGGTTGCTGCAGCGCACGCCCACGCTTTCGGAGCGAAAATGTGCTTGGCCGCTGCTGGTGCCGCCTCTTCAAGGTATTGCGGCTTCCTGGACAGTGCATCCGCCATGATGTTGTTGTCGCCTGGGATGTATTCTATCCTGAAGTCGAAATCCGCGAAAACTTCCGCCCATCTGATGTGCCGCTGGTTTAGGAATCTTGCCGTGCGCCAGTACTCCAGGTTCTTATGATCCGTGCGAACCTGCACGGTGTGCTTGGCCCCGACGAGGAAGTGCCGCCACGCCTTGAATGCTGCATGAATGGCCAGCAACTCCCTGTCCCAGATGGTGTAGTTTTGCTCCGACTTGCTGAGCTTCCTAGAGTAGAAGGCACACGGTCTCCAGTCCCCATGCGGGTCCTCTTGCAACAGTACGGCGCCCACGGCTCTGTCTGAGGCGTCTGTTTCAACCCTCAGCGGTTTGCTGGGATTCACATGCAGTAGCTGCCCTTCGGACGAGAAGAGACGCTTAAGGTTCTGAAAGGACTGCTCCGCTTGCTCCGTCCAGATGAACTTCTTCTTCTTAGAGCTGAGCGTGTCCGTAATGGCCGCCGTCTGCATCGCGAACCCCTTGATGAACTTGCGGTAAAAGTTGGCGAACCCCACAAACCGCTGGACCTCCTTCCGATTGCGCGGGCTCTTCCAGTCCAACACTGCGCGAACCTTGGCGCTGTCCATGGCAAGCCCCTTGTCCGACAGCTTGTAGCCCAGGAAATCCACCTCCTTCCTGTCGAACTGGCACTTCTCCAGCTTGGCATACAGTCGATGCTCCTGCAGTCTCTGCAGAACTTCCTTGACGTCTCTCTCGTGGGTCTCCTCAGATTCTGAGAATATCAGGATGTCGTCCAAGAAGCAGACGCATGTCTTGTAGAGGAGACCCGCCAGGACATGATGCATGAAAGCTTGAAAACAGTGGGCGCCATTTTGTAAACCGAAGGGCATAACTCTGTATTCATATGTGCCCAGGGGCGTGAACATGGCAGTCTTCCACTCGTCTCCTTCCCGTATGCGAATCAGGTTGTACGCCCCTCGCAGATCCAACTTTGTAAAAACGCGTCCTTTCCTCGCCGTCGCCAGCAGGTCATCTATCTTGGGCATGGGAAAGGCCGCGGGCTTGGTCTTTGAATTTAAGAGCCTGAAGTCTACCACAAGTCTTTTTTGGGGCGTGTCCCTTTTCTTCACAAAGAATACAGGACTGCCCCCCGCTGCCTTCGACTCCCGGATGAAACCGCGCTTCAAGTTGAGGTCTATGAACTCCTTGAGCTCCTGCAGCTCGTCCTCAGACATGGAATACAGTTTCCCGGCTGGCAGCGTCGCTCCTGGCAGGAGGTCAATCTTGCAGTCATAGGGCCTGTGGGGGGGCAGCTTGTCCGCTTCCTTCTCGCAGAAAACCTCCAAAAACGCTGCGTACTTGCGCGGCACTGCTTGCAGCGTGCCTAAATGTAGCTGCGGGTCGTCCCCTCCTTCTTCCGGGCTAGGAAGGATGCAATGTTCCGCGCAATAGGAGGAGCCGAAGGTCAGTTGGCGCTGGTACCACGCCAATGCTGGGCTGTGCCTGTGCAGCCAACTCATGTCCAGGACTACAGGCGTGTCCGACAGGTGGGTGACGTTAAAGCTGATGACTTCTCGGTGATTTCCGATCCGCATCACCATTGGTTGCGTTTGTTGCACCACCTGCCCCCCTAACAAGTCTCTGCCATCCACCGTGACAACGTTCAGGGGCAGTGTGGCTGGTAGCAGTGGTATATTGTGCTGCTGAATGAATTCCAGTCCTATAAAGTCAGCGTTGCTGCCGGAGTCAATGGTGATCGGCACCTCCAGAGTGCGTCCATTGGGCAGTTGGAGAGACGCTGTAAGCTGCACCACTGGTTTGGGTGGGAGGGGGTCTGTGGGTTGCAAAAGTGCTGGGGATTGTTTCATTGACTTGTCTGGCTGGACCCCAGTACCTCTTCCTCCAGCCAGACTCCGTCGTTTAACTGTTGCTGCGTTTTCAATTGAGCTGCTTCTGCGACTGGTGCCGAGGCTGCAGTGTGCTTGTGGAGCCTCTGGGGACACTCTTTCGCCATGTGTTGAGCACTGTCGCAGATGTAGCACTTCCTGTTCCCTCTAGGAGGCTTCGTTTTGGCTGCTCCCGGTGTCAGGGCTCTGTTAGCTGACTGAGCCCTGGCACCTCCTATCTCCATCGGCTCTTCTCCCCCTCCCTGCGAGGGTGTGGAGTGCGCACGCGCTGCTTCTCTGGGAAAGAAGGGAGGTGCTCTGGCTGGTGCCCTTCCCCAACGCCCTTCTTCCCTGTTGCAAGGACGTTCTTCCAGATGCACCCCGATCTCCAGAGCCCTCTGGACTACCTGCTGGGTGCTCCTTGGTCTCTCCCCTCTTCCAATCTCCGCTTTTACATCTGCATTCAACCCCTCCCAAAAGAGGTCTCTGACTGGCGCAGAATCTTTTTCCCACCCCAGGGCATGAACCAGTCCGAAAAATCGAGTATGGTACTGCCGCACGCTGGCTTTGCCTTGTTTAAGTCCATGTATGTCCCTCCTGGCAATATCGACGTCTACCTTTGATAAAAAGCATGAGTCCATTGCTTTAATAAAAGCCTTCGCATCTTGGAGCGCTGGATCATTGTCCCTCCATAGATTCCGCAGCCACGTTTTGGCTTCCCCATGCAAATGGGACAGGATAAACCCCACTCTCTCTCTCTCATCTCTAAAGTCTTTGTCCAGGAGATCCAGCGCAAACAGCAGGTCTGCTCTGAAGTTGGGGTACTGCTGCAAACTCCCGTCGAAATGCGATACCAGGCTGCCTCCCCTCCTCCCCAAGCCAATGCCTTCTGCCTTGTATCCCGTTTGCCCCTGTTTAGAAAGCACGTCCAACCTGGCTTGGAGATCCCGGCAGGAGGTAACCATTTCCTCCTCTCTCTTCCTGGATGCAATTACCTCCGTGCTGAGGTGCGTCACCGCTTCTTGCAGGGCTTTTATCTGCTCTTCCGTCGTCATCTTGCCTGAGTTTTGTGAGCTCTGTAAGCACCCCTCCTCTGTCCTCGCTGCGTCGACTCACGTGGCGAGGTTCTTGGTGCCAAAACTTTAAAAAAGGAGACAGAGCTTACTGTCAGAGCTGGCTCCGGGTCCCAGCTCACCAAGGACCAACGCTAGCCGATCGTACAGTATCAAAGTCTTTATTGAAGAATAGTCTCCATTTACAAGTCTCAGCGTCCCAGCCCTACGTCTGGACTTTAGACCGGCGAAGCTCTGTCTGGATCTCCACCCCCTGTGCACCAGTTTAATACTCTAATCTTACTCCACCTCTTCCTTCTCTCTCTCTTCCTCTGGGTCTTACTACCCCCCGGGGTCTCATTCCTCCTGGACTCTTCCGACGCAGAGCTTGACCCCTCTGACTCCTCCCCCTCTCTTCGGCGGGCTTTAGGACCTGGCTCCCTACCCGGGCTGCCCACCTTGCCGCCCTCCTGTACATTTGAACTTGGCGCGCGCGCGCGTTTTACTTTCCGGATGACCGTTTCCTCGCTCCCTGACGAGGGTGTGGTCAGTCCTGCCTCACGTTCTCCCTCTGCCTGCGCGCTCCCTGATCCCGATGCCTTGGACTCCTCCCCCCTACTGCACTCTGGGGGGGACGCTGGCCCGGATTTCCAGCTGCTACTCTCTGAGTCCCCTCCTTCCCGAGGTGTCCCCCTGGGCACTCCCCTTGCCCTGACCATGGGGGCCCCTTTCTGTGAATCCTCCGAGTCACTGGAGAGGCTCAGAGACCTCGGACTACTGTCGCCGCTGACATTTCCTTCCGACTCCTCCCCCTCGCTCTCCGTTTCTTCCCTCTCCTGTGACTCTGCTCCTGAACCCCTGACATCTACTTTCTACACCCCAGGCATCCTTTGCAGACACATCAGTCATGCCCATTGCTTCACTTTTTGGCAGCAAATCTATAAGTTTAATCCTGCATTGTGTGAAAAGGTTACTCCTGCTTGAACCACAAACTATCTGCATTCCAAATTTTAGGTTCATTCCTGTGACAAGGTGAAATTTTGTATTTCCAGAACCGTGGCAACAATATATGTATTTGGATCATTTGATATGTACCTGTTTGAAGGGAAATCCAAGGAATGTTGATTTTTCTTCTTTCTACATTCTTAGGATCCGGACAACCTTCACAAGAAGGTGTAGTACAAGAAGACAATTCTTCCTTGGCAGTTGTGGTTTCTGAGATCTCCATTCCTACTGGCCCTTCATAATCAAACCTTCCAATTCCTTCTGATGGCACTCTTCACCTGCTAGCACTTGAAGAGGGAAGCCCTTGCTTTACAACATTTCAGAACTTCATAGCTCTTCTGAACTAATGTAATACAAAGAATAAAAACTTTTCTCTGTCTACTTTCTCCATGCCTTGCATCATTTTATGGACTACTATCATTCCTCTGTGGGTGGGCACAGAGCCTAGGGCTTGCCAATCAGAAGGTCGGCGGTTCGAATCCCCGCAATGACGGGGTGAGCTCCCATTGCTCGGTCCCTGCTCCTGCCAACCTAGTAGTTCAAAAGTACGTCAAAGTGCAACTAGATAAATAGGTACCACTCCGGCGGGAAGGTAAACGGCATTTCCGTGCGCTGCTCTGGTTCACCAGAAGTGGCTTAGTCATGCTGGCCACATGACTTGGAAGCTATACGCCGGCTCCCTCAGCCAATAAAGCGAGATGAGCGCCACAACCCCAGTCAGTCACAACTGGACCTAATGGTCAGGGGTCCCTTTACCTTTACCTTTATTACTTCCCTTGATCTGGACACTAGACTTCTGTTGATGAAACCTAGAATAGCATGCCCTTTTTTTGCTACTGCGTCACACTGTTTACTCATGTTAAGCTTGTGGTCCACCACGACCCTGAGATCCTTTTCACATGTACTGCTAGTAAGCCAGGTGTCCCCCACCTTATATTTGTGCATCTCTTTCCTCCTGCCTAAGTTCAGAACCTTACATTTGTCCTTATGAAAATTTGTTTTGTCAGCTTGGGCCCAAGTCTCTGATCTGTTAAGATCATTTTGAATTCTGATTCTGTATGGCATCTCCTCAGCTTGTGTTCCAAGTGCTAATTTATTGCCTCTTAGACACACCATACGTTTAAAGCACATAATTCACCCCTGCCATCCTAGGAACTGTGGCGTTCTAAACGGAGGGAAAGGGGGGTTGACCTTTTGGAATTTTTGTATGGTAATGTTCAGTTATGCCATTGGAAGAACAGTTGCAAGGTCCTAATTTATTGCAGGGAATCAAACCCATAGATTCTAACATGTTAGTAGCCATGCCTGTCCTCCTTAATATTGTTTCTGTTAAAAGGGTCATACAAGCAAGACAAAATAACAAATAACAGTGGGGCGGTGATAAGGAAAAAACACACATTTTATTCACACATCAGCAAGGATGTGGGCTCAAGCATAAATGATTATGCAAAACACTAGGATGTGCCCAGACTTGTTCCAAACAGTAATAATAATAATAATAATAATATATTTGTACCCCGCCCATCTGGCTGGGTTTCCCCAGCCAGTCTGGGCGGCTTCCAACAAAGATGAAAAATACACTAAAATGTCACATATTAAAAACTTCCCTGAACAGGGCTGCCTTCAGATGTCTTCTGAATGTCAGGTAGTTGTTTATCGCTTTGACATATGATGGGAGGGCGTTCCACAGGGCGGGCACCACTACCGAGAAGGCCCTCTGCCTGGTTCCCTGTAACTTGGCCTCTCGCAGTGAGGGAACCGCTAGAAGGCCCTCGGAACTGGACCTCAGTGTCCGGGCAGAATGATGGGGGTGGAGACGCTCCTTCAGATATACTGGACCGAGGCCATTTAGGGCTTTAAAGGTCAGCACCAACACTTTGAATTGTGCTTGGAAACGTACTGGGAGCCAATGTAGGTCTTTCAAGACCGGTGTTATATGGTCTTGGCGGCCGCTCCCAGTCACCAGTCTAGCTGCCGCATTCTGGATTAGTTGTAGTTTCCCACGTAGAGCGCATTGCAGTAGTCCAAGCGGGCGATAACCAGAGCATGCACCACTCTGGTGAGACAGTCTGCAGGCAGATAGGGTCTCAGCCTACGTACCAGATGGAGCTGGTAAACAGCTGCCCTGGATACAGATTTGACCTGTGCCTCCATGGACAGCTGTGAGTCCAAAATGACTCCCAGGCTGCGCACCTGGTCCTTCAGGGGCACAGTTACCCCATTCAGGACCAGGGAATCCTCCACACCTGCCCGCCTCCTATCCGCCAAAAACAGTACTTCTGTCTTGTCAGGATTCAACCTCAATCTGTTAGCCACCATCCATCCTCCAACCGCCTCCAGACACTCACACAGGACCTTCACTGCCTTCACTGGTTCTGATTTAAAAGAGAGGTAGAGCTGGGTATCATCCGCATACTGATGAACACCCAGCCCAAACCTCCTGATGATCTCTCCCAGTGGCTGCATGTAAATGTTGAAAAGAATGGGGGAGAGGACAGAACCCTGAAGCACCCCACAAATAAGAGCCCAGGGGTCTGAACACTCATCCCCCCCCACCACTTTCTGAACACGGCCCAGGAGGAAGGAGCGGAACCACTGTATGACAGTGCCCCCAGCTCCCAGCCCCTCAAGACGGTCCAGAAGGATGTTATGGTCGATGGTATCAAACGCCGCTGAGAGATCCAGCAGAACTAGGAAACAGCTCTCACCTTTGTCCCTAGCCCGCCGGAGATCATCAACCAGTGCGACCAAGGCAGTTTCAGTCCCATGATGAGGCCTGAATCCTGACTGGAAGGGATCCAAATGGTCCGCTTCTTCCAGGCGTGCCTGGAGTTGTTCAGCAACCACCTGCTCAATCACCTTGCCCAAGAATGGAAGATTTGAGACTGGGCGATAGTTGGCCATCGTGGCCGCATCTAAAGATGGTTTTTAAAGAAGCGGTTTAATAACCGCCTCTTTCAGCGGGTCTGGGAAGGCTCCCTCACGGAGGGAAGCATTCACCACCCCACGAAGCCCATCTCCCAGTCCTTCCCGGCTAGCTTTTATAAGCCAGGATGGGCAAGGATCCAGGAGACAGGTGGTTGGCTTCACTCGTCCAAGCATGTCTACATCCTCGGAGGTAACAGGTTGGAATTGATCCCACGCAACTTGACTAGACAGAACTCTAGCACTCTCCCGCCCTGGCCCTGCTTCCACGGTGGAGTCTACTTCTTCCCGAATCTGAGCGATTTTATCTGCAAAAAACTTTGCAAAATCATTGCAGGAGAACATGTGGCCCATACTGGGCCCAGATGTCGCAGGTGGTTCCGCTAAATTGTGAACCACCTGAAAAAGTCTCCTGCTGCTGTTTTCTGCAGATGCAATAGAGGCGGCGAAGAAAGTGTTCTTCGCTGTTGCTATCGCCACTTGGTAGGCTTGACGTTGAGCTCTAACCTGTGTCCAGTCAGATTCGGAAAAACAATTAGTGCCTCCAGCAATATCACACCTGTTGGGAGGAAGCAGAAGAAGAACTCTGTAATCCCATCCAGGTTTTACACACAAGAAAACCATGAGTTGTCTCACCTACCTGCTTTTATCCTAAGGTAAGACTTGGTTATTATACAGCCCCCGTACATAAGGGCAGCCAGTACCACCAATTGATCACAGGAGAAGCGCCACTGATTCAATAATGTGGGTAGACTGTTTGTGCAAAACACTGTATTCAAAATGATCTGTCAAGCTTTGACCAATCAACGTTAGCAAACAGCACCACCTATCACTGGTACTACAGCCTTGCATCGCACTCCTTTCCATTCAACCCTTTCTGTCAAGGGAGAAAATCTTACCAAGCCAGCAAGGCTTCACTGTAGCAACTTTTATTAAGTTCTGTCTAGGTCAAGGCATTTTGCAGATGGTTGCAGACTAAGGTAACTAATATATATTCACAAAAGATCAGCTGACCACCAGATCTTCTCCATTCCACTTTTGTTCCACTCAGAAAAAGGATTGGGAAATATGACTCTAGAAGCCATGGATCCCAAGGCGTGCAGTCACGCACTCAGTGAACCTTGCCATAGAGAGAGTGTCAAGTCCAGCCATCAGAATCACAAAGGTGATGTGGTGAACCAGGAATGGATTCAGACCAGGACACAAAGAGACTGTGATTTACTTAGCTCGAAGGTAAATAGCTTTGTTTTCTGTCATCAATGGGTGTCTGGTGAAGGTCAGGAGGAGGGAGGAAACTCAGGTTACAACCCCTGGACCAGCAATGATGTATTGATGACCATGTCTGAACTGTATTCTGGGATATGGGGGGAACTTTTAAAAGTCAATGTCTTCTTGCCTTTCTCTCTTCAGGGTCTTGCCTTTCTCTCTGTTGGATTAGGTAGGACCCTGCTATAGCAGTTTGCTTTATACCAAAGCACTTCACTTCAGGTTACTCTGGTTGGTGTCCGTTTTTACTCCTGACTGTGTCGACCACAGCAAACTATGGCAAGTTCTTAAAGAAATGGGAGTGCCTGATCACCTCATCTGTCTCCTGAGAAATCTCTATGTGGGACAAGAAGCTACAGTTAGAACTGGGTATGGAACAACTGATTGGTTCAAAATTGGGAAAGGAGTACGACAAGGCTGTATTTTGTCTCCCTGCTTATTTAACTTATATGCAGAATTCATCATGCGAAAGGCTGGGCTGGATGAATCGCTAGCCGGAATTAAGATTGCTGGAAGAAATACCAACAACCTCAGATATGCAGATGACACAACCTTGATGGCAGAAAGTGAGGAGGAATTAAAGAACCTTTTATTGAGGGTGAAAGAGGAGAGCGCAAAATATGGTCTGAAGCTCAACATCAAAAAAACGAAGATCATGGCCACTGGTCCCATCACCTCCTGGCAAATAGAAGGGGAGGAAATGGAGGCAGTGAGAGATTTCACTTTCTTGGGCTCCATGATCACTGCAGATGGTGACAGCAGCCACAAAATTAAGAGACGCCTGCTTCTTGGGAGGAAAGCAATGACAAACCTAGACAGCATTTTAAAAAGTAGAGACATCACCTTGCCAACAAAGGTCCGTATAGTTAAAGCTATGGTTTTCCCAGTAGTGATGTATGGAAGTGAGAGCTGGACCATAAAGAAGGCTGATCGCCGAAGAATTGACGCTTTTGAATTATGGTGCTGGAGGAAACTCTTGAGAGTCCCATGGACTGCAAGAAGATCAAACGCATCCATTCTTAAGGAAATCAGCCCTGAGTGCTCACTGGAAGGACAGATCGTGAAGCTGAGGCTCCAATACTTTGGCCATCTCATGAGAAGAGAAGACTCACTGGAAAAGACCCTGATGTTGGGAAAGATGGAGGGCACAAGGAGAAGGGGACGACAGAGGACGAGATGGTTAGACAGTGTTCTCGAAGCTACAAACATGAATCTGACCAAACTGCGGGAGGCAGTGGAAGACAGGAGTGCCTGGCGTGCTCTGGTCCATGGGGTCACGAAGAGTCGGACACGACTGAACGACTAAACAACAACAACAACAACGACCAAGGGAACCACACGAGGACCTAGCGGACTTACAGTGTCCCTTAAGTTATTGCAGTGTCTTTTTCAGTGGTTTACCCCTCACAGAGCTACAATTCCTAGCATTTCTAACTAGGATGTCAGGATTCTTTAGAGGAAGGCATGTGTGGTGACCAGAGCTCAGCTTAGCTCCATTTCTTCTTTTACTATTGTTTTTTCTTTTTTCTTAAAAAAATGCCCACACACAAATATAAAATATACTGGCAAATAGACCAGATATCCAAATACCCAAATATCCACAAAAGAACACCAGTGAATATGTGTTGTGGGTGTCCAAAAGCCAATGTTTCCTACAATGGTTGTAAGATCTAGGGCTGCCCACAGAAGTGCCAGCCAACAGCTCTGGCATCAACCATTAAGTCCTCTGCAATGACACACAAATGTTATTTGCAGAGCCACAGACTATAAAAGCCCTTGGACTCCTTGGACCTTTCCACATACCTGCAGCAATGAAGGTTGTCACCTTTGCCTTATTCTGCCTACTCATAGCAATAGCATACGAGGCCAAAGTATACAGCATTTGTGACTTCTACTACGCACTGAAGCCTTTGGGACTGGATCCATTTAAAGGCATCTTTGCAGAACAGTGTGAGTTTTGCCTGTTTGGGTGATCAAACCTTTCCATTGTAATAAATTAATTTGGTCCAATTTGATTGTTGTTTTTTCTTCATTTTCTTTTCTTTTCCTGAATGGTGTATTCCCATGTATTCTGACATTGTTCAGAATGTTTCTTTGATGCTTGAGAGTGGTGAAAGTTTTCAAAGAATGTGGCAAATTTGGAAACTAAGAATCCATAAAACTAGCAAGGTTCAAAGGAGTCATTTGAGAAATTTGAAATGTTTTAGAGACATGTTAGAAGTTATTTGTTAGTTTATAAGCACTGCTTGCTGTTTGCCAATGGTGTACAAGGAAAACTGAAGTTTGAATCAATAAATCACAATTGAGAATTGTTGAAGACAGCATTTTCAAAGTTGAAATCAAGGCTGAGGCTGAAATTTGACTAAGCCAAATAACCATATTTTTCTATTTTAATATTTCTGAAATTGTTTTAGGAAACAAAATACATCCCTGTACGTTCCTGATTGTCATGTTATGCTTTCCTACTAGATCTCTGTGCAGCTGATCAGTCAAGCAAACTCGACACATTCTACTATGAGAATATAGATGGTGTCCCACGCTATGGAATATTCCAGCTAAGTGGCCTTGAGTGGTGTGATAACGGGAGGCACTCCTCTCAGAATAAATGCCACACACTCTGTGACAGTGAGTGACTTCTGAGATCCAAGAAAAGAGCTTGCTTTCTTTCTTTCTTTCTTTCTTTCTTTCTTTCTTTCTTTCTTTCTGGTTGTGCTATCTCAGCATCGAGAAAAAGGCACTGCATTCCCTCGCTGCATTATATTTCATATATTTAACAGATGTTGCTTTAGGGAACTGTCCTTGTGGAAAATTAACCCTTGTTCAGAAACCAAGTCTCACACAGACAAAATTTCTGGTTAAAGAATGTTTGGATTATTTACTAGCTAAAGACTGGTTACATTAAAGATTGTTTGTCCCAATTTATTTGTTTGTTTATTAATTTATTAAAACTATTTCTATTCTGCCTTCCAATACCTAAAATGGCTTGGCTTACAATGTTAAAAACCACCAGTCAATAAAACATTAACAAAAAATCACATTAAAAAAGAGATGCAGGTACAGAAGATAAAAATTGTTAATGACTAACCACTTTAGGAGATTACAGAAATAAATTATACAGGCCAGATACTTGCTGTAAAAGAAAGGCCTTCATGAAGTGATGAAGGAGGAAAAGCGGGCTCCCCTAGGCCACCAACCCAACTCTTGTGGGGAAGCACATAAACAAGCTTCCATAGAAAGATCTAAATGCACAGGCAAAGGTGGAATTCTTCCAAGATGGTCCCAAGCCATTAATTAACACTGAATAAGCACAATTTGGGGACGCGGGTGGCACTGTGGGTTAAACCACAGAGCCTAGGACTTGCCGATCAGAAGGTCGGCGGTTGGAATCCCCGCGACAGGGTGAGCTCCTGTTGCTCGGTCCCAGCTCCTGCCAACCTAGCAGTTCGAAAGCACATTAAAAGTGCAAGTAGGTAAATAGGTACTGCTCCAGTGGGAAGGTAAACGGCGTTTCCATGCGCTGCTCTGGTTCACCAGAAGCGGCTTAGTCATGCTGGCCACATGACCCGGAAGCTGTACGCCGGCTCCCTCAGCCAGTAAAGTGAGATGAGCGCCGCAACCCCAAAGTCGGTCATGACTGGACCTAATGGTCAGGGGTCCCTTTACCTTTTTAAGGCCAATTTATTGATTTGGTAATTCTCTCTTTTTAAAAAATCTACATTACATAAAACAATAAGGGATCTTAACTCTAATTGGAAATGATTTTATATTGTGGTGCCTGTGTGGAGAAGGTTTTGAACTCTCCTGTCAGGTTTGGTAGTCTCTTCCACACAAGACGCGACCTCCAACAGTTTTATTACTTAGATTTATTTAGTAATTATCGGGTTCAACAGTCTGAGCTTCATTCAATCATTCATCAGCTGCCAGATCTACCCTCTTCCGGAGAAAACATGACACTCTCCACCCCTCCCCACTCCTTTTCCCTGTTTGATGCTTTTCTGCTAGACATTCAAAGGCCTGCTTTGGGGGGCTTTCTTGTCCTCCCCCTTCTTCTGCTGCATCTTGTTCTCTCTACTCTGTGTTCCTATCAGAACAGCCAGGCTGCATTCCTTTTTCCCCCCCCCTCCTTTTTTTTTATTAAGGGTTTTCTTGTTTTACAGAAGTTAGTGTAATGCCTCGCTGTTGTTTTTCCATGTAACATTTTTACAAATCCGTTTCATTTGTTGAGGCATTAGGGGGAGAAGAAAAGAAAAAAGAAAAGGGGGGGTGGAGAGAGGGAAAATGGAAGGGGGTGGGGTCGGGTGGCGGTGTTTCTATTATGTTTAATGTATGTAGAGTTTGGGGTCAGCGTTGTTTGTGTTGTTCACTTATGTCCCTTTGGTGGTGAGAGAGGTTGGGGTTGGCCTAGGGTGTGATTGTTTGCTTGTGATTGGCTGTGGTGATCTTTGTTTTCGTGTGTGAGTGAGGTGGGTGGGTGTTTTGGATCAGGTTAGCCATATTGATTTGTATTGTCATTGTCCTGTTGGGCTGTGTGTGTGATTGCTCTCTAATTCTTCCCCCTCCCCTTCACCTTCCTTGCTGCCTGTCATCTCTGGTTCTCCCCCCTCCCTTTCAGAATCCTCTCTGTCTGTCAGAAGGGGACTGTGTTTGACAGTGAGCTACTGCTTGCTGGTCTAACTAGTGAGTTTCTAAGAGCAACAGGCCACTTTCATCTTTGCTTGGCATATAGTCTAGAAGGAAAACTGGAATGAGAACCTCTTCTCCCATGTGTGCTTTAATTGGTTGATCTAATGTGTAACACACACGATCTCCATGCTCCTCATCAAGAAATGCATATAAGGCATGCGGGTGGCGCTGTGATCTTAAACCACTGAGCCTCTTGGGCTTGCTGATTGGAAGGTCAGCGATTTGAATCCGCATGACAGGGTCAGCTCCCCTTGCTCTGTCCTGGCTTCTGCCAACCTAGCAGTTTGAAAGCACATCAGTGCAAGTAGATGAATAAGTACTGCTGCAGCGGGAAGGTAAATGGTGTTTCCATGGCTTCCATCATGGTGTTCCGTTGCTCCAGAAGCAGTTTAGTCCTGCTAGCCACATGACCCAGAAACACCAGCTCCCTCCCATCCCTCCCATAGTTGCCTTTGTGGGGTAACTGATTTACCCCATGAAAAAAATTAGATACATTATCCTATATATAAAACATATATGCTTAATTATGCATTAAATATTTACCCCATGAATATCCTAATACAATACAATATCCTAATTCTTATGTACAGTAAACATAATACATTTATTGTACATAACATTATGGGTCCTTTACCTTTTTTTTTTAACCAACTACAACCTGAAGCTACGATGAAGGGGCTCACAGCATCACCATCACAAGATGGTCTTGCTTCTCCCACAGGCACAGCCTTGGATCAAAACACATTGTGCTCTGCCTCCACCTTTTCCAGCCTGCAACCTCCCGCCTCCACCAGTCACATCACAGCCAACTCAACTCTAATCTCTGGCTTTGTCTCCAAACTGTGAACTGGAGGAGGGGCCCCACCCAATTAACATCTGGCACAGAGCCCCCTCTCTTTGGCTTCCTTAACGGCCCATTACCTTTCCTTTGTTTTCTTAATGTCTTGTCTCCTAACAAAGAAGCTAGTCTGGCTTATCTCAACCCTTGCTGGGTCCAGGAATTTAGGAGAGTCTCACCCCCACAAACTCATAACACTGTATTTGGGGTTTTAGTTGGGCTTTGATTTGGATGGATTCTTCATTAACTCATTTTCATTAACCTCCAAACAGACTTCCTAGATGATAATATCACAGATGATGCTCTCTGTGTTAAGACAATTGTCAACAGTACAAAGGACATGACTGCTTGGTGAGTAGCATCAGCTCATTTTTTTCTAGAAACAAATAAACAAACAAATAAACAAACAAATAAAAGATGGCTGAAAAATATTACTTAATCAGAACCTTTAGTAGAAACTCTATTAGGTGGTGAAAAAGGGGTACATTCAGACCAGCACATTGCATATTAAATAGCATTTAAGTGTCATTTGATTTTGCTTTAGGCCACTTTGTTGTGAAAAGTAGAGAGGAAAATCACATGAGATAGGAATAAGAACAAGCTGAACTCAGGGTGCTGATCATTTGTGAGGGCCTTCCCTGCTTGGCCTTCCCCAAAGGAGCAGCAACCTGTACAGAAAGGAACAGCAACCAACATATCACAAAGGAGCAGCAACCGGCTGCTAAGTGTATAAGGATGCCATCCTGTCCAGGGCTGGGGGGGCGGGGGGCATCAGGTTGGAAGAAGAGACTAGGTGGGAAGGAGAGTTCAGGTGGGAAAGCCTGCCCCCCTGCATCCAAAGGCATCTACTCCACCACTATCTTTTTCCAGAAAGACACAACTGGTTGGGTACGTCCCTCTTATTGTGGTGTCTCCTTCTTTTTGCCTGATGTCCTGCCACCATGAAAGCCCCAGATTGCTCTGGATCACCATGGTGATCCCAGGCTTTGTCAACCCGACTCGAGCAATGGCTGGATCTCCCCCCCCCCCCATTGGCCTTGACTTGTTTGGGTGCACAGCTGTAGCACTTTGTGACCAGTCTTCCTGTTGCCAAATTCAGTCTTGCAGAACTATTTTCTTTTAATAACTCTGTAGCATTGGACAAATGCAAAATAACCAATGTGTTTCGTCCACCCATTAGGCCACTCTATGAGAAATACTGTGATGAAGGTCGGGTAAATCGTTATTATATCAAGTGCCTTTTTGGTGGAGTTACACAAAGAAGAAAGTTTTTGCTTCGGAACATGCCTTGACTTCTATAGCATTGTCTCAGGTGTGGTCTGACAATGTGCTTCACTTCAGAGCCTCATCTCTTCTCATTTTGTAAAGCTTTGGATCCCATGAAACATAATGGGAAACCAACAAACACCAACCTCATCTGTAATTTTTGTCAGACAAGGATGAAATCTGTTCACTTCTGGACAGGTTTGAGCCTTAAAAGGTACGCTCTCTTCTAAGGTCCAGTCTTACTTAAGAAGCTGAACCCCTTGAAGGGACCCCATTTTTATTCCCCACTTACTGCAGGGCTCTACGTAGGGCTACCTTTAAAGATGACTTGGAAACTACAACTAATTCAGAATGCGGCAGCTAGACTGGTGACTGGGAGCAGCCGCTGGGACCATATAGCACTAAAGGATCTCCACTGGCCCCCAGTAAATTTCCAAGCACAATTCAAAGTGTTGGTGCTCGTTATATATCATCTCCCTTTTTTTTTTAATAATACTAAATTCTGAACTGAAAAAATAAAATAAAATGACGTTTGTTCAAAAACCAGAAGCATTTTTACTAGGTATTTCTGATCAAGGACTGCCGAACGAGAAATGGAAAATATTCATGTATGCGACAACAGCGGCAAGAATCCTAATAGCACAAAACTGGAAGACTGGAGAAATACCTTCAAAAGCACAATGGCAGGAAAAATTGATGAACTATGCGGAATTAGCAAAGCTAACGGATAAGCTACATGAAAAAGACAGTGATTTTAAAAAAGAATGGGAACCTTTAATAAACTATCTGCAGAAACGACTGAAAGAAATGGCCTCGGTAGCAGGATTTGAATAAACATTCACAACTTTACTTAACAAAATGCATGAATAACATTTTAATAACGTTTTGACAGATAAGGAATATCAGATTGTATCATTTAATGTAACAAACCAGAGGGGAAGCTGAAGGAAGTCAACGGGAAGGGGGGGGGGGAATGTAGAATGTATGTTTGGAAATGATTTTGATATTTGTTGTTAGAAAAGAAAACTAATAAAAATTATTTTAAAAAAAACAAAAACAAAGTGTTGATGCTGACCTTTAAAGCCCTGAACAGTGTTGGCCCTGTATACCTGTCTCCACCCCCATTGCTCAGCCGGGACACACAGGTCCTCCTCTGGTGGTTCCCTCACTGCAAGAAGCCAAGTTACAGGGAACCAGCCAGAGGCCTTCTCAGTAGTGGTGCCCATCCTGTGGAACACCCTCCCATCAGATGTCAAGGAGATAAAGAACTACACAACTTTTGAATATATTATATATAAATATATTCAAAGATAATTATGAAAAAAATATGGAAATAAAAAAAGGAATTTAGGGATTTGGGGATGAATGAATCTATCATTATTAGGAAGGATATTGGTAATCAAGATGAATGTATTGCCAAAAATGTTATTTTTGTTTCAATCAATCCCAGTGATAAGCAATGTGAGTTGCTTCAAAGAGTGGCAGAAT